>NC_135369.1:2554755-2877671 GCF_049243985.1 Paroedura picta
TGGGGAAACAGTTGCAGAACAATCTCGGCCTGGTTGCCTGGAGAGCTCTCACTGTTCGCCAGAGGCGACCAGGAAACGCAGCAAGGATTCTTGTTTGGGGATTTGGGGGGGTGAGGAAGGCAGTGTTGGAGAATTGGGGTTCTCCCGTGTCTCCAAGGGGAAGCGTTCTCTGCAGACGCCGCCGTTGCCCGGCCTGCTTTGTCTGAGATGCGCCACAAACCGCGTTGCCCGCCCAGGCATGCTTGAGGCGCACCTTCCCTTCCTATTTGAAAGGCCTCAGACCACACCCTGGAAGCCTGCAATGTCCTCGGTGGCGTAACATCCTCATGATGAGGACTTATGCAAGCCGTAAGGAAAGGAAGCTGTGGGGGGTTGGGACGGTGCAGAAGCAGCAGGGAGAAGGGGAGAGGGGCAGGCCATGTGAGCCCGCTGGGGGGGGGGCGCGGAGCCGTCCTTTCATCCACAGGGTCTGTTCTGGGTGTCCCACCAGGGTGCTGGCATGTGAGATTCCCTGCTGCAGGAGGTGGCAGCAGCTGCAAGCACGGACAGCTTCAAGAGGGGGTTGGAGAAACTTCTGGAGCAGAGGTCCTCAGGGGCTCTTGGCCAGAAAGTCTAGATGGAACGCTCTGTCCGGGGCAGGCATGTTCGTCTTCTGGGTGCTTGGGGGGCCACAGTGGGAGGGCTCCTGGAGTCCTGGCCCCGCTGGTGAACCTCCTGATGGCCCCTGGGTTTGGGACTCTGTGACACAGCATGTTGGCCTGAATGAACCATTGGCCTGCCCCAAGATGGCTTCTCTTACGTTCTTACATATGGGGAAGCAATGCTCTGTCTTCTTGCTGCTTGGGGGGGGGGGGCAATGGCAGGAGGGCTTCTGGAGTTCTGACCCCCACTTGGGATCACTTAGGCATGGAATTCGGGCCACTGTAGGGGGGGGCAGGTAGTTGGGAGTGTCCTGCACAGTGCAGGGGGCTGGATTAGATGACCCTGGTGGTCCCTTCCAACTCTAGGATTCTGTGGTGGACCTCCTGATGTCCCCTGGGGTTTTGGCCACTGTGTGACCCAGAGTGTTGACCTGGAGAGCCCATTGGCCTGACCCAACATGATTTCAGTTACGTTCTTACATATGGGGCAGTGATGCTCTGTCTTCCGGTGCTTAGGGAGCAAGAGCGGGAGGGCTTCTGGTGTTCTGGCCCCATTGGTGGACTCCCCACTGCTTGCGGGACGGGTCCCTGGTGCGATCCAGCAGGGCTTCTCCGATGG
Organism: Paroedura picta; assembly: GCF_049243985.1. Taxonomy (NCBI): domain Eukaryota; kingdom Metazoa; phylum Chordata; class Lepidosauria; order Squamata; family Gekkonidae; genus Paroedura; species Paroedura picta. The sequence goes on from NC_135369.1 coordinate 2,556,016, forward strand.
GACTAGATGGCCCATGAGGTCCCTTCCAACTCTAGGATTCTGTGTTCCCCTGGGGTCCTTAGGCAGGGCGGGCAGCTCTGAGAGACCTCGTTAGGGCCCAGGAGAAGGTTTCTGGAGCAACTGGGGGGCCCCTGGGCAGACGAGAAGAGTCTTTGTCCTGGAACCTGCTGGCTGTCCAGATGCAAAGCAGCCTGACGCAGGTTCCCAACAAGGAATTCTGGGAACTGCCGTTCTGTGCTGGAGGCTGCTTCACACACGCCGGCATCCGCAGAAGGGCCCTTTGACCCCAAGAGAGTGCTGCTGCTAATGGGACCTGTCCATGCGATCCTTCCTGCCCTCTAGGTTTTGCAGATGGGGTGGAGAGTCATGCGTTCAGTGCCCTTCGTGGTGCCTCCTGTCCCCTGCCCGCTGTTTATTTCCCCTCCTCTGCCGCTTTTCCACCCACACCTCTGTCTCTTGGCCTCTGACCATCCCACAAGGTCCCACGGGCAATGCTCCGCTTTGACAGGCCACGAGTTTCTCAAAACCGCAAAGCCCCAGCGAACAAAACTGGACGCTCTTTTTCTCAGATGGTTAGCAAGCGTATGTGCACATGCCACGAGGACATGGACGGCCTCGCTTGGACAAAACTTACAACCTTGCGTTTTTTTAATGACATGAAAATCATCGGAGAAGAGCCCTGATCTTCACAGTGTCGCTGTTGGGCCACGTGGAATAAAATGGGCACAAGACAATTCGTCCCCCGCCTGGCGAAACAGAGTTTGAATCTAGTGGTACTTTCATGCGCAATGCGCATGTGCCTTCTCCCCAGAATTAAGCTCTGCTGGTCCTGCAGGTGCCACGGGATTCAAACTTTATTCTGTCGCTGCAGACCTGCCCGGCCGCCCACCTCCATCTATCACCTCTCGTTCTTGGTGTTTATTTATGCATGTACTTGTCACTCCTGAAGAAGGCCCTGATTTGGGGAAAGGGGTGCAGCTCCCTCACTCTGTGCAAAAGATAACGTGAATTCCAAGGTCCGTCCAAAGCCGCTGGGTTCGTGCAGAAACGGAGCTTCCATTTGCAGGAGCAGGCTAGCTCAGGGCCCAAGACCACACCTCCCCCAGCAGGCTGCTCTGGCAAAACAGGCCGGGCACCCTGACCTTCTGCGGCCGCTGGAACTGGGTGACGATGTGGCCTGGGCTGCAGCTTGGGCAAGAGACGTGTGTTTCCCCTGGGGTGTGTTAAGCGAGCGCATTGCTCCCTGGGTGCGGGAGAGGGACTCCAATCTGATCAGCCGGTGTTTAAACTCTTGCTTTTTCTCTCCCTACTTTTCCTTCCACCCCCCCCTCCTTCCCTCCTTTTAAAAAAAACAACCCTCCACCCCCTCCCCACCCCCTCCCCTTCCGTTTCCCAGGACCTCTCCTCGAGTACGGACAGTCTTGATAGATCCTTTTGCTCCGTAAGTGTCCGATTTATACTAGTTTTTTGGGGTCTTTCCCTCTCCCCTGTCCTGGCTGGGCTGCCTGCCTCCTCTCTTGTGATTTGTTTCCCCTTCTCTTCTGCAGCAGCAGCAGCATTTCCTCTGCGTCCCCATCAGCCTCTGGCTGGTCTTTTTCGGCTGTGTTGCAGATTCATATCCCCCCCCCACACATACACCCCCCCTCCCCAGCAAGCCTTTGGAGCTGAGCCCAGGATCCCACCCCGCCTGCTCTCATGCCGCATGTGCGCTGCACCCTTTTGAGTTGCAGATGGGGAGGGGGGGGGGCATCTGTGCATGCGCTCTGAGCAAGCGCCTGGCCCCCCAGCCTCACAGTGCAGAAGGTCCCTGGGGCTGGGGGCGGAAATGCGCAAATTGCTCTTCTGCGTTGGCCGGTCTGCGCCCAAGTCGGTCTCCAGGAAAGGCGTGAAAACAGCCTCGAAGCCGTCGCAGGGACCGGGGATTGGGGCCCGCTGGGGCTGCTCTGGCCGTGCCTTTGAAGGAAGGAGTCTTTGGTATCCACCCCCATTGTTTCAAGCAGCCGTTCCGTAAAAGCCATTCCATGTTTCTCCCCCTCCCCTTTAAAATTAAAACTCCCCTGTGATTCTGTTTGTGGTTTCATGGTTGCTCACACATTAAGAATAGAGGCTAAAGCGTGCTCTGCTTGGTTTGAGCAAAGAAGTCCCCCTCCCCCCAAAATACCGGGCCCCATAAGGTTGTGTCCAGAGGCGTGTGCAAATGGTTCTCCCAGCGCCCCTGGCCCACCTGGGGGTTCAGACTAGAAAAAGACGCTTCTGGGCATGATAGGAAAAGCCCCGGTCTGCCATTTGTGGAGTCCAAGAAGAGCAGCAGGGGGAAGATTAGTGGTGCCACACAGATTTCAGGGCACACGACAGGCTGTGTTTCTTTTCGAGTGGAAAGAGTTTCCTTTTGGCAGGGGCACGTAAGAACATAAGAGAAGCCATATTGGATCAGGCCGTGAGTGGCCGAACTCAAGGGCCATCAGGAAGACCACTGGTGGGACCAGAACTCCAGAAGTCCTCAATTCTTGACCCCCCTCCAGCACCAAGAAGACAGAGCCCCAAACCTCAGAATCACATGGAGCTGGAGGAGACCACAAAATATCTAGCCCAGCCTCTCACCTTCTCAGGGAATTAAAAATGACACACTCCTGACAGGTGATAATCCAGTGTCCTCCTAAAAACTTCCAACAGGACCCCACCAAACTCCGAAGCAGCATATTTCACCTGCAAACAGCCATGTTGGATCAGGCCCATCCAGTCCAACACTCTGGGTCACCCAGTGGCTAAAACCCAGGGGCCACCAGGAGGTCCCCCAGCAGAGCCAGAACTCCAGAAGCCCTCCCACTGTTGCCCCCCAGGCACCAAGGAGACAGAGCATCTCAACCCCAGACATAAGAACATAAGCCACGTTGGGTCAAGCTAGTGTCCCCTCCAGTTCCATACTTTGAGTAACACAGTAGCCAAAACCCAGGGGCCCTCAGGAGGTCCACCAGCAGGGCCAGGACTCCAGAAGCCTTCTCACCCCCAAGCACCAGAAATGTAGAACATCACTGCCCTAGATAGAGCTTTCCATCTATACCTTGTGGCTACGAGATCTCTGCTCCAGATGTTTCTCTAATGTTCAGTGATAGACTCTCTGTCTGGCAGGCAGGAGGTCGCCGGTTCAATCCCAGGCAGCATCTCCAGCTGAAAGGACCAGGCAGGAGGGGATGGGGAAGACCTTTCTCTGCCTGAGACCCTGGGGAGGGGCCAGAGCTCAGGGGCAGAGCCTCCGCTTGGCAGGCAGGAGGTCCCCGGTTCAATCCCAGGCAGCATCTCCAGCTGAAGGGACCAGGCAGGAGGGGATGGGGAAGACCTTTCTCTGCCTGAGACCCTGGAGAGCCCTGGGGAGGGGCCAGAACTCAGGGGCAGAGCCTCTGCTGGGCAGGCAGGAGGTCCCCGGTTCAATCCCAGGCAGCATCTCCAGCTGAAAGGACCAGGCAGGAGGGGATGGGGAAGACCTTTCTCTGCCTGAGACCCTGGAGAGCCCTGGGGAGGGGCCAGAGCTCAGGGGCAGAGCCTTTGCTGGGCAGGCAGGAGGTCCCCGGTTCAATCCCAGGCAGCATCTCCAGCTGAAAGGACCAGGCAGGAGGGGATGGGGAAGACCTTTCTCTGCCTGAGACCCTGGAGAGCCCTGGGGAGGGGCCAGAGCTCAGGGGCAGAGCCTCTGCTGGGCAGGCAGGAGGTCCCCGGTTCAATCCCAGGCAGCATCTCCAGCTGAAAGGACCAGGCAGGAGGGGATGGGGAAGACCTTTCTCTGCCTGAGACCCTGGAGAGCCCTGGGGAGGGGCCAGAGCTCAGGGGCAGAGCCTCTGCTGGGCAGGCAGGAAGGCCCCGGTTCAATCCCAGGCAGCATCTCCAGCTGAAAGGACCAGGCAGGAGGGGATGGGGAAGACCTTTCTCTGCCTGAGACCCTGCAGAGCCCTGGGGAGGGGCCAGAGCTCAGGGGCAGAGCCTCTGCTGGGCAGGCAGGAGGTGCCCGGTTCAATCCCAGGCAGCATCTCCAGCTGAAAGGACCAGGCAGGAGGGGATGGGGAAGACCTTTCTCTGCCTGAGACCCTGGAGAGCCCTGGGGAGGGGCCAGAGCTCAGGGGCAGAGCCTCTGCTGGGCAGGCAGAAGGGCCCCGGTTGAATCCCAGGCAGCATCTCCAGCTGAAAGGACCAGGCAGGAGGGGATGGGGAAGACCTCTGCCTGAGACCCTGTCAGTCTGAGCAGCCAGTCCTGACTTTGAGGGATGTCTGATTCACCTTAAGGTGGACTCATAGGTGCTTCTCGGCTTTTCCGCCCCAGTAGCCTCTGATGCGTCTTGAATCGCTTGCTTCGTCCAGCAGCCTCCCATCTCAGCAGTTTGTAATACCTCCAGTCTCCCTTTCAAGAAGGCCCTAGATTTCGGGTTTTTCCCATCAAGCTCCTCAATTTACCTCCCCCCCCCCCCCCCCGGCCTGTAATTTGTACTGACCGTCCAGATTGAGGAAGACTCCTGTGGCAATCAAAACTGGCTCACAGCTTCTTAACAATTTGGCCAAAATAAAAAGGCCGTTCCTTTAAAGGGACAGCAGTAATATGCGGCTCAGGGAGGGATTGTCAGGCGGAATAGAGACCCTCTCCCCTGCGCTTGTCCCATTTCCAGTGTTTTGGGGTGTCCCGTCCCCCCCAATCTGCTACAATGGTAAATGGAAGTTTTCGAGCCAGGTTTTCACTCCTGTATGAAGGCACTTGGCCGTCTTCTGTTTGCGTCCTGGCGGAGTTCCCTTGTGGCATTTGAACGCAGCATGCTCCCTTGGTGGGCCTGCCCCCAGGACCTCTTTTTACGCCCCCCCCCCCCAATTCCTCGTGTTTCCTCTCCCCTCCCGACTCCAGAAAGAAAGTGTCCGAGTTTAATCAGCTTCTCTACATTACGCAGCCAGGCCCCCGGGACGGAAAGAAACGCTGTTAGCCAAACTTTCTCTGAGGCCTGAACTGGGATTTTTGTGGCGGGCCCTGCAGAACTGCGTCTCCTCCTTGCAGTCTGGAATTCGCGATCCCCCCGCAGAAAGTAGCATAGGAAACATTCCCCCCTCCCCTCCCAGAACTTCTGCTCCAGGACCGTCAGATACTGGAAACCGCAAAGACATTCTTCTTGCAGGAGTATTTAGCTCTCAACAGCTTTGGCTGGAGACAGAGCTAGACTGGGGAACGCAGCCCCCCTTCCCGACAGGCGCTGCGGAAGGTAAGAGAATTCTAGATGGTGGGGCTGCCCGCTTGGCCGGTCTCTTTGGGGTCAAGTATGAATTTACGGCCCTGAACGGGAGAGCGCAGGCTAGCCTGACCTCATCCGATTTTGGGAGTGAAGGAGAGTTGGCCCTGCCCACTATTTGGATGGGAGACCACCAAGGAAGGCTGCAGAAGAAGGCCTTGAATACCCTACAGCAGAGGTGGAAAACCAGTGGCTCTTGAGATGCCCGTGAACATGAGCCCCTATCAGCATGTGCTGGCAAAGTCTCATGGGAATTACAGTCCATGGACATCTCAAGAGGCCTTAAGTTGGTTACAATTTGGCAGCTCTTTTCCACCCCCATAACTTTATTATGGCTCTGTGTAAGTGGTAGCAGGTAGCTTCCAACATACAGTGACCCTATGGATTGGAGAGAACTGCCTGTTTGTTTGTTTGCACCCCACTTCTCATTGCCCGAAGGAGTCTCAAGGCAGCTTACAGTCACCTTTCCTTCCTCTCCCCACAACAGGGACCCTGTGAGGTAGGTGGGGCTGAGAGAGCTCTGAGAAAACTGGGACTGGCCCAAGGTCACCCAGCTGGCTGCATGTGGAGGAGGCGTGGGGAGTTGAACCTGTTTATCCAGATTAGAGGCTGCTGCTCTTAACCCCCGCACCATGCGGTCCCCCCAAATTTCCTGTCATTCACTGCCTTGCTCAGATTTTATTTTATTTCTTGGATTTACATCCCACCTCTCATGACTTTTGTCACCTCGAGGTGGCTAACAATTAAAACCATAACAATTTCCTCATAAAAGCCCCCTTAAAACAGAACCCTGGCATACTTGATTCAGTCAATCCCTAACTATTAGGGCAGAGAAAGAAAGAAAGAAAGAAAGAAAGAAAGAAAGAAAGAAAGAAAGAAAGAAAGAAAGAAAGAAAGAAAGAAAGAAAGAAAGAAAGAAAGAAAGAAAGAAAGAAAGAAAGAAAGAAAGAAAGAAAGAAAGAAAGAAAGAAAGAAAGAAAGAAAGAAAGAAAGAAAGAAAGGGTACAGAGGAGAGTGACGAGGATGATCTGGGGCCAAGGGACCAAGCCCTATGAAGGGACTAAGCCCTATGAAGATAGGTTGAGGGACTTGGGAATGTTCAGCCTGGAGAAAAGGAGGCTGAGAGGGGACATGATAGCCCTCTTTAAGTATTTGAAAGGCTCTCACTTGGAGGAGGGCAGGATGCTGTTTCTGTTGGCTGCAGAGGAGAGGACACGCAGTAATGGGTTTAAACTACAAGTACAACGATATAGGCTAGATATCAGGAAAAACTTTTTCACAGTCAGAGTAGTCCAGCAGTGGAATAGGCTGCCTAAGGAGGTGGTGAGCGCCCCCTCACTGGAAGTCTTCAAGCAAAGGTTGGATACACACTTTTCTTGGATGCTTTAGGATGGTCTGGGCTGATCCTGCGTTGAGCAGGGGGTTGGACTAGATGGCCTGTATGGCCCCTTCCAACTCTATGATTCTATGAAAGAAAGAAATCTTCAGCAAGTTTCATGTTTATGCTGAATACAAAACAGATCAGTTGTGGTGAAAGTGTCAGATGCCTGCTAACGTCCTCAGTGAACACCCTTGGCATCAGTAGCAGAAGGGATGATATGAAGCTCATGGTTATTCCTGCTGAAACTGGGTTGACAGGCAACACACTGATCACTGTAACCCTAGAAACCCCGACCCCGACTGACAAAAGGCGGCTTTCCCCTCTTCCCAGGAAAAGCGCACGATCTAGTCTCGCTCCCAGGTCCGCGTGGCGTCATTCGTACTCACGGCCGGCCTCGCCAACAGTGTCCAAGCTCCCCTCGCCCCCAGCCCCATCCTCCCCAGAGGAAAATGGCAGACTCCACAGACGAGCAAGCAATGCCGAGGGATAAAACCAGTTCCAACCCGTTAACCTTCCCAGGCCTGCTCCCCATTGACGGGAGACGCTACCCGGGATGCCGAGGGCCACTGACAGCTGACTCCTGGCAGGAGGCTGGCAACCAGGCAGAAATGTGATAGGAAGTAAACTTCTGCAAAACTTGCAGCACTAACTTTTAAGAGCACCCGTTCAGGTCTCTGTCATCAGGCCCACCTGCACCTTCCAAAGGTATGCCAGGCCAGCTGTGGAAAGCCGCAGGCTGGGGTGGAAAGGCAGCGGTGCCAACCGGGCAGTGGGCTGAAGTCTTCCCAGGTGGCAAGAGGGCATCTACCCAACCCGGAGGGGCCTTTGCTCAGGCAGGGGGCCAGTTGACTGGTCTGCTGGAGGAATGAGGGTTTTGCTTCTTGCCCTCCCAGTCAGGAGTCGAAGTTCAGCGCAAACCTCGGCCTTTTGCACATCCCACCAGGATCGGAAAATGCCCTCCCAGGAATTCCCATGCCGCTTATTTTTTTTAAACAAGATAGAACTGTCCTTCCAGCGCTGTGTTTCCAAACCAAGAAGGGTGGCCATATTAGCCTGTCCATAGCTGTCAAAAAGCGCAGGCGTGCAGTAGCACCTTCAAGACCAGGGGGTAGTCAAACTGCGGCCCTCCAGATGTCCATGGACTACAATTCCCAGGAGCCCCTGCCAGCATTCGCTGGCAGGGGCTCCTGGGAATTGTAGTCCATGGACATCGGGAGGGCCGCAGTTTGACTACCCCTGTTCAAGACTAACGCAATTTTTTGGTGGTTACCTTTGGTCTCTGCACAGGTGAGCCGTGACCCCCACCAGCCCCTCCCCTGCCACAGATGCTGTTACCCTGAAGGTGATCCTGGACTGTGGCTCTTTTCTGCTGTGCTTCTAAAGTTAGCTTTGGACTGGCTTCTCCCACTCTGACTCCCACCCAGCAGCTCCTCGGCCTCGGAGGAAGAGAGCCAGCAAAGGCTCACGGCTTTCCCAACCTCCGTACGGCGGCACAACTCAGCTCTTCTTCAGTCCAAAGCCCGGGGTACAACGGATGTGCGGTGTGGGCCAGCCCCACCTCCAGGCCAGGGTGGGAGAGACCCCCTTGGGGAGAGAGGGGAAGCAGAAGGCCCCGGGGGGGGGGGGATGACCTCAGTGGCCCCTGCTCTTCCCTCCTTTACCCCTGTTAGCCATCAAAGAGGAAACGCTGTTCTTTGCTGCTTCTCTCCTTTTTAAAGATCCAAAACAAATTTGGGGCATTTGTATGCTTGGTGACAATTTTAAGTTGCTCCCTCCTTACCCCGATTGGGAACTCAAAATCAGGGTTCCCCCCCAATTTCTGTTGAAATTTTGTTCTTGCCAATTAGTTCTTGATTCCCCCCCCTCCCCCTCCAGATTATTTTGTCTCTTTCTCTGCCCCAGACCTTTGAAACCTGTCCTTTCCACCCACCTCGCCTCCCCTCCCCTCTGCCAGGCATTGCCTGCCTTTGACCTTCTTCCCGCCGTGGGGCATCTTGGCTTCAAGGGGTTGCCACCTGATGGGTCGCTGTAGTCCTTTAATTAAAACTACGGAATCGCTTTGCCAAAAAAACCCTTTGCTCTTTTTGTTCAGGGGAGGGGTGGGGCAGGGCGTCGGTTTTCACTTACCAGTTCCTTGGCAGTTATGATTCCCGGGTCCTTTATACAGAAATAAAAAGGGACAGGTCCCTGCCCCAAGGGGTTTGCAGCTGACCTCGAGGGCAGTGGAGGCTGGGGTCACAAGGGGAGGGTGGGAGGCCAGGTGCCTCCTTGGGCTTCTAGCCAAGGGTGAGGGAAGAGGGGGGCTAGCTGAGTCCACCCAGGTCCATGGAGGGGAAAGACTTTTGGCTTCCAGTGGAGACCCCCCCCCAGCTTCCATTCCCGCCCCCCAAGATCCTTTATCTGCCTTTCCCTCGGTAAGGGGGTGTGGCACGGCTCAGGTCCCAGGTATATTTTTATTCATTTGTTTTTATTATTATTAATATATATTGCCCTCCCTTGCGGCTCAGGTTCAATCTGCAGCATCTCCAGCTAAAGAGGACCAGGCAGGAGGGGAAGGGGAAGCCCCTGGAGAGCTGCTACTAGACTGCAGAGACAAGACATTGATGGACCAGCGGCCTGGTTCAGTAGAAGGCAGAAGTAGCCGGAAGGTTAGAGAGGGGCCCTGGCTCAGGGGCAGAGCCTCTGCTGGGCAGGCAGGAGGTCCCCGGTTCAATCCCCAGAACCTCCAGTTCGAAGGACCAGGCAGGAGGGGATGGGGAAGGCCTCTGGCTAGAGAGCTGCTGCTGGTCAGAGGAGACGAGACCCTGATGGCCAAAGATCTGCCCCCAGAGAAGGGACTTTCCAGGAAGCCTGAGTGGGTGGGGAGCTGCTCATGGACATAGAGGCGAACCCACCTCCTTCTGCAGGGCATGACTCAGGGGGAGGGGGAGACAGAGGCAGGATACAGGATGATCTTGACAGGCTGGCAAACTGGGCTAAAGTGAATAAAATGATAAATGTGATAAATGTAAAGTTCTGCATTTAGGTAGGGAAAACCAAATACACCAATATAGGATGGGAGAGACTTGTCTTGGCAGTAGCATGTGCGAAAAGGATCTAGGAGTCTTAGTAGACCAGACACTGAACATCAGCAGTGTGACTCGGTGGCAAAAAAGGCAAATGGGATTTTGGGCCGTATCAAACGGAGTATCGTGTCCAGATCACGGGAGGTGATGGTACCACTTTACTCTGCTCTGGTAGGTGCTTTCCTCCAGACCAGGCTGGATTCTGGAGATTTTTGGTGAGTCTGTGTGCAGGAGAAGAATTTGGGCATCAAATTGGGGTCACTGTGGGTGGGCAGGTAGTTGTGAGTGCCTGAATTGTGCAGGGGGTTGGACTAGATTACCCTGGAGATCCCTTCCAATTCTATCATTCAATGACTAGATGAGCCCTCACTGCTCTGATTCATGCTGGGCCCTTCTGATGTTCTTATGAAGGCCTCGGCCTCCCTGCCCTGTGGCTGGCCCTGCAGAGGAACTGGCTGGCCCCTGGGGGAGACGGGAGCCTGGACTGGAGGGACCCTCCCTGGCCAGACCCAGCAGGGCTCTTCTGAGGGTCTTCTCAGGGGAAGGACTCGGCCTCCCTGCCCTGTGGCTGGCCCTGCAGAGGAACTGGCTGGCCCCTGGGGGAGACGGGAGGCTGGACTGGAGGGACCCTCCCTGGCCTGACCCAGCAGGGCTCTTCTGAGGGTCTTCTCAGGGGAAGGCCTCGGCCTCTCTGCCCTGTGGCTGGCCCTGCAGAGGAACTGGCTGGCCCCTGGGGGAGACGGGAGCCTGGACTGGAGGGACCCTCCCTGGCCAGACCCAGCAGGGCTCTTCTGAGGGTCTTCTCAGGGGAAGGACTCGGCCTCCCTGCCCTGTGGCTGGCCCTGCAGAGGACCTGGCTGGCCCCTGGGGAAGACGGGAGGCTGGACTGGAGGGACCCTCCCTGGCCTGACCCAGCAGGGCTCTTCTGAGGGTCTTCTCAGGGGAAGGCCTCGGCCTCCCTGCCCTGTGGCTGGCCCTGCAGAGGAACTGGCTGGCCCCTGGGTGAGACGGGAGGCTGGACTGGAGGGACCCTCCCTGGCCTGACCCAGCAGGGCTCTTCTGAGGGTCTTCTCAGGGGAAGGCCTCGGCCTCTCTGCCCTGTGGCTGGCCCTGCAGAGGGACTGGCTGGCCCCTGGGGGAGACGGGAGGCTGGACTGGAGGGACCCTCCCTGGCCTGACCCAGCTGGGCTCTTCTGAGGGTCTTCTCAGGGGAAGGCCTCGGCCTCTCTGCCCTGTGGCTGGCCCTGCAGAGGAACTGGCTGGCCCCTGGGGGAGACGGGAGGCTGGACTGGAGGGACCCTCCCTGGCCTACCCAGCAGGGCTCTTCTGAGGGTCTTCTCAGGGGAAGGCCTCGGCCTCCCTGCCCTGTGGCTGGCCCTGCAGAGGAACTGGCTGGCCCCTGGGGGAGACGGGACCCTCCCTGGCCTGACCCAGCAGGGCTCTTCTGCGGTTCCTTATCAAACCACCAAAGTGCTCTTGGGTCAGCCTTGTTTTCCCAGGGGGGTTGGGTACTGGGTAAGCAGTGCTCTTGCTGGGCAGATGTCTTTAAGAGCTCTGGGGTCCCCTGCATGTGGGATGAGGGTCCCTTCTCTAACACGTGGCTCTCTTCTCTGGCACCGGGTCCCTTCTTCCCAGGATTGTGGGCTCCTTGGCTGAGCACGAGGTTTCTTTTTCTTGCTTTTGAAGGCAAACTAGGTTCTTTGCTCACGTGGGGAGGGAGGGAGGGGGCTGCCTTTGGGGCTGCTTCAGCCTAGAGATCTCCTCTCCAACTCGTGTCTTTCTAAGGGACCTTTGAATCTTGAAAACTCAGACCCCGGGACATCTTGCGGGTCTTGGAGGGCATGTCCCAAGTTGTGGGTGTCGCAAAGGGCCCCCCAGCCTAAGGCCCCAGAGAGCCCCACCAGCAGCCTGAGCAGATAAATCTGGCCTTGGTGGACCCGAGGGCTGAAAGCAGGAAATAAATCCTAAATAAACTCTATTTTTGCATCTCACCCATCCTAGATAGGGCCTAAAACAATCCATCTCCCAAGAAACGTTGAATACAGTTTTGCAAAGGACAGTGGCACCTGCGGGGCGGGGTTCGAGATCCATAGAGGGCGGATCTCCCCATTTCAGCACCAAGCTCAGGACTTCTTGATGGTCCCTCAGGGCCCCAACTGTTGGCCCAGTGGATCAGCTCCCTCTTACAGGCCCTTGGAACTGGCTGCCGCCCTGATTTCATTCCACAGAGGATTCCACCAGACCAGGGCCAACGCCGAAAAAACCCTGGCTGGGGCCAGTCTTGGTTCCTTTGGGTCTGAGCAGGTTTTGGTCAAATGACCTTAACGCCCTTTGTGGGAGGGTTGGGGGCCATAGCGGAAGAGGCGCTCCCGTAGATACGCCGGTCCCAGACCATTCAGGACTTTAAAGGTTAGTCCCCAAACCTTGTTGCTGATCTGGCCTCCAGTCTGGCACCAGGGTCATGTGCAGCAGGCAGCTGTGCGGTGTGTGCGCCCTTGGAAGCAAACTCCCTTTTCATCGGGACCGTTCCTCGTGGCCCCTCCGGCAGGATTGCACAGGGGGTGGGAGGTCTGGTGATTTGGGGGGCATGGACCACATAGCAGCCTTGAATCCCCCATCCTCCAGCCGCCCCAGAGGGCAGGTTTGGCATCCTGAGGGTGCAGAACCCGGGTTCCTTCCTTGCATGCAGGGCCCCTTCCCTAACTTTTAGCCTTTCCTCCCTCTCCCTCCCCCCCCCCCCGGCATCTGCATGCACGCTCTTTCCTGACCTGTGTTTGGCTTGGTGGCTGGAAGTCGCTATTCAAATAGCAGCATGGGGTAACCTATTGTGGGGGGCGGCGGGAGGGTCTCCCTTGGAGAAGGGGAGGGGGGAGGGGGGATGCATTTTGGAGGAACAGGCGTCGACCCTGCAGGCGGGCTCTGCTTTACTTTGGTTCGAGGCTGGGCCTGCAGCAGGAAAGGGCAGGGAAAGGCTCCTATGGGCAGCAGAGGAGAGGACAGGACCTGCAGCTATGGCAGGGGTAGTCAAACTGCGGCCCTCCAGATGTCCATGGACTACAATTCCCAGGAGCCCCTGCCAGCGAATGCTGGCAGGGGCTCCTGGGAATTGTAGTCCATGGACATCTGGAGGGCCACAGTTTGACTACCCCTGAGCCACGGCTTCAATCTACGTGCAGAATGGGGAGGGCTGAATCTGGGGGGAAACGGTCCTTGAGAGAGCCGGCCAAGGGAAGAAGCAGTCTCTGGGGTCTGACTCCCCTGGACTTAAATCTCTGCTAGCCGCCCAGATTGAGTTGGGTTGAGTCCTGCAGCTGTTTGCACAGTTCTAGGCGGGGGGGGGGGGAGGGCAAAGCACGTCCAGTCGCAGGCCTAATGAGACAAGAAATTCTCTACCTGGAAAGCTGCAAGAACTCCAGAGTTTTTGCTTCTTGGCGATTCTAAGAAATTCCGAAACTCGACTCTGTATTAGTTCTGGTGGTTTCTTGCACGTGGCGCCCTCTGCTGGTGGTCAAGGGGGCGGCACAGCCTTGGTACCACTCCGGAGGGAAGGCGTTGGACGGTTGGCGTTTTGGGCAGGCCCTCGGAGAGGTTACACGGAGGGTTCTCCGAAAGGGGAGGCGGGAGAAGTGCTTTGTCTAGGGGGGCCAGATGTGCAGATGAACAAGGATGCAGACGTCCGGCGGAGAAAACGCTTCCTTTTGGACCACTGCAGAAAGAGAAAGGGGGGCTCTGAACCCAAAATCTGAGTCTGCAATAACAAGAGAGATGCAAGACTTTGTCAAGGGCTGGGAGGTTCTTTCTAGCAGAAAATTCCCGGGTCACGCCCAAATCTGCACCTGTGCTCCAGGGGAGCTGGAAGCCCCACATTGGGGGGGGGGGCTGATGATGCCACCCACACCTCAAGCATAAGAAGCTGCAGGGGGGAGTGATCTTGGATGCCTTGCTGACCATGGAGACATGGTCTAGCGCCCTGTCTCCCTCTAGCGCCCTGTCTCCTGAACATCTAGCCATAGCGATCCATGCGCCAATCACCTCCAGAACTGACTTCTGTAACTCGCTCTACGCTGGCCTGCCCTTGTCTCTGACCCGGAAGTTGCAGCTGGTGCAGAATGGGGCTGCCGGGGTCCCCACAGGAACATTTTGGAGGGCCCATATCCAGCCTGTGCTGAGGCAGCTGCATTGGTTGCCAATTGCATCCCGGATCAAGTTCAAAGTTTTGGTGATGACCTTCAAGGCCCTTCGTAGTCTGGGACCCCATGTATCTGAGGGCCTGCTGGGCGCCCTATGCCCCCCCCCCCAGGGCTTTGTGCGCTGCGGGTACCAATTTGCTGGTCATTACTGGCCTCGACCAGGGCCAAGGCCTTTTTGCTCTTGAGATCCCGGAAGGGCTGCGGGCCCTGGAAGAGTTTCTGGGTTTCCGCAGGGCCTGCAAAACAGAGCTCTTCCGCCAAGTCCTTGGATGCGGCCAGCACCAGGGGAAGATTGGATGGGGCTCCCCCTGGAAGATATGCTCCCCTCCAGTTCTATTGTTGGTGTGGTTGGTTGTCATACCCCCCCCCCCAAGCTTGGGTTGTTAAGAGGGATTGTTGTTATTTCTGCCACACGGTTTTGTACTTTCTTGTCATTGTTATGGGACTTTAATGGGGGATTTAACAGGGGAGTGTATTTTATTGTAATGGGTTTGTTATGGAACGCACCACAAGTCAGCGTGCTGACAGTGGCAGATAACTAATAATAATAATAATAATAATAATAATAATAATAATAATAATAATAATAATAATAATAATAATTCACCCTTTGCTGGTCTTTGGCCTCAGTGCCCTGGGCAGCTTCCCCTAGGTGGCTCAAATTTATTTGAAAGGTTGTCAGAGGAGGGCAGGGGAGGAGAGGACCTGCAGTAAGGGGTTTAAACCACCTGCAGAATGATCATCACCCAAATATCAGGAAAAAATTCACAGGGAGTCTAATTCAGCAGTGAAAGGGGCTGCCTAAAGAGGTGGGGAACTCCCCCTCACTGGCCGTCTTCAAGCAGCGGCTGGACAAATCCTTCTCCTGGGTGCTGGAGGCTGATCCTGCACTGAGCAGGGGGTGGACTAGATGGCCTGCATGGCCCCTTCCCACTCTAGGATTCTAGGAGTCTAGTTCAGCCGTGGAAGGGGCTGCCTAAGGAGGTGGGGAGCTCCCCCTCACTGGGGGTCTTCAAGCAGCGGCTGGACAGATCCTTCTCCTGGATGCTAGAGGCTGATCCTGCACTGAGCAGGGGGTGGACAAGATGGCCTGCATGGCCCCTTCCCACTCTGGGATTCTAGGAGTCTAGTTCAGCCGTGGAAGGGGCTGCCTAAGGAGGTGGGGAGCTCCCCCTCACTGGCCGTCTCCAAGCAGCAGCTGGACAGATCCTTCTCCTGGATGCTGGAGGCTGATCCTGCACTGAGCAGGGGGTGGGACTGGATGGCCTGCATGGCCCCTTCCCACTCTGGGATTCTAGGAGTCTAGTTCAGCAGTGGAAGGGGTTGCCTAAGGAGGTGGGGAGCTCCTCCTCACTGGCCGTCTCCAAGCAGCGGCTGGACAGATCCTTCTCCTGGATGCTTGAGGCTGATCCTGCACTGAGCAGGGGGTGGGACTAGATGATCTTCGTGGCCCCTTCCCACTCTAGGATTCTAGGAGTCTAGTTCAGCAGTGGAAGGGGTTGCCTAAGGAGGTGGGGAGCTCCCCCTCACTGGCCGTCTCCAAGCAGCGGCTGGACAGATCCTTCTCCTGGATGCTGGAGGCCGATCCTGCCCTGAGCAGGGGGTGGGCTAGATGGCCTGCATGGCCCCTTCCCACTCTAGGATTCTAGGAGTCTAGTTCAGCAGTGGGATGGGCTGCCTAAGGAGGTGGGGAGCTCCCCCTCACTGGCCATCTTCAAGCAGCGGCTGGACAGATCCTTCTCCTGGATGCTTTAATCCAGTGGTCCCCAACCTTTTTATCACTGGGGACTAGTCAACGCTTGACAATTTTCCTGTGGCCATGGGGGGGAGATGTAGTCTTTTGCTGAGGGACGTTGCCACTGTCACCTGAGCCCCTGCTCCACTTGCTTTCCCACTGGTGCCCCTGACTTCCTGCTGCCCTCTGGGGGGCGCTGCCAGCAGCAGCTGTGTAGTGCCAGGCCGAGGGGGAGCCTCAGCCATGGCAGCCACCGGAGAGCACCAAAGGTGAGCCGGCAGCAGAGTGGCAGGGCAGCCCCCGAGAGAGCAGCCAGGGAGGAGGATGAGGAGGAGCCGCGGCCCGGTACCGACTAATCCACGGACTGGCACCGGTTGCTGGACCGGGGGTTGGGGCCCACTGTTTTAGACTTATCCAGCACTGAGCAGGGGGTTGATTCCCACTCTAGGATTCTAGGATTCTGTGACTGCCAGTCAGTCTGCCCCCCCCCCCCCGTGTGCTCTGGGCTCTAACTCTCCCCCCCCCTCGCCTCTCAGCCCATCCGCCTGGCCCCGGAGAGAGAGTTCATCAAGTCGCTGATGGCCATCGGGAAGCGCCTGACGACGCTGCCCACCAAGGAGCAGAAGACGCAGCGCCTCATCTCCGAGCTGTCTCTGCTGAACCACAAGCTGCCGGCCCGCGTCTGGCTCCCCACCGCTGGGTTTGACCACCATGTGGTGCGGGTCCCGCACACCCAGGCTGTGGTGCTCAACTCCAAGGACAAGGTAACGGAAGGGATGGGAAGCCCCTGCTTAGCTCCTCGTCCACTTTGAGAGGGAAGCGGGGGGGGGGGGAGTAGGCAGAGATGGCCGGCATCGGTCCCCCCGGACAAGAGATGGGCCCCCAAAGAGCACCAAGATCTAGTGGTCCGTGCTTGGTCAAGGTCTCGGGCTCCAAAGAAGTAAAACTTGCTTTGACCGGGGCCGGGCCCTTTTTGGCCCAGGGGGAATGCCCTCCCAGGTGGAACAGGGCTCCGTGGGACCATCAACCGTTCTGGGGGGCCTGAATGACAGAGCTGATCTGCCAAGCCTCTGGTTGAGGCCAGGAAATTATCTTTGAGAAAACGTCAGACTCCCTGCTTAAGAAATCCCCACCTGCCCACCATAAACAGCCCCCACCCACCGACCCCGGTAAGGTTTTTAAGGAGGCGACCGCCCTGAGCCTCTAGGGAGGGTGGTATATAAATGTAAATATGAATAGAATATAAAAGAAATGTGCATTAGGATTGTTTTAATTTATGGAATTTGTATTGTTTTGCTTGTTTTACCTTGTTCCTTGCCCTGAACCAATTGGGAATGGTGGGCTATAAAAATAAAGTTTGTTATTTATAATAATAATAATTATTATTAATAATAATGATGATGTCAGAGCTTGAGCTGATCCCGGGCCTCTCCTCCTTAAGGCAAACCTGAAACCAGTTTTTATTTTGATTGGGGGGGGGGGAGGGGAGTCTTAGGCGAAATTTTCTGAGTTCAGGCTTGATTTGACTTGTCTTTCCTTAGCGGGCCACAGTATTTGTCAAACTCTCCTCCATCACCATGTTTCAAATGCCAAGCCGAAATGAACGAGGCTAAAGATGCCCCTTCATTTCTCTTGTGCTTTTTCCAAGCGATGCTTCCTGATCCCTATTTGGTGATTGGGGAGGGGGGCTGTTAACAGCTTTGGAAGGAAAAAACTGTGTGCCCCCCCCCCCGCCCAGCCTCCCCGTGGGCCCCCGGAGGCCCAGCCCTTTAACCCCGTTTCCTGCCCCCAGGCTCCGTACCTAATCTACGTGGAAGTACTTGAATGTGAAAACGTCGACACCACTAACGTTCCAGCCCGGATCCCGGAGAACCGCATCCGCAGCACGAGGTCCGTGGAGAACCTTCCGGAATGCGGGATCACGCACGAGCAGCGCGCCAGCAGCTTCACCACCGTTCCCAACTACGACAACGACGACGAGGCCTGGTCCGTGGATGACATCGGGGAACTGCAGGTGGAGGTAACCCCCCGGCACAGAGGAGCGGAAACGGGGAGGGGGGGATTGTCTAGGGGACCATTCAGGAGCCACGGAAGTTGCCCAGGGGGCAGGCCATGTTGATGTGATGGTGGAATAAATGGTGGGGTGGGGTGGGGCTTACGTGTTGCGTTCCCCCTGTGAGGGTTAGGGTTAGTGTTAGGGCTTGGTCTGATCACTGGGGGTTCTCGCAGGTCCCTCAGAGACCACTAAGGAGGGACCTTCGGTACCACCATTCTCCATCACTTCTTGGCCATGTCTTCTCTTTGGCACCTGAGGAATCCTTATTTCCTCCCTATGAAACCCCTGGGGGAGGAATTAATTTTCTGAGAGCCAGTTTGGTGTCGTGGTTAGAAGTGCAGACTTCTAATCTGGCATGCCGGGTTCGATTCTGCCCTCCTCCACATGCAGCCAGCTGGGTGACCTTGGGCTCAACACAGCACTGATTAAAACTGTTCTGACAGAGCAGTAATATCAAGGCTCTCTCAGCCTCACCCACCTCACAGGGTGTCTGTTGTGGGGAGAGGAAAGGGAAGGCGACTGTAAGGCGCTTTGAGCCTCCTTCGGGTAGGAAAAATTGGCATATAAGAACCAACTTTTCTTCTTCTTCTAATTACCAAAGGAGAGACTTGGTGAGCCTCAATTATGGGTCCTGAGCCCCTTCTAGGCTACAGGAACCTTTGAGATTTTCAAAGGGGGTGGTGAGTACCACCCTAATAAACTTCTGGCGGGGCCAAACTCAGAATGGCTGCCTCAGGAGATGGAGCCAAACTCAAAAAGGCTGCCTCAGGAGGTGGAGCCAAACTCAAGATGGCCGCCTCAGGAGGTGGAGCCAAACTCAAGATGGCTGCCTCAGGAGATGGAGCCAAACTCAAAAAGGCTGCCTCAGGAGGTGGAGCCAAACTCAAAATGGCCGCCTCAGGAGGTGGAGCCAAACTCAAGATGGCCGCCTCAGGAGGTGGAGCCAAACTCAAGATGGCCGACTCAGGAGGTGAAGCCAAACCTCTTTTCCAAAATGGGCAGGGGAAGATGCTCACCCATGTTCCTTTCTTCCTCCCGCCCAGCTTCCAGAGATCCACACCAACAGCTGTGACAACATCTCCCAGTTCTCCGTGGACAGCATCACCAGCCAAGAGAGCAAAGAGCCCGTCTTCATAGCTGCTGGAGACATCAGGTAACTGGCCGCCCGGGGAGGAGAGTGGGCCGTTCCCCAGATCCTCCAACTGTTGTCGGGGCTGCAGAAGACGGGGTTCTGCATTGACGGTCTGAATTCTGCAACGGGGCTTAAACGTTTGAGACAGAAACTGGTCTTACGTGGCATGATTTTGCTTGGACAATTTACGAAGAGTGATATATTTCCCCAATGGCCCACCCCCCAATGACCCACTTGGAAAAGGCGTGAGAACAGACGGCCCTGTTGTTGCCCCAAGGGCTACTGCTTTCGTGACATTTTAATTTGTGGTAAACAAGTTAAAGATGTCCAAAGCATGAAACTGTTGGTTTTAAAACTTTTGAAAGCCGCTGGAGAATAAGAGCGATGTGGCAAAGTAACACCAGAGCATTATGCTTGCGGCCTGCAGCCATACCATACGGAGCATGGTTCCTTAGTTAAGTGCGCATCTTGTGCCTGGCCTCCTGGGCGTTCACAGCTCGTGTCTCCAGACCCTTTAAAGTTGGCCGGTCGACGATCACTTCCACAACAGATTTCCGCTGCATGTCTTAAAGATCTCCCCTGTCAGTGCCACGTAAGGTGTTTTCACATTTAAATAAACAGGCTTAACTTCCCCTTTGTGTCCCTTGGGTAGGCGGCGCCTCTCGGAGCAGCTGGCCCACACTCCGACGTCCTTCAAAAGGGACCCCGAGGATCCCTCCGCCGTGGCCCTGAAGGAACCGTGGCAGGAGAAAGTCAGGTAAAAGCTCTCAGTCAGCGAGGTCTCCCCTCAGAGCAGCCCAGCAAACGGTTGGAGAAACAGGTTCGCTCCAGGAGTGGCGGGAAGGGTCGGTGCGGGAGGGTCATTTTTTCGCCTGACATGAGCCACCCTGCCTGCAAGGCGAGGTTCGGGGCCCGAGATCGGCTGCAACCTCACAGCAGTCCTAGGGGAGGTCCCCTCTCCTGAGCCTGCGGTTCCCAACCCCGTGTTCTGCTTCTGGCAGCTGCTGGTGAACAGAGGCTGATAACAGGAGCCGGTTTTTGAGGTTCAGGAGGGCCGAGTTTCATAAACAGAGTCCATAAATCAAACAAGAGATGCCTAAACAGGCCATGGTCAGTTTTCCGAAAAGCAAGACCAATACCGCATCATCAGTGGTCAGAGTCTAAGGCAGGGCTGGCCAAACTGTCCAGATGTCCATGGACGACAATCTCCACGAGCCCCAGGAAGCAAACATATTTGTTTCGAAATGGGCAACAGGTTGTCCCGGCAACCCTTGGGCTCCTATCGTTGGACCGGATGTTGTTTCCGGGGTTCCTTCGAGGCGGCCCCACGTGGAACGCGTTGCAATAAGCCATTCTAGGAGAGCTGCTGCCAGCCAGCCCCAAGCAGATCAGTGCCCTGTGTCGAGGGATGAAATTAATTCAAAAGAAATCCCGTCTCAACCTCCGGAAGAAGTTCCTGACAGTCAGAGCGGTTCCTCAGTGGAACAGGCTTCCTCGGGAGGTGGTGGGTCCTCCATCTTTGGAGATTTTTAAGCAGAGGCTGGAGAGCCATCTGATGGAGAGGCTGATTCTGTGAAGGCTCAAGGGGGTGGCAGGTTACATTAGATGAGCGATTGGGATGTGAGTGTCCTGCATGGTGCAGGGGGCTGGACTAGATGACCCAGGAGCTCCCTTCCAACTCTATGATTCTATGATTCTAAATTCCATCTAAACCTCCGGAAGAAGTTCCTGACAGAGCAGTTTCTCAGTGGAACAGGCTTCCTCGGGAGGTGGTGGGTTCTCCATCTTTGGAGATTTTAAAACAGAGGGAGAGGCTGATTCTGTGAAGGCTCAAGGGGATGACAGGTGACAGTGGAGGAGCGAGAGGGTTGGGAGTGTCCTGCACAGTGCAGGGGTTGGACTAGATGACCCAGGAGGTCCCTTCCAACAAGTATTCTATGATTCTGTGAGGCGTTTGCTGTAAAGTCAGGGAGGAGAGGAAGTCAAGAGAGGGAGAGGAGGCTCCTTGGGGGGCAGGATGTGAATAAAAGGGGAAGACGCAGCCTTAGTTGTGTCCGAGGGATCTCTGGACTTTGGGGGCAGGGGGCAGACGTGGGGCTGGAAGGGCGTGACGTTTCTGCTGCTTCTCTGCAGGCGGATCCGGGAGGGCTCTCCGTACGGCCACCTCCCCAACTGGCACCTCCTCTCCGTGATCGTGAAATGCGGGGACGATCTCCGCCAAGAGCTGCTGGCATTCCAGGTCCTCAAGCAGCTGCAGGTGAGCCCGGGGAGGAGCTCCTAGGGGATCCGTGGGGGGGTTGGGGGGTGCAGGACCTCCTGGTCCCGTCCGCCCCACAGTCTAGGGAAGGCCCCCTTTAAATTCCGCATGGAGCTCATAGGCACAGATGCACGGGGAGCCCTTTGAGGTTGCAAAAAGCCCACTGGGTTTCTTTCTTTAAAACATTTGTCAGCCACCTTCTTCTTCCTCACGGAAGGGAGGCTTGCGATATCTAAAACATTCACAAATAATGTAAAAATGCAAGAGCCCCCCCAATTTTTACATCCCGGTTTAAGACTGTTTTAATCAGATGCCATTCCAAATAAAAACTGTTTCCAGCTGCCTAGTGACGATTGGAGGTGAGGGGGGCCAAGCGGACCACGCTGGGGAGATTGTTCCGGATTTGTGGGGCTGCCCCCCCGAAAGGCCGTGCCTTGTGACTTCATCAGACTAGCCTGTTTGATTGGCGGGAGAATCGGGCTTTGAACCCCCGTTCAGGACCATTGGGGAGAAGGCAGTCCCTCAGATGTCCCAGTCCCAAGCCTTGGAGGTCTGTGAAGGTCACAGCCAGTGCCTCGAAGAAGGATTGGGAGCCAACTGGTTGTCAGTGTAATTGCTGTAGAATCGGGGTCCAAACAAAGAGAAAAAGACCTGTCCAACGGCAATGCCATAAATATATTCATAAAAGAAAGAAACGTGTCCTTTTTGTAGCTTTCCTTATCTATTTATTCTGTAGGATTTCTGTCAGAACAGAACCCATTTCCAGTGAGATTCTTTCATCTGTGACAAGTCCTGAACATTAAATAAAAATTATTATTACAATGTCAAAAGAAATTATTATTACAATAAATCCCATAAATAAAGAAAGCTCTGAGTCTTCAATATTTTTATCAATTTTATAGGAATTTAAACCTGCAAGTATAATACAAATAGTATATTAATAGTATATTTATCATTATTAACCTTATCATTATTAAGTCTAGCAGTATAGTATATTTTACTGTACTGCCATTGGATAGGTCTTTTTCTCTCTGTTTGGTTTAATTATTAGACAGTCCTTCTTATACTCTTGTAGAATTGGGGTCACCTGTTGCTGGTCGCTGGCCCTGACCTGCAGTCTAGGTGCCGTGTACTGTGCTAGTTGTAGCCCCTGTACTCCCTTCAAGGGTAGTCCCAGATAGAACACGCTGCAGTACTCCAGGCTGGAGGTCATGAACGTATGAATCACTGTGCCTAGATCTGACTGACACTCTGAGGAAAGGTGGGAGAGCCAGAAAAGAGACAAGGGGGTGGGGGGATCAGAGAGGCTTCTGAAATTATGCATGAGGTGAAGAGAGCAAACAAAAGAGAAACTTTTCTCCCTAGAATTCGAGGGCATCCCAGGAAGCTGATGGGCAGGAAGTTCAGCACAGACAAAAAGGAAATGCTGCTTTGCAAAGCAAGTGATTAAAATGTGGACATCTCTGCCAGAGCAGGTAGTTCACAGCTTTGAAAGGGGGTTAAGATTCATGGAGGAGGAGGAGAAGAAGAGTTGGTTCTTAGATGCCGCTTTTCTCGACCCGAAGGAGACTCAAAGGGGCTCACAGTCCCCTTCCCTTTCCTCTTCCCACAACAGACATCCTGTGAGGGAGGGGAGTCTGAGAGAGCCCTGAGATTACTGAAGAAGAAGAAGAGTTGGTTCTTATATGCCGCTTTTCTCTACCCAAAGGAGTCTCAAAGTGGCTTACAGTCGCCTTCCCTTTCCTCTCCCCACAACAGACACCCTGTGAGGGAGGGGAGTCTGAGAGAGCCCTGAGATTACTGAAGAAGAAGAAGAGTTGGTTCTCATATGCCGCTTTTCTCTACCCAAAGGAGTCTCAAAGCGGCTTCCATTCGCCTTCCCTTTCCTCTCCCCACAACAGACACCCTGTGAGGGAGGGGAGTCTGAGAGAGCCCTGAGATTACTGAAGAAGAAGAAGAGTTGGTTCTTATATGCCGCTTTTCTCTACCCAAAGGAGTCTCAAAGGGGCTCACAGTCGCCTTCCCTTTCCTCTCCCCACAACAGACACCCTGTGAGGGAGGGGAGGCTGAGAGAGCCCTGAGATTACTGAAGAAGAAGAAGAGTTGGTTCTTATATGCCGCTTTTCTCTACCCGAAGGAGGCTCAAAGGGGCTCACAGTCGCCTTCCCTTTCCTCTCCCCACATAGGTCAGTCAATGGCTCCAGCCATGGGGGCTGAGGGGAGCCTCCACACTCAGGCGCACTAGGCCTCTGAATCCCAGAGCCAGGCGGCCACATCGGGGGAAGGCCTCGGCCTCTCTGCCCTGTTGTTGACCTCCAGAGGAACCATCTGGCCACAATGTGAGGCATGGCAGGGCACTGGACTAGACCAGCCTTTCTCAGATTTTCACCATTGAGAAACCCCTGAAATATCCTTCAGGCTTCGAGAAGCCCCAGATGTGGCACAATCAAGCAGAGCTGTGGACATGCCCACCTGAGGCCTCTCCCCTCCCCACCGCCTCCAGGCCCATCGCTGGCCATTTTGACAGGAAGGGGCAGGTTTTCATGCCCTTATGTGGTCATATCACCCAGTAAATGTTGAACACATTTTAAAATATACATACATATAATTCATTAATTGATTCCCGCCCCTTCAGGAAACCTTTCCAGCCTGTCTGGTCTCGAAGGGCCTCTCTGGCCTGACCTTCTTCTTGCCTGCTTCCCTTGCAGTCCATCTGGGAGCAGGAGCGCGTCCCACTGTGGATCAAGCCCTACAAGATCCTGGTCATCTCGGCCGACAGCGGCATGATCGAGCCCGTGGTCAACGCCGTGTCCATCCACCAGGTGAAGAAGCAGTCCCAGCTGTCTCTGCTGGACTACTTCCTCCAGGAGCACGGCAGCTACACCACCGAGGCCTTCCTGACCGCCCAGCGCAACTTCGTGCAGAGCTGTGCCGGCTACTGCCTCGTTTGCTACCTGCTGCAGGTCAAGGACAGGTGAGGGGGCAGGGTGGGGCAGGCCTCTCCGGCCAGGGGGTGGTGAATGTCCAGAACGTATTCAGGACCTCAGCTAGAAGACAGAGAGGGTTGGGTCCTCCCCACTGGTGGGTTTTCCTGGGGTCACGGTGGACAAACCCCCACGCAGCCATCCTGCCCAAAGCAGCTGTTGGTAGATCTGGGCTAGAGTCCCTGCCGAGGGGGCAGTGGAAACAGCTGTCCAAGGAGGTGGGGAGCTCCCCCTCACTGGCCGTCTTCAAGCAGCGGCTGGACAGATCCTTCTCCTGGATCTTGAGGCTGATCCTGCACTGAGCAGGGGGCGGGACTAGATGGCCTGCATGGCCCCTTCCCACTCTGGGATTCTAGGAGTCTAGTTCAGCAGTGGAAGGGGCTGCCTAAGGAGGTGGGGAGTTCCCCCTCACTGGCCGTCTTCAAGCAGCGGCTGGACAGATCCTTCTCCTGGATCTTGCGGCTGATCCTGCACTGAGCAGGGGGTGGGACTAGATGGCCTGCATGGCCCCTTCCCACTCTGGGATTCTAGGAGTCTGATGGATATCTGATGGATAAGTTGAAGGACTGCAATCTGGATTTTCAGATAGTCAGGTGGATAGGGAATTGGTTAGAGAACTGCACTCAAAGAGTTGTTGTCAATGGTGTTTCATCAGACTGGAGGGAGGTGAGTAGCGGGGTACCTCAGGGTTCGGTGCTCGGCCCGGTACTTTTTAACATATTTATTAATGATCTAGATGAGGGGGTGGAGGGACTACTCATCAAGTTTGCAGATGACACCAAATTGGGAGGACTGGCAAATACTCCGGAAGATAGAGACAGAATTCAACGAGAACTGAACACAATGGAAAAATGGGCAAATGAGAACAAGATGCAATTTAATAAAGATAAGTGTAAAGTTCTGCATCTGGGTCAGAAAAATGAAAAGCATGCCTACTGGATGGGGGATACGCTTCTAGGTAGCACTGTGTGTGAACGAGACCTTGGGGTACTTGTGGATTGTAAACTAAACATGAGCAGGCAGTGTGATGCAGCGGTAAAAAAGACGAATGCCATTTTGGGCTGTATCAACAGGGGCATCACATCAAAATCACAAGATGTCATAGTCCCATTGTATACGGCACTGGTCAGACCACACCTGGAGTACTGTGTGCAGTTCTGGAGGCCTCACTTCAAGAAGGACGTAGATAAAATTGAAAGGGTACAGAGGAGAGCGACGAGGATGATCTGGGGCCAAGGGACCAAGCCCTATGAAGATAGGTTGAGGGACTTGGGAATGTTCAGCCTGGAGAAAAGGAGGTTGAGAGGGGACATGATAGCCCTCTTTAAGTATCTGAAAGGTTGCCACTTGGACGAGGGCAGGATGCTGTTTCTGCTGGCTGCAGAGGAGAGGACACGCAGTAATGGGTTTAAACTTCAAGTACAACGATATAGGCTAGATATCAGGAAAAAGTTTTTCACAGTCAGAGTAGTTCAGCAGTGGAATAGGCTGCCTAAGGAGGTGGTGAGCTCCCCCTCCCTGGAAGTCTTCAAGCAAAGGTTGGATACACACTTTTCTTGGATGCTGGAGGCTGATCCTGCACTGAGCAGGGGGTGGGGCTAGATGGCCTCTGTGGCCCTTTCCCATTCTATGGTTGTGATTCACTCCCACCCCCCCACCCACTCCCACCCCCCAGGCATAACGGCAACATCTTGCTGGACGCCGACGGCCACATCATCCACATCGACTTCGGCTTCATCCTCTCCAGCTCCCCCCGAAATCTTGGCTTTGAGACCTCCGCCTTCAAGCTCACCGCCGAGTTTGTGGACGTAAGTTTGGGATTTCACGCCCCGCAGCAGCCATCTTGGTGTCGTGGCCAGCACGTCGGGCACCAGGATCCGGGGAACGCAGGGCCGCCTCCCGCCCTGCCAGGGGACCTTGCCAAGCGACCTTGGGCCGGTTGTGGGTGGAAGCTTGGGGGTGGGGGCAGCCAGAGGAGTTGGGGTCGGGGTCAGGAGCTCCTCGAGGTGCCGACAGCACACAGAAATGATGTCAGAGTGTCAGAGGCAGTGTGCAAAACTTTGGGGAAATGGCGAGCACATTGAGTTTCTGAACAGCTTGCTGGAAACCTCGAGCGCATGTGGGTGATGCTAGTTGGAAGCCCCCGGAGGGGTGAGGACGATCCCCCTCGCTTGCCCCAGTTCTCCCCTGTGCCAGAGTCTGAATGTGAGCGGAGCTGGAAGCCAGCCCCTAGGGATGCGGAGCTCCCCCTCTGACCCCTCTCCTCCTCCTCTTCCTCTGTTTGCCCAGGTGATGGGGGGTCTGGACGGCGACATGTTCAACTACTACAAGATGCTCATGCTGCAGGGCCTGATAGCTGCTCGGAAGCACATGGACAGAGTGGTCCAGATTGTGGAGATCATGCAACAAGGTACTCGCCTTCCCCCCCCCAGGGGCTCTGGGTTGCTTTCTGCTGGGTGGGAGGGATGCAGCCCTTGTGAGCTGCAAAGCATGCTGGGATGTGTTGAGCTGCAAAGGATTCTGGGATGTAGCCGAGGACAAGTGGTGTCTCGAGCGTCGCTGGGAAGGGCAGGCCGTCGGCCCAGGGCCCCGACCCCGTTCCTTTGGTCAGGGGTTTCCCCCCAGGGCTCACGGTGCCGCCTGGGTCCCCCCTGTCCCCCGCAGGCTCGCAGCTGCCCTGCTTCCACGGCTCCAGCACCATCCGCAACCTGAAGGAGCGCTTCCACATGAACATGACGGAGGAGCAGCTGCAGCTGCTGGTCGAGCAGATGGTGGACGGCAGCATGCGCTCCATCACCACCAAGCTGTACGACGGCTTCCAGTACCTCACCAACGGCATCATGTGACCCGCCCCCTGCCCCCCGCCCGCAGCCGGAAGCCACCCGGAGAGGGGAGAGGAGGGGAAGCGCCGTCCTCCGCCGAGGGATGCCGGGCCTTGCGGGCCGGGCGCCGTATCGACCAGATTCCTCGGGACTCCCGCTGGGGGCGGGGCACGGACAGACCCCCCCACACACGCCCCTCCCCCGAGCAGTAGGAACACTTTTCCTGGGAAAGCGCAAAGGATCATGTGGAAAACTGTGCTGACATTCTCCTTGCAAAGCAACAAGCCGGGACAGAGCCCGGGCTCTCCGGACGCCCGGAAACCATGTTTATTTTTTGTCTCTGTCTGTCCGTCTGTCTCGCCCTCCTTTCTCCAGGTCTTCGTTTCAGTATTATTATACCTCTCTGGCCGTCCTGTGAAGTCTCTCCCGGCAGCCTGGCATACGGGGACGGGCGGTTGGTGTGTGTGTGGGGGGGGGGAGTACAGGGGGCTTCCCTCCCCCAGAAAGCCCCCCCTTTCTGAGCCCTGCCCCCAGCTCCTCCCCGTGCCGCCGAGCTGGCTGTCCCCCCTCCCCAGGCATCTGGCCCAGTGGTTGGCTTCTCCCCCCCCCCCCAGTTTCTTTCCTCCTGCACATTAAAATGCAAAATCACCGATGGCACAAGGAACTTCGTGGGCCCTCCCCCCTCCCCCCCTTTTGCTCTGGAGCCCCCTCTGCGCTGCCCCTGAACGTGTGGGGGGGCTTCTGCCACTCTCTGGAGCGGATCCCCGGGGTCCTGCCTTGCACCTTAAAACATATTTCTGGAGACGCCATCTGCGGCTGGGCTGTTCTGCGATCCCCTCCGACTCGCTCGGCCGTCTCCGGTGTCCTGATGCATCATGGCCGTCTCCTGGCGTTCGGCTCAGGTGGCCGAAGTCATTGAGAAGCCACACGGGATGGGGTGGGGGGCTACCTGTTTGGGCCCCTGCCTCGTCTTTTGTCGGTCTGGCCAGGAGGTTACTAATCCGTGACCAGGCTGCCCGCCCCAGATCTCCCGCGTGCCCCGCCTGCGCATGAAACCAAGCGTCCTCCCTGGCCTTCCCTGCCCCCTTCTTGGCAGCCGGCCCCCCAGTTTACGGCTCCTGCAGGGGGCAGCCTCTACACGGACAGGCGTGGCTGCCTTTTGCCCCTCGGGTGCTGGGGTATGCGAGGGCGGCCCCCCCTTCATCCTCGGGCCCAGGCCTGAGTGGAGGTCGACGTCCTCGAACGTTGCGGGAAAAGGGACGGCCTGTCGGCCGGAGGTCTTCCACCCCCTGCTCGGACCCAGCCCCAGAGAAATGTGAAGATTTGCAATGTGAACTTCGGAAATCCTTAGGCCTGCTCTGTGGTTCCTCTATCCCCAATTAACGCCTTCTCCGCCCCCCCCCCACCTTCCATGGAGAAAGGGACCGGCCCCTGGTTTTCTCTGGGTGACGCAGAGGCCTCCCCCCCTGTGTCTCTGCGGGGGGACCCGTGGGTGGGTGTCCATTGCTCCATGCTCCGGTGTCTCTTTCCTGTTGCATGTTCCACCCCACCAGCCCCACCTCCTTTTGCTTGGGGGGGGCTGGGGGGGAGGGAGTTCCTTCATCTTTCTTTTCCCTGAGAGATCAAGTAGGACCCCTTGGATCTGATCCACCAGCGGGACACTTTCCTCTTGCCCGGGGAAGGGATGAAGTCGCCCAGGGGCCTCCTCTGGGTTCTCGCCATGCCGTCCTGGAGAGGCTCTTGTGGGGGCGGCGGATGAGTGGAGCAAGGGGGTGCTCGGAGGGCGGGGGGGGGGGGGACATAAAAGCTGGCAGAGATCGGGGCTGGACATGGGGTGGGGGGGGCAAGACGCCAGCGGCCGCCCCTTCTGTCTGCAGGCGCAGGCCGGAGAAAGAGCTGCCGGGCGGGAAGGGGGCGTGAAGAGCTGCCTGTCTTGTTTCTCCAGGTCCCCTTGCCTGTCTCTCCCCCCTCTCTGGGTGTGTGTCTGGGGGGGGGGGGGGAGAAATGTGTGACTTTTTCTTTTCTTCCTTCCTTCCTTCCTTTCCCTATTCAGTAAGGATGGGCCAAACTCCAAAATAAAACCTATAAAATGAACTTGACATTTCTAATTTTAAAAATGTCTCTTTGATGCATCCATGCGTGCACACAGATATGAGAGGTCATGGCAGCCATGCTGGGGACTGTTTTCTCTCTGCCTGGGGGTGAACGCAACCCCTGGGGGGAGGAGGGGGGGCAGCCAGGGGAGGGAGGCCTGCCAACCTCCAGCCCACACCCCCCGAGCACTCCCCTCGCCCTCTGCCACCGGGACACCTACCAGCTGCTTGTGGTAGCCCGGTTCACAGGGCATTGGTGTCAGTCTGCAGCAAAAGAGCCGGATTCAAATCCAGGGGCATCTCGGAGACCAACGAAAGGCTCTGGTTGTGAGGTTTTGGGAAGACCGAGCTCCTTTTGGGGTGGCCAAAGGTACCTGGACGCCTCCCGAGCCACCGGCCCCCTCCACTGCTGCATGCTGTGCTTCTCAGGTGCGCTCTCTGTTTGGGGACGGCAGCAGATGGAACAGAGCAGAGAAACGGCTCAGGTAAGGCTGAAGGTAAGGCTGGGGGCCCCGTGCATGCCAGTGGGGCACCAAAGTCCCTCCACCACACCCGGAACGGTCAGGATAGAGGGCCGGCACCAGGTGGATTCGGGTTTGCTGGTCCAAAGGAGCAGAACAGAACAGTCATCTTGGGGTGGCTTGCAGCACTATGAACAAGGAAGCACATTTAAAATGCATTTGAGAGCAGCGAAGTTTTCTTCTAGATGCAGGAAGCAGCAGGAGTAAGTCTGAGACCAGGGGCAACATTAAGCCCAACCAAGTCTTATTTTCGATTCAGGAGGGCTGCCCTCGTGTTCAAGGTGCGGAGGAGGCTTTTCTTGGCAGGAGCATGTGCGAAAAGGATCTAGGAGTCTTCGTAGACCACACATTGAACAGGAGTCAGTAGTGTGACTCGGTGGCTAAAAGGGCCAATGGGATTTTGGGCTGTATAGAATCATGAGCTACCCCTCACTGGCAGTCTTCAAGCAGTGGTTGGATACACACTTTTCTTGGATGCTTTAGGATGCTTTGGGCTGATTCTGCGTTGAGCAGGGGGTTGGACTAGATGGCCTCTATGGACCCTTCTCTAGGATTCCAGGAGTCTAGTTCAGCGGTGGAAGGGGCTGCCTGAGGAGGTGGTGAGCTCCCCCTCACTGGCTGTCTTCAAGCAGTGGTTGGATACACACTTTTCTTGGATGCTTTAGGATGCTTTGGGCTGATCCTGCGTTGAGCAGGGGGTTGGACTAGATGGCCTCTATGGACCCTTCTCACTCTAGGATTCCAGGAGTCTAGTTCAGCAGTGGAAGGGGCTGCCTCAGGAGGTGGTGAGCTCCCCCTCACTGGCAGTCTTCAAGCAGTGGTTGGATACACACTTTTCTTGGATGCTTTAGGATGCTTTGGGCTGATCCTGCGTTTAGCAGGGGGTGGGACTAGATGGCCTGCGTGGCCCAACTCTAGGATTCTGTGAAATGGGATGAAATTAATTCAAAATAAATTCCGTCTAAACCTCTGGAAGAAGTTCCTGACAGTCAGAGCGGTCCCTCAATGGAACAGGCTTCCTCAGGAGGTGGTGGGTTCTCCATCTTTGGAGGTTTTTAAACAGCGCCTGGAGAGCCATCTGACAGAGAGGCTGATTCTGTGAAAGTTTAAGGAGCTGGCAGGTGACAGTGGATGAGCGATAGGGTTGTGAGTGTCCTGCATAGTGCAGGGGGCTGGTCTAGATGACCCAGGAGGCCCCTTCCAGCTCTGATTCTATGATTCTAAATTCCATCTAAACCTCTGGAAGAAGTTCCTGACAGTCAGAGCGGTTCCTCAGTGGAACAGGCTTCCTCGGGAGGTGGTTGGCTCTCCATCTTTGGAAGTTTTTAAACAGCGCCTGGAGAGCCACCTGATGGAGAGTAATCCGGATCCCCAGACCGTGGGGCCTCCCCTCTTAACCAGGACACCCGCCGGCTCCTGCCCTCCCTCCGTAGCAGAGGCAGCCTGCCTCCTCGAATCAGTCGCTGGGGAGGAGACGGACACAGAGCACAGATCCCCAGAAGAAGACCGGTGACATTACAGCAGGCAGAAGACCAAGGATTTGCCTGCACGGAGCAGGGGGTTGGACTAGATGACCTTGGCACTCCCAGCTGGTCCACGACAACCACGGTTGTGGCCTTTCTCCCTGGGATGCCAGGTGGATGACGCGGGTCACATGCCGTTAGACGGACGGGGCACCTAATGAACAATGCATTTAGGGTTGGGTTGCAGCCATCGGGAGCCACTAGGAAATCCAAGAGCAAAGCAAAAATGAAGCGTTCAAGTTTAATGAGGCCAGGATCCTCCTAAACACGCCAGGCAGTACGAACTGCACTCAGGAGTTCAGGCCACGATCCTGAACCCTTTGAAGGAGCCCTTCCCTGAATCCTTTTGTTGCAGGTCAGCCCTGTAGCCTGTGAAATAACAGCCCTCCTGAATAATTCAGAGCATGAACTCCTCAGGTGAAAAAGAAGACGAGCTGGTTACTTATACCCTGCTTTTCACTACCTGCAGGTTTATTCCCCACTCCCCCAACGTGCTGCCATCTGGGTGACCTTGGGCTAGTCCCAGTCCTGGTAAGAGCTGTTATCACAGAGCAGTTCTCTCAGAGCTCTCCCAGACCCACCTACCTCACAGGGTGCCTGTTGAAGGGAGAGAAGGGGAAGGTGATTATAAGCCACTCTGAGATTCCTTTGGGTAGTGAAAAATGGGGTATGCAACTTTTCAGTATCCAACTTTTACGCCCATCCATAGCAATGGAGAATTAACGAACTTAATATTAGAATCCTAGAATTGTAGATTTGGAAGGGCCCTACAGAGTCATTTAGTCCAACCCCCTGCACAATGCAGGAATTCACAACTACCTGCCTGGCCTGGAGGGAATTCACCTGCCATCCCACAGTGGCGTTCAGCAGTTCCCTGGGTCTGCAAGGAAGGGCCACAAGAGACAAACCCTGGCACGTCCCTTCCTGCCCACCCACTCACAGTCTTCCCAACTTCATAAAAATCAGCCTCTCTGTCAGATGGAGATCCAGCCTCTGCTTAAAAACTTCCAAAGATGGAGAACCCACCACCTCCCGAGGAAGCCTGTTCCCCTGAGGAACCACTCTGACTGCCAGGGACTTCTTCCGGAGGTTTAGCCGAAAATTCTTCTGAATTAATGTCAACCCACTGGTTCCGATCCAGCCCTCTGGGGCAACAGGAAACCACTCTGCTCCGCACTCTATGGCCCCTCAAGTCCCTGAAGACGGTGATCGTATCACCTCTTGGTTGCCACCCCTACACTTCAAGATCCTTCTTAGCTCCCCCAAGTTTGCCCTGCCCGGTCCCTGACAGAGTTCTTGATCGCCGCCTGCCTTTTGGTGGATGATGGAGGAGAGGAAGAGTAAACCTCGGCCCATTTCAATTTCTCTGTCGTCAGTCCAGAGTAAGTTCATAGCCTACCCCACTGGGTTGTTGTGAGGCATGGAGGCCTCCCTCCGTGGCCACTCCGAGCTCCCTGTGGATGAACCTCCTGTGCGACCAGGCGCTTGGACTGGAGGGGCCGCTGGCCTGACCCAACAGGGCTTCTCTTCTTGGTGCTTGGGGGGCCAGAATGGGGGGGCTTCGGGCCCCTCTGGGGGACCTCCTGAGGGCTTTGGCCACTGGGTGACCAGGGGGCTGGCCTGCTCCAGCCGGGCTGGTGGGAAGGGTCCGCTGCAGGTCCCCCTGCGTCCGGCAGGGGTCGGGCTGGGCCGGGCGGCGAGGCTCAGGCGCGCGGCGCTGCTCTGCTTCTCCGCCAGGGGGCGGCCCGGAGCGCCTTTCGCCTCCGCCGCCCTGGGTCACTTTCTTCCGCCGCCCGGTCGGAGCGAGGCGCGCTGCCCACCTGAGCCCGCCGCTGCCGCCGCTGCCCGCCCGGCCGGCCCTCGCCCTCCGCCTCCGCCTCCGCCTCCCTCGCAGGGGCGCTGCGGGTCCCGGGGCCACCTGCCTCCGGATGGTCCCCGCTGAGCCGGCCTCGCCCGCCGCCCCCTCCGTCCGCCATGGTGAGTGAAGGAGGGAGGCAGGGAGGGAGTGCGCGCTCGGCGCCCGGGGCGGGGGGGGGGGGCTCCCGGATTCCGTCTCCCGGCCGGGGCGGGAGGGGTCGGGCGGCGGACTTTGCAGGCGCCGCGGAAGCGGAGAGCCGGAGCGGGCGAGGGGTCCCGATCCGCCCCGACCAGGTGTCCCCCAGCGGGGAGAGCCCGAGAGCGCGCCCTGGACCGCCCCAGCTGGCGAGACGCGCGTCGTCACGTGTGAGTGGGTCGCCCGGGGTCGCCGTCTCCCTCCTCTGGCCCGGGGGTCTACGCCTCCCTCCCCTCCCCGAAGGTGGTCAACCCCGCCCCCCCCCCGCTGCCCACTCCAGGCTGGGCTGAGCCAAGCGAAACTTGTTTCCTTGCCAGGGTTACCAACCTCCCGCTAGATCTCCCGGCATTAAGGAACAGAGAGAAGTGCCCCGGGGGGGGAGGCTGCTTTGGGAAAAGTGAGGGCTTCTGGGGCTCCCCCACACTTTCCAACCCGCCCACCCCAAAACTCCAGGCATTCCCTCGCCTGGAGATGGCAACCCTGGCCAATTCAGAGGGTGGCACCCCATCCTCCTGAGCGCCCCTCCCCCGGGGTCCAGGAATGTCCCAACCAAGAACCCTGCAGGCCCCTCCAAGCCCGGGAGGAACCAGAGTGACGCTTCCACTTTCCAGAGTGCAGAAAGGGGCTCCTGTGTTGTTGTTGCCCATTTACCATCCATTTATTATGCTGGGAGCGATCGAGGGCAAAAGAAGAAGGGGACGACAGAGAATGAGGTGGATGGATGGAGTAACTGAAGCAGTCGGTGCAAACTTAAATGGACTCCGTGGAATGGGAGAGGAAAGGAAGGCCTGGAGGATCATTGTCCAGGGGGTCGCGATGGGTCGGACACGACTTCGCACATAACAACAACAAAATTTATCATCCTTCACAGCAGGCTTGTTCATTGACTTGATTTGCATCCCCCCCCCCCCCTTTGGTCGGCTTCACGTTCTTCTCCTCTCCTCCACTTTCTCTCCACAACCTCCCTGTGAGGTAGGCTAGGCAAACCCGAGGCTGGCCAGGAAGCTTCTCTGTCAGAGGGGGGCTCTCCCAAATCCTGACCTGGGACAAAAGCCGCTCTGTCCCGCTCTGGCTCTTCTTGCGGCGGGAAGGTGGGAGAAGCTGGGCTGGGGGAAGGCCCAGGAGCCTCCGAACTCAGATTGGGGCACATTTCAACGGCATTTCATTTCGTCTGTCAAAGACATTGATCGGAGCCTGCTTGAAAGAAAGCGAGCCCAGAGCATGGACTCCTGCAGAGACCGGTGGGACATCCTCCGCTGAAGGGGGAGCATCTCTGTGTTGACAATATCGGGGACGGATCATTTGTGAATCCTTGCCTCTGCCAATTGAAACATTTCTAGTCAAGGAAATGGGTTTTTTGCAATGTGGGGCCCAGGGCGGCCAGGCAGCGTGGGAGCAGGAGGCCGGGACACGACCCGGCAGGTGTGAAGGGCGAGGCGAAATTAGATCAGGCACTCTCGACTGGGGCACGCTTTCTGCCTGGCACTCCGGGCGGGATCAGAGCCGTCCCAGATCTTCACAGGATGCTAGACCAAGAGCTGTCGACGGTCCCTCCAGGTCTGGTTGGGGTCCCAGATTGGTGGGCCAAAGAACTTGCCGTGGGGCATGGACAAAGCGCTTTCCTTCAGTAGTACGTGCCACGGAATGGCCGCAAGGGAGGGAGGGGGGTGGACGGTGCTTCTGGCCCAAGTGACTCCTAAAAGGCAGATCTCTGTTCTCTATCTGTTTTGTATTTTTTTTATGCATTTTGCTAACCAGGGTTGGACTAGATGACCCATGAGGTCCCTTCTAATCTATTATTCTATGATTCTAGACGGGAATTTCCCAAGGGGATTTTGAGGCAAGAGCCGCTCCGAAATGGTTTGCTCTTACCTGGATGCCCTTGGTGGTCTCCATCCTCACACTATCCAGGGTTATAGAACAGAATCAGAGTTGGAAGGGACCTCCACGGTCATCTAGTCCAACCCCCTGCAGGAGACAGGACGTCTGTCGTGTTGAGTCAGGGCTAGTTAATACTTGGATGAGAGTTCAACAAAGATATTTCTGTCCATCGCTTGCCATGAAAAAGCAGAGTGTGGGGGTGGCCACACTGCGGCTCTCCAGAGGTCCATGGGCTAAAATTCCCAGGGCAAAGAAGCAGAGGACGTCCCCAGTCCCTCTCCTGGCACTGGGACTCAGTGGTTGACTACCTCTGAACATGGAGGTTCCCTCTAAGAACATCAGAAGTCCTGCCAGTCGGGGGGGGGGGCAGCCTGGGCCCACTTCCTGATCAGCTCTGGGGGGGGGGTCTGCATCCTACAAATAACAAAGCAATTCAAGTAGTAAACGGCCAGCAAAACATTTAAAACAGTTTGAAATGCTTAGCAGCACCTACAGCCCAGAGCAGAATTGACTATTGTCATCCTTCCCAGAAATTGGTCGCTATCCATGGATCTTCCCCAGCCTAGGCTGTATCCCGGGGGGGAGGAGGGCCCATAGATGTTAGTTAACCCCCCCCCCTCCAAACACACCTCCTGCTCCCAATTCGGCTTCCTTCCTGAGTGGCTTTATCTTTGCCCAAAGCGAGAGGCTGCTGCAGAACCTCCCTGGCTAATATTTAACCTTCCGTGGGCATGTGAAGGGGGCACCCCGCCCGGCATGTGCTACTTGCTCTGCCAAGGGGGACGGGGCAGGACCGGGCATGATGCCAGCCTCCAGAATGTCTGCCAGGGGGACTGAGTCATCCCCTCCAGGGTCACCCTCCAAAAACGGGAGGACTCTCCAGGAAGCCCCCAGGCGATCTGTGTGTGTGTGTGTGTGGGGGGGGGGTTCCTTGATAGTTCCTCCTCCACCTGCAGCCAGTTGGCAGGCCTGGGCCCAATCACAGATCTCTCAGAGCTCTCTCAGCCCCACCTCCCTCACAGGGTGTCTGTGGTGGGCAGAGGCAGAGAAAGGCGCTTGAGACTCAATCGGGTAGAGAAAAGTGGCATACGCAAAAACGCAGTTCTTCGTCTCTTGTGAATGGGATACAAACCAAACCCTTTGGGGATATTGAACATTTCCGGCGCTTGCTAGGGTGGGTCAGTGCTTGGTCCGGGGTCCTGGTCTGCTCAGCGTTCTGCGGGTGGGATCCAGTACAATGTTTCTGCTCAGATTCAAACGGGTCGCCGTGTTGGTCTGAAGTAGCACAATAAAATCAGAGTCCAGGGGCACCTTTAAGACCGACAAAGATTTATTCAAGGCGTGAGCTTTCGAGTGCAAGCACGCCTCCTTAGTTTCTGCTCATGAGAGCTGTTTCTGGTTGTGTAAGATGTGGAGTCACCGATTCTCAGGTGCTGCAGTAGATAAGGAAAGAGCCGATTGTTGATAAACAGGCAAAAGGGCAGCCCCTGCATTTCCTCATGTGCAAATGGTTGCAGGGCCACAGGTCATAACAGTGAATAATTGTGCTTTCAGTGGGGCAAATAAAACATGGAATTGGCAAAGTGCAAAACTAGAACTTTGCCCAAGATCCCAGAGGAGGTATATTTGCAGCTGCTCTATCCTCTCCGAGAACTCCGGAGCACCCAGTGAATCTGATGGGCAGTAGGTTCAGGATGGGGAAAAAGGAAAGACTACTTTACACAGAAAGGGCTGAAAATGTGTAATTTGCTGCTAGAGTATGTTGTGATGGCCACAGGTGTAGAGAGCTTTAAAAGGGGGTTAGATGGTTCATGGAGGGGAGGTCTCTCAGTGGCCACTGCCCGTGGTGTCTAGAAGGAGCTTCCACATTCAGGAGCAGTCAACTTCTGAATCCCAGTGCTAGGAGGCATCAAGAGGGGAAGGCCTCGGCCTCTCTGCCCTGTGGCTGGCCCTGCAGAGGAACTGGCTGGCCCCTGGGTGAGACGGGAGGCTGGACTGGAGGGACCCTCCCTGGCCTGACCCAGCAGGGCTCTTCTGGGGGTCTTCTCAGGGGAAGGCCTCGGCCTCTCTGCCCTGTGGCTGGCCCTGCAGAGGAACTGGCTGGCCCCTGGGTGAGACGGGAGGCTGGACTGGAGGGACCCTCCCTGGCCTGACCCAGCAGGGCTCTTCTGAGGGTCTTCTCAGGGGAAGGCCTCGGCCTCTCTGCCCTGTGGCTGGCCCTGCGGAGGAACTGGCTGGCCCCTGGGTGAGACGGGAGGCTGGACTGGAGGGGCCCTCCCTGGCCTGACCCAGCAGGGCTCTTCTGAGGGTCTTCTCAGGGGAAGGCCTCGGCCTCTCTGCCCTGTGGCTGGCCCCCCAAATTAGCCACTGTGCGAGATGAGATGATGGACTAGATAGACCTTCATTGGTCTGATCCAGCAGGGCTCTTCTGATGCTTGTCTCAGGAGAAGGCCTCAGCCCCCCAGAGAACTGCAAATAACTTCCGAATCGTGGTTCAGGATCCAGGACAGCTAGCATGCTGCAGGGGATGATATAAATAATATAATTAAATGTTCTAATCTCAGGAGATGGGGCGGAAAACAATTATCATTAAAAATAAATAAGTAGCGAGCACAAATCAATATAATTAAATGCCCTGGCAAGCACAAAGTACTCACCGTCTTGAGGGGGATTCCTGCCGCATCTCTGCATGAGTCAGGGGTCTGCTTTGGCCTCCTTGCAGCCGGCTTTCTCAGAATGTGGGGTACTTTGGTCTATCTATCAAAGATGGTTGTCTCAGGCAACCTGGCCAAAATAGAAACAGAATGAAGCGTCTCAGATGAGATTGCCTCTCTGCAAGTACTGTCCAGCGCTGTCCTCAGAGTGAAATTACGGGGACTCAGTTCCTTTGAGGCTGGCTCAGTCTTAATTGGGCAGACTGTAAGTGTGAACTTTCCCAGGCATGAAGCGTAAAGCATACAGCTCCTTTTAGCTCAGTAAAATAAATGAGGCCGGGGGACAGGGGTCTTCCCGGTTGATTTAGGCAGCATACCGGCTGGCAGAAGTCCTTTCAAATGGCGTGTCCCCTTGAGCACCCCAAGTTCACTTTTTCTTTCAGCCCCACGGCCCAGGCGATGAAGACTCAAAGGAAATCAGCGTGTCCTGTGTATTTGCAAAAGATGCAGCCATTCTGTCCAGGGTGTACTCCTCGGCTCACCCCGACTGTGGCAAGACTGGCCTCTTTTCTGAACTGTGGGCAGACATCTGCATTTCTCTATTTGCCCCCACCAGTGTCACTTCCGTCTTGCCCGGGTTCAGCTGAAGTTTGTCCTAACAGAATCCTGAAGCTGAAGGCTAAGCTCGTTTTCCCTGGCCTCCAGAATAATTTTAGCGGCACTTATGCAGATATCCAGTTGGCATACGGAATGAGATTACTGTTTCTCTATCTGATGCATATTCATCTCCCCACTCCTGCAAACGGCACAGGACTGCGTGCCGGGTTCCCATTCTGCCTTTACAGCAACCCTGCGAGGCTAGGCGAGAGAGAGGGTCACGCGGTGGGATTTGAACCCGGCACTTCCATAACCGAGCTCGGAACTCCAACCATATCTGAAGAAACTTCTAACCCAGGATTTAACCTTGTTGTTGTGGAAGGTGTCCCGGGACTCAAACCGTGTCCTGCTGCTTCAGATCAACTCGGCAACAGCCCCACCACCCCCTGCCCCAAAATATCCCCATTGCCATTCGTACAGTCAGAATTCGGCTTGCGTTGGCTGGGTGGCCAAGTGTTAGTTGCGCAAAGCCCAAATCTGGGATCGCCCTAGTTTTCCGGCTCGGCGTGGAGGCAGGGCTGCTCGGCTTCACCTTGGGGGTTGGAAGGCAGGTGACAACTCCCCACTGCCCTCCGGGGAGGCTGAGGCTGTCTTCCCAGTGCGGGGTGTGTCCCTCCTGTGCAAACACGGAGGCATTCATTCCTCCCTGGGGGTGCTGGGCCAGGGGACGACCCAGACTTGTGGCTTCCCTGCCAGGGCTTGCTGGAGCCCGGGTCTTTTGCTTTGCTGTTCTCAACCAGGCTCCGGAAAGGATGAACGGCGGGCGCTGGCTGTTTCCTGTCTTGCTCTCTCTCTCTCACTCTCTCTCTTGTCCCCTCACCTTTGCTCCCAGCGGGGTTCCCCAGGAGGCGGAGGGACACACGAGACACCTGGCCCAGTTTCCTTAGGGGGGGGGGGCAGCCGCCAGAGAGGCCTGTTCTGCAACCCGAACGGAGAAGGTCCGCGGCTGGGCCGTGCTGCTCCGCAGGGGGAGGAAGCGGGTGGGGCTGCTGATCCTGTAGGAGAGGTTTGGGAGGGAGGCAGGTGAGGAGGAGAATCTGGGACTCTCCAAGGGCCTTGCTTGCCCTGCCCAAAACTCCTAGGGAGGCGAGGAGGGACTGAGAGGAGGCTGGCAGTGCGGAGAGCCCTTTTCTCCCTGGGCGGTGGAAGGGCTGCATCGCCTCTTCCGGGATTCCTACTCGGGGCCGCACCCCAAGCTGAAATGCAGAATCTGCCCCCTCCCCTGAGCTCGGAAAGGGCTTGCACGCCCTCGGAGGATACTTGAGTTCTGTAGCAATAGGGATGCCAGCCTCCAGGAGATCCTGTAGCAATAGGGATGCCAGACCTGGGGATCCTGTGGGATCGTAGCTCATCTCCAGACATCGTACCCCTCTGAGGTCCCTCCCTGCCCCAAATTCTGCCCCCAAAGTCTCCTATTTATCCCAAGCCAGAGCTGGCGGCCCTCCGTAGCACAGAGTAGCAACTCTAGGCTCCTCTAGACAGGCTCTTCTGGAAGCGGGTAATTCTGGAGGAGTTTGGAGTCAGGTCCCAGCAGATGCTGGTGGGATGAGAACAAGCCCGGAACAGTGGCTCAGGTCAAGACGAAACAGGTAGCCCCGCCTGGGAGACTGGCGTAATTCCGCCAGCGTTTCTGCATTGCAGGAGTGAATCATCTGTTATGCTCCGTGCAAAGACAGGGAGGATTACCTGCCTGTAGCAGAAACCAATTAGGACATGAGAAGACCAGGGCAGTGAGTCATACAGGGAGACAGTGAGCAGCCTCTTCTCCTGGAGGGTGGATTTTAGGCTCACGGGAGCTGTTAAACTATGCAGTTGATTTGTGAATGGGCCTGGGCATGAGTATTGTGAAAATATTTGGAATTCACCGCAGGTGATGTAGTGATGGCTGTAGGCACAGAAAGCTTTGAGAGGGAATCGGAGAGCTTCATGGAGGTGAGAGAGAGCCATAAGTCGGTACTAGCCTATTTTTATTTATTTGTTTTATTTATTTGTTTATTTATTTATCTTTGACTGTATATGCCGCCATTCCGAGAT
Source organism: Paroedura picta (assembly GCF_049243985.1). Classification (NCBI taxonomy): domain Eukaryota; kingdom Metazoa; phylum Chordata; class Lepidosauria; order Squamata; family Gekkonidae; genus Paroedura; species Paroedura picta. Next base: position 2,596,312 of record NC_135369.1, read on the forward strand.
GGGCTCACGGTGATTGACAACAATAAAAGGATAAAAACACAGTAAAACCCCCATAAACGTCTCTTGATAAATAATACTCCTATTCAGGCGGCAGGCAAAAAATCCACCGTCTCATCCCCCCGTCCAGCCAGGGCCGAGCCTAGGGCTGCCAGCCCCCAAGTGGGGTCTGGGGATTTTGTGAAATTAAAGCTGATCTTCAGGTAGGGATGCCAGCCTCCAGGGGGGGCCTGGGGATCTCCTGGAGTCCCCTGGAATTGCAGCCCATCTCCAGACCACAGAGATCAGTTCCTCTGGAGAAAACGGGTGCTTTGCAGGGGGAAGGGGTGTGTGTGTGGCATTGCCCCCCTCTGAGGTCCCTGTCCTCCTCATAGGGGGCTCTGTAGCATAGGGGTGCCAGCTTCCAGGAGGGACCTGGGGATCCCCCCAAATTGCAGCCCATCTCCAGACCAGAGAGATCCGTTCCCCTGGAGGAAAGGGCTGCTCTGGAGGGGGGGCTCTGTGGCGCTGTGCCCCACTGAGGTCCCTTTCCTCCCCCAAATCTCCACTCTTCCCCAGCTGGGCGGTTCTGCCCCCTCCATCCCTGGCTGCCTCGGTCCAGCGAATGCTGAGTGGGCCAAGATGGCCGCCGAAACCGCGCACAGCAAGCCAGCCGGGCAACCGCAGGGGCTTTTGTGTGTGTGTGTGTGTGTGTGTGTGTGCGTGGCTTCTGCCCCCGCCTGTGCCGCGGTGCCCCCAAAGGGTCCTTGCCAGGTGACGCCAGCCCTGCCAGGCGGTTGGGCCCATGCGGAGGCCGTCGCCGTCGCCCGGGGCAACCAGGCCTGGATTTGGAGCGCAGCCTCGGCCTCTTGGCAACGTGGGTCCCGTTTCTGTCCCGGAGCCAGGGCCTGCTGGTTGGGCCTCTCGGGCGTGTCCCTCGGGGGATATCAGTGCTCGGCTTGGGTTTCTGGGCCTTTGAGTGGCTCTTGGAGGCACCCGGGCGGGGGAGAGCAGTGGCCATTTGCATTCAGGCAGGGACTAAAATAGGCTTAGGGCTGGCCCTGCTGCCACAGTTCTCCTGGGGGAAGGAACTGGGGTCACCCCCAGTGTTATGGGGCGAGGCATTTCTGCAGATCAAGTCTCTGCTTGGTTCAGAGGCAGTGGGGGGGGGGGTTGGAATGCTGGCCTGGGATCTGAAAGGGCCTGGGTTCGAATCCCCATTCTCCCAAGGCCATGGGCCAGTATCCCTCTCAGCCTAAACTGCCCCAGGAGTACAAAATCTGCATCCAGGGGCACCTTTAAGGCTCCCAGAATTTAATTCTGGGCAGAAGCCTTCCTGTGCAGAATAAAACTTTAGAACAGTGGTTCTCAACCTGGGGGTCGGGACCCCTTTGGGGGTCGAACGACCCTTTCCCAGGGGTCACGGCAGGGCAAGCAGCTTGGCTTGGGGGTACTATCTACACAACAGCCTTGCGGGGTAGGTAGATAGAGAATCATAGAATCATAGAGTTGGAAGGGGCCATACAGGCCATCTAGTCCAGCCCCCTGCTCAACGCAGGATCAGCCCTAAGCATCCTAAAGCAATAGAGAACGTTCGTCTGTCTGGAGCAGCAGAAAAGAGCGAGATCGACATGGTGGGACAAGGGGCAGAACCAAACTGAGAAACCCAGGGGAAAAAAACAATTTATATACAATCATCATGAACAATGGATCTTCATGCCATGGGTCAGTTTGGGTTTAATTTCTGTGAAAGAACCCTGGCATCGTTTTATGGTTGGGGGTCACCACAACAGGAGGAACTGGATTAAAGGGTCACGGCGTTAAGAAGGTTGAGGACCACTAGCTTAGAACAAAGTTTAAGTCCAGGGGCCCCGTGAGGTCCCACCACGTTTCATTCTCGGCATGCACGTTTCTTCAGCCAGTTTGGTGCAGTGGTTAGGAGTGTGGACTTCTAATCTGGCATGCCGGGTTCGATTCTGCACTCCCCCACATGCAACCAGCTGGGTGACCTTGGGCTTGTCACAGCACTGATAAAACTGTTCTGACCGAGCAGGAATATAAGGGCTCTCTCAGCCTCACCCACCCCACAGGGTGTCTGTTGTGGGGAGAGGAAAGGGAAGGCAATTGTAAGCCCCTTTGAGACTCCTTCGGGTAGAGAAAAGCGGCATATAAGAACCAACTCTTCTTCTTCTTCATGCCTGTGCACACAAAAGGCTCCTATCCAGAATCTGCTGAGGGGATCTGTTTCTCGGAGAGCGGTGCACGAGCACAATCCATGGGGAAGGCCAAGCTACGGAGGGTTGGAGGAGCCCCGAAATGCTCTCCGGCTGCAGGGGCGCAGGGCGAAAGCAGGCCGTGCCGATCCGCTTTGCAACTGCTTCACCCTGTTGCTTGGCTTGGAGCAAGGAGGTGACCTTTTTGCCAGCCCTTTGAAGTTAATGGCTGAAGATATTTCCTTGCAGTGTGCAAAGGTTAAGTCCGCCCTGAGGTTTTTGGATGGCCGGGGAGGCCCCACCCACCTGCCCAGGCAGAGGCTGGAGGGAAACCTTTTGAGAGCGGGCATCGGCACCGAAGGCAAACGAAGGCCAAAGTGGGGCATCCCTTGCCCGAGACGAAGTCGCAGGGTCTGAACTCTGGCCCAGGGTGCAGTGGCAGGATGTGAGCACTTTGTGCATGTTGTGCATGCTCCGTCCGCACGTTTGCGAGGCTCCTCTTTGGCTGCCCCTGAGGCCGAGACCCTCCGCCTGCCGCCTCCTCCCCCTGGCCTGCCATGGGCACAGGTCCCACTCTCTGCCTCCCACCCCCCTCCACAGCCTTTGTGTCGCATGGCAACTGCTGACTGGCATTGTGTTCGCCAGCTGGGGAGGAAAAGAGCCCTTAGCAACCGGCCTTTGCAGAAATCCGCAAAGAGCTCTCGCAGGGAGACCACCCAAGCGTTGTGGTGGGAGAAAGATTTGTGGTCCCTGAATGTATGTGTTTGTGTGGGGGGGGGGCTGCAGGAGGAGGAGAGGGGCTGAGAGGGGCAGGAGATTTCGCAGGGCCCGGATCGTGCGGCTGGCTAGCTGGCTGGCTGGCGTCCCTTTTGCAAATGGTTCCCTCCTGAGCAGGGCGACAGGAGTCTCCGAGGACCGGGTTGCTCCTCATGAGCCGGCTAAGTCGGAGGGGCGTGTGGTCAAAGGTTTTCCTTGGGAGTGAGACTGTAAGCAGAGAGATCTTTTCGATTCAGTTCTTTTCGATAAGGAGAAGGGCAGAGCTGTCCATCTGGGACACAAAGAATGAGAAGGCATCCAGGATGGGAGAGATGATGCTGGGGAGCAGGGTGTTTGAAGGAGATCTTGGGGCACATGTGGACAGGAAGCAACATAGGAGCAGACAGTGTCCTGCGGTGGCAAAGAAGGAGGATGTTGTCTTGGGCTGTCTCAACAAGGGCATCACATCCAGATCGCAGGAGGTCACAGTCCCTAAGCCGTCTACATCATTGGTCAGACCCCACCTGGAGTCCCGGGGGCAGTCCCGAGGCCACATTTCAAAAAGGACGTGGCCAAAACAGAGAGGGTGAAGAGGAGAGTGAGGAGGAAGATTTGCGGCCTGGGGACTGTTCCCTAGGAGGAAAGGCCGAGGGACTTGGGAGCGTTCAGCATGGAGAAGAGGAGGCTGAGAGGGGACAGGATATCTCTCCTGAAGTATTTGAAAGGTTGTCACTTGGAGGAGGGCAGGATGCTGTTCCCGTTGGCTGCAGAGGAGAGGACACGCAGTAATGGGTTTAAACTACATGGAGAAGGGTACTGGTTAGATATGGGGGGGGGGATTATTTATTTATATATTTATCTATTTGTTTATGTTTTTATGTATGTTTATATGTTTGGACTTCAATCCCATCACTTCTCAAAAAATTAGTGCAGGTTACAAGATAAAAAAATAAAATCCCATGAGCTCTTAAAAATCATAACCCCCTAATAGCAGCAGCAATTTTGGTATAAAAAATTCTCTCAACCCCCTCCCACAGCCACCCCAAGCAGGCTGCACGTTGTCAGTGGGCTGCCTAAGGAGGTGGGGAGCTCCCCCGCACTGGCCCTCTTCAAGCAGCGGCTGGACAGATCCTTCTCCTGGATGCTTGAGGCTGATCCTGCACTGAGCAGGGGGTGGGACTAGACGGCCTCTGTGGCCCCTTCCCACTCTGGGATTCTAGGAGTCTAGTTCAGCAGTGGAAGGGGCTGCCTGAGGAGGTGGGGAGCTCCCCCTCACTGGCCGTCTTCAAGCAGCGGCTGGACAGATCCTTCTCCTGGATGCTTGAGGCTGATCCTGCACTGAGCAGGGGGTGGGACTAGATGGCCTCTACGGACCCTTCCCACTCTGGGATTCTAGGAGTCTAGTTCAGCTGTGGAAGGGGCTGCCTGAGGAGGTGGGGAGCTCCCCCTCACGGGCCCTCTTCAAGCAGCGGCTGGACAGATCCTTCTCCTGGATGCTGGAGGCTGATCCTGCACTGAGCAGGGGGTGGGACTAGATGGCCTGCATGGCCCCTTCCCATTCTAGGATTCTACGAGTCCAGTTCAGCAGTGGAAGGGGCTGCCTAAGGAGGTGGGGAGCTCCCCCTCACGGGCCCTCTTCAAGCAGCGGCTGGACAGATCCTTCTCCTGGATGCTGGAGGCTGATCCTGCACTTGGCAGGGGGTGGGACTAGATGGCCTCCATGGCCCCTTCCCACTCTGGGATTCTAGGAGTCTAGTTCAGCAGGGGAAGGGGCTGCCTAAGGAGGTGGGGAGCTCCCCCTCACTGGCCGTCTCCAAGCAGCGGTTGGACAGATCCTTCTCCTGGATGCTGGAGGCTGATCCTGCACTGAGCAGGGGGTGGGACTAGATGGCCTTCATGGCCCCTTCCCACTCTGGGATTCTAGGAGTCTAGTTCAGCAGGGGAATGGGCTGCCTAAGGAGGTGGGGAGCTCCCCCTCACTGACCGTCTTCAAGCAGCGGCTGGACAGATCTTTCTCCTGGATGGTATGATTTTCAAAATCAGCATGCCGTATTTTGCAGATGCCTTTGAGATTTGGAACATTACGGCCATCCATTGAAGAGCCATCTTTACATTAGACATTGATAGAGTTTATAGCTGAAGATTTTTCTAGGGTCTCCAATTACAGGTTATCTCCAGTCAACAGAGATTCGTCCCCCTGGGCAAAATGGCCACTTTGGAGTCATCATACCCTACTGATGTCACTTCTTCCCCCAAAACCTCCAGGAATGTCCCAGTTCCACGTTGAGAACTCTACTGGTGGTTCTTTGCTTTGGACTTGTGGTTGGATGATGGAGAAAAGAATGCAACAGATCTTGTGGAACTCGAATCTCATCTGGGTGAATTTTTCCTCAGGGAATGAACCTCACATGTCAGAGGTTGTCCCTGGCGGAGGCACGAAAGTATGTGGAAGGCCCTGAACTAGGGCATTATTTCTGGGAAAGTTAGCTTTGAGTCCAACAGCACCTTGGAGACAAACAAGAATTCCAGGGTGTCAGCTTTAGAGATTCACAACTCCCTTCATCAGACACGATTAAATCAAGAAGGGGAGCTATGTGAGTCTGTCTGCAGCAGCAGGAATAAACATGAGTCCAGCATCACCTTCAAAATTAATAAAATTTGTGGCAGAGGAGGAGCCTTCGGGGGGCACGGCTCACTTCTTCAGGTAGAGCAAGATGGGCGGCCGGGTTTCTCTGTGTGTCACAGCACCAAAGAGCCAGGAGCAACTGAAAGACTAACAACAAGTGCCCAGGGAAGAGCTTTTGGGAGTCTTTGCTGACTTTTTCAGATAGATCGTCTAGAGCACATGTAGAAAACAATACAAGGAACCTAGTTTTTGATTCCCCACTCCTCCTCCACATGGAGCCAAGTCTGTGACCTTGTGCCACTCACAGTGCTGAAAGTGCTGTTCTCACAGAGCTCTCTCAGCCCCACCTCCCTCTCGGGGTGTCTGTTGTGGGGAGAGGAAGGAAAGGTGATTATAAGCCGCTTCGAGACTCCTTCAGGTAGAGAAAGGCGGCATATAAGAACTAACTTTTCTTCTTCTTCAGTATTCTCAGGGCTCTCTCAGCCTCTCCTCCCTCACAGGGTGTCTGTCGTGGGGAGAGGAAAGGGAAGGCAAATGTAAGCGCCTTTGAGACTCCTTTGGGTAGAGAAAAGTGGCATATAAGAACCAACTCTTCTTCCTCAGTAATCTCAGGGCTCTCTCAGCCTCCCCTCCCTCACAGGGTGTTTGTTGTGGGTAGAGAAAAGGGGAGGTGAATGGAAGCCACTTTGAGACTCCTTCTGGTAGGGAAAAGTGGCATATAAGAACTAACTCTTCTTCTTCAGTAATCTCAGGGCTCCTTCAGCCTCCCCTCCCTCACAGGGTGTCTGTTGTGGGGAGAGGAAAGGAAGGTGATTATAAGCCGCTCCGAGACTCCTTTGGGCAGTGAAAAGCGGGGTATAAAATCCAACTCTTATTATTTATTTTTTGCAGCCCCGTGGCGTGCGTCCTGCTTGTCTCGGGGTTCGGGTTTGCTGTTTCTTTTAAGGGGATGAAGGGTTTAATGCCATCTTTCCCCCCACAGCCGTGATCGCGGGGAAGTGGCGGGGGGGGGGGGCGCATGCTGTCCCCAGCAGGCTCCCTTCTGTGGTTGACGCCTCTGCCCCATTTGGACTCTTTCCCCACAGGGCAGCAAGGAGCGCTACCACTGGCAGGCCCAGAACGTCAAGCAGAGTGGTGTGGACGACATGGTGCTCCTCTCGAAGATAAGCGAGGAGGCCATTGTGGAGAACCTCAAGAAGCGCTTCATGGACGACTACATCTTCGTATCCTTCCCGGGGGGCAGACCCCGAGGAACGCACGGCTCGACCCCCAGTCCGGGGTGGGGGGTGTTGTCTTGGATGCCCTGGAATTAGAGCTCATCTCTAGACTACAGAGACCAGCTTCCCTGGAGAACAGGGCTGCTTTTAGAGGGTGGACTCCATGGCATTATACTCCCCGCCCCAAATCCCAACCAATCCTGGTTCCACCCCCAAAATCTCCGGGAATTTCCAGGCCCAGAGCTGGCAACCCTACCTTTGGCCCCAGGTAGGAGTGTCCAGGAGCACCGTACAAACGAATAAGATTTGGCTAGCATGAGCTCCCGGTAGTCAAATCTCCCCTTTGGCAGGGGCTTTGACTCACCAAAACTCATACCTAGAATGTCGTCCTGTTCTTTCTGGTGTTACCGGCCTCAAATCTTGTTCTTGAGGGCTAATGAGGGGCTAATTCCAGAAACCTCAGCTCTAGGTTCTCTCAGTCACAATTGGGTCCAGTTCGTGGCATTCCTGGAGATTTAGCGGCTGAAGCCACCTTTCCCCCCAGGGGGACCGATCTCCCTTGGCAGCTGAAACAAGGACCTTGTTGTTAGCCAAGCTAGAAGCTGTGCGAGAATGCCCTGGCTTCCCCTGGACATTGTCAGGCAGGCCTCTGCCCTGAGGGGCTTACAGAACCAGCTGGGACAACGGGGAAGACAAGGAGGGGAAGGAATGCTCCTATGGGCAGCTCAGGTTTGGTCCAAAACTGGACGAGGAACTAAAGGGCTGCATCATTCACGGCTCCCGAATAATACATACTTCAGATGTTCTCGCTGTGCATGGTGGAGGGTGCCCTGCTAAGGCATCTTGGCACCCTCAGGCGGGGCCCTGCAGGTTTGCCTTCGGATAAGGCCTAGCCTCCGTTTGGCGACACGGGCAGCCCTGGCATGGAACGGGATCCGCCTTTTGCTCTCTGGGGCCTGGGCATGCATGGCAAACTTTTCTGGCCAACTCCGTCTGTTAGGTCAGTATGTTACAGATCTTGAGGCACACTAGTAAAAAAATAGGTAGGGGGGGAGGTGTCTTTCAAGGCACAGTCCCTGTCTGTCCTCTCTCCTTTCTCCTCCTGGACACAGGCAGGGGCAGATGGGTGACTGTGGGTTTGTTCTGGGGTCAGGGCCAGCCACGTGGGAGAGAAGGGAGTAGCAATCCACCCCCCCCCCCCAAGATTATTCCCCCAGAGCATCCCAATATCTGGATGACTTGCTGGGTTTGCACACTGAGCATCTGTAACAAGAGAGGCAAATTTCTTCCTGGCCAGACTGCCCAGGGATTCTGGTTTTTTGGGGGGTGGGGGGTGGGCATCATCTGGGCATGAATTGGGCCCACTGTGGGCGGGCAGGGAGTTGAGAATTTCCTGCATCCCGTAGGGGGTTGGACTAGATGATCCCGGAGATCCCTTCCAACTCTAGGATTCTCTGCATGGACCATTGAACTAGGGAGGTATTTGAGGGGCACAAAGACCCTTTTGCTTCTTGAAAGAAATGAGCAAACATTTCCCTCGGTTGATAACATTGTCCTGGATGCCAGGGAGATTGGAGACTGGCCTGGCATGATGGTGAGGGTGTTGGGGAGGGACCTGAGCTAGCCGGGTTCGAATCCCTCCCCTGCTCAAGAATGGAAGCCTGCCAGGTGACCTTTGCCCACCCATCACAGCCTTTCAGCCTAATCTCGCCTCGCAAGGTTGTTGTGGGGAGGGTTGAGGGGGAGGGGCAGTGGGGGAAGCCACTTTAAATCCCCGGCTAGGGAGGGAAGCCGGGTATTAAGAGGAGGAAGACATAAGGAGTAAAGAGAGTATTCAAAATATCCAAAATGTGAGGGGGCAAAGTGACCCCTGAGTGGGTGCAAGGGGGCTTTTCTCTTCCTCCCATGAGCAATTCCCCGGTCAGCGGAAATTTGAACTGGTTTTCCTGGCGGCAGTAAAATTCCTCCCCTCCTCCTGTGGCAGAGTGGCCAGATGTGATTGTACAGTGAGTGATTCTGGTGGGAAATTTGCTGTCAGGGGCTGCAGTGATGGCCACAGGAATAAGCAGACTTAAAGGGGGATTGGAGGACAGGTCTCCATGGAGAGCTGCCTGCTCTGGGTTGGGATTTTGGGGGTAGAGCAGAGCATGGGGAGGGACATCCGTTGGGTACCACCCTCCAAAGCAAGGGACCCTCCCTGGCCTGACCCAGCAGGGCTCTCTTGAAGTTCATCTGATGTTCTTATGTGGCCCTGATTTGGGGTGTGTTAGGAAAGCTGCTTGCCCCGATTCTGCTTCTTGACCCTTAACTTGTAAATTAAAAGACATACATCGGTCCCGTGCTGATTTCGGTGAATCCCTTCAAGCAGCTGCCGTATTTCACGGACCGTGAGATCGACATGTACCAGGGGGCAGTAAGTGCTGGTGTGCAGTTGTGCAAATTTCGGCTCTTGACAGATGAGTGCCTCTGAGCATGTCTAGCTAACTCTTTACCCGCGATGAAAATTAATCACTTCCAGAAAGGATACACGGGGCTCTGAGCACATAAAGAATGATTTCCCACTGTGGGTAGGGAGGCTCCTTGGGGAATTTCACTGCGAAGGATTGTGGCTCTGTGGCACAGCCTCTGCTCAGCATGCAGGAGGTCCCCGGTTCAATCCCCACTGTCTCCAGCTGAAAAGAACAGGCAGGAGGGGATGGGGAAGACTTTTCTCTGCTTGAGACCCTGGGGAGCAGCTGCCTGTCAGAGTAGACAATACATGGAAAGTGGAGGGGCTAGGTGCACATCCGTGGGGAGGATGCTCCAGAATTGTGGGGCTGCAGGGACCAGGGCAGGAGGGAATGGGAAAGACCTTTAACGTGAGCTGCCGCCACTCTGCTTAGAAGGTAGCGACCTTAATGAACCAGATTCCTGATTTAGCATCTTTAAGAAAGGAAGGAGATCTCTATTTTTTCCAGCATGGTTTAAGGAGGGAATGTGGCTCAGAATGTGCCCCTTTGAAATGCTTATTTGGTCCCTGCTGTCACTCTGCAATCCACCTGCCCGGCTTTGCAAGACAAAGAGAGTTGGGGTTGTCCTGACAAGGCTCCCTGTGCCTTTAAGGGCTGCAATTCAGCGGGTGAAGCTCTCAGACTGTGGCCTTGGGGGGAAGCTGGGCCTTCCTGGATTGCTTCCGGCCTTGCTGCTTGGCTGGAGAGAGTGTGCCAGGTGGGGATTTCTTCCTCCCGCTTGGCGAATCTGCCAACAGCTTGAGTCACGGGCAGCTGCCACCCCGCCCCTGGGCCAGGATGAGGCAGGGCTCGGCTCAGCCCCGGCAACCAATCGCAGGTGGGCAGCCAAGCCCTTACCTGCCGGCCTCACCTTGAGCTTGCCATGTTGTGATGCTGCCACCTAGTGGCGGGGAGTGCAGCTGCTCCCATGGCCAAAGCTGGGGTTTGGAGCCTGGGGAGGACGGGGATCTCAGTGGGGTACAGGCTCCACAGCAGGGGTAGTCAAACTGCGGCCCTCCAGATGTCCATGGACTACAATTCCCAGGAGCCCCTGCCAGCGAATGCTGGCAGGGGCTCATGGGAATTGTAGTCCATGGACATCTGGAGGGCCGCAGTTTGACTACCCCTGCTCTACAGCATCGATTTTCTCCAGGGGAACGTACCTCTTAACTCCAGGGACCTCCAGGTCCCACCTGGAGGCTGGCTTCCCTAGCTCCCCTCCAAAAAAGGCCATTAAAATGCAGGCCAGCTGGCAGAGAGCAACACAAACCAGAAATTCATCACAAAGTTACTTGGACACATTACTGGAGACTGTGGTCAACACGGCTTTGTTTGGTTTGCTGGAAGGGGCTGGGGGACCTGAGGGACTATCTTCTGTCGTATTTTCCGTCCCTGGGGAAAACGATCACAGGGAGAAGGCCTCCTGCCCGTCCCACCCATCAGAGAAGCTTATTTTGGTGTGTATATGTGACAGGGCCTTTTAGGTGGTAGCCCCACAATTATGGAGCACCCTCCCCACAGATGTGCACCTAGCCCCTTCACTTTCCATGTTAAGAAGGCAGCTGGAGATGGCTTGCGTATGATCTAAAGCTAAGCAGCGTCAGTACTTGGAAGAGAGACCTCCAAGGAAGGCTCTGCAGAGGAAGGGAAGGCCCAACCATCCCTGCTTCTCCCTTGCCTTGGAAGCCCCTTGCTGGGATCTCTATAAGTCTAAGCTAAGCAGGGTCGGTACACAGAAGGGAGACCACCAAGGAAGGCTCCAAGGCAAGGGAGAAGCAGGGGTGGTTGGCCATTTCCTTCCTCAGCAGAGCCTTCCTTGGTGGTCTGCCTTCCGAACAGGAGTTGGTACTTGGAAGGGAGACCACCAAGCAAGGCTCTGCAGAGGCCAGCCACCTCTGCTTCTCACTCACTGGGGTCACCATAAGTTGGAAGCTATTCAGGCTCAGTGCTTGGATGGGAGACCACCAAGGAAGGCTCTACAGAGGAAGGGTATGGCCAACCACCTCTGCTTCTCGCTTACCTGGAAAGCCCCTCACTGGGGTCACCATAAGTTGGAAGCTAAGTAGGGTCAGTGCTTGGATGGGAGACCACCAAGGAAGGCTCTACGGAGGAAGGGGATGGCCAACCACCTCTGCTTCTCCCTTGCCTCGGAAGCCCCTTGCGAGGGTCGCTATCTGTCGGCTGAGACTTGACGGTACTTTACACACAAGCAGTGGGTTTTTGAAATATTTGGTTTTGTGTATTTCGATGTAAACTGTTTAATGTATTTTGCTTGCATTGCCTTGAGCTGCATCAGGAAGAGGCGGTTAATTAATATTCTAAATCAATAAGTCAGCACTGCCGGGCCCTGAACCTGCGTCCAGGAGGCATTTGAGGGGCCTCACAGGGAGTGCTTCCTTCCCAGGCTCCCTATGAGAACCCCCCGCACATCTATGCGCTGGCAGACAACATGTATCGCAACATGCTGATCGACGGGGAGAACCAGTGTGTCATTATCAGGTGAGGAACATGAGGGGAGGGGAGGGGAGGACACTGTCTGCTCTCCGCTGAGGAGGGAGAGGCCCAGGAGTACGCCGGAAGGAAGCCTGGTTGTGTTCACACGGCCAAAGGCAGCCCCTCTCCCTGCTCTTTGATTTCTCTCCGGGGGGGGGGGGGGGGGAGAGTCCAGGGCAGGGGTCCCAAACAGGCTGCCCGTGGGAGCCATAGTCTCAGCTGAAACTGGTGCCCACAAAGTGAATTTAGAAGAGGGAAGGGCCAGGTGGAAACAGATCCTGTCAATATACTTTATGTTTATGCAACTAAATAGTTTTAAAGAATACAGTCCTTTATTATTGTTGTTATTGTTGTTATTGTTGTTATTGTTATTTGATTTATTTCCCGCCACTCCCTAGAAGCTTGAGGCCGGTCACAGTGGTCTCAGCCCCATTAAACCCACTCAAGGGGAGGTTCTGCCAGCAATGTTGAAGAGTTACTGTTAGAAGAAGAATTGTTTTTTATATCCCGCTTTTCACTGCCGAAAGGAGTCTCAAAGTGGTTTACAATTGCCTTCCCATATCCTCTCCAGGCACCCTGAGAGGGAGGGGAGGCTGAGAGGACTGCTCTGTGAGAACAGCTTCTAATAGGACTGTGACTAGCTCAAGGTTACCCAGCTGGCTGCCTGTGGAGGAGTGCTTGGGGGGAGGGGGAATCAAACTTAGCTCTTCAGATTAGAAACCTCTGCTCCTAACCACTACACGAAACTGACATAGCCTCGCATCTTGACATTTTGTGGCTGGCTCCGCCTCCGGTAGCAGCCATTCTTTGATTGGCCCCACCTCCTCTGGCCGCCATTTTGTGATTGCGCCAGCATTCCAAAGGTGCCCTCAAGCTCCAAAAGTCTGGGGATGCTTTGTCCGGGGAGCCACTCTGGAACCCACACGAATTTCTCTGCAGGGCAAGAATTTTGTTGCCAGTTGCCCTCTGCCCCCCCAACACCCCCCCCCACCCCATTTCTCTTGCTGGTTAGCAGGGGGCCCAATCCTCCAAGATTTCTCTTGCACAGGCCTCCTTGAAACGGATGGGAACTGGGTAAGAGCAAAGCAGGGTTGGCCACCTGCACACAAGCCCCCCTTTTGGTTCTGATGTTTCCTTCCTTCACTCCCCTTCCCCCCCTCCCTCCCCCCCCCCTGCACACCCAGCGGAGAGAGCGGGGCCGGCAAGACAGTGGCGGCCAAATACATCATGGGCTACGTTTCCAAGGTGTCCGGTGGAGGCCCCAAAGTGCAGGTACTGACCCCCCCCCCCGCCAAGCAGTCCACAAAGCGCCGGGGAAAGCCCTCCGGTGCCGATGGGGCTGGAAACTGGGAAGGGGCTCCCAGCTGCCGCCTTTGGCACACGTGCTGAAGAAGGAGCCCCCTCCCGCAACGCCCTCCTCGTCTGCCCCCAGCACGTGAAGGACATCATCCTGAAGTCCAACCCCCTCCTGGAGGCCTTTGGGAACGCCAAGACGGTCCGAAATAACAACTCCAGCCGATTTGTGAGTGCGGGCAGGGGGGGGGGGCAGGAACGGGGGAGCTCGGAGGGTCCCCAGCTTTGGACGTGACCCGAGGGCCCTGCAGTGACTTTCGCCTCTGGTTTCCTCCGTTGGGGGCAAGGGGTGGGCTCTGCGAACGGCAAGGAGTCTTTCCCTGATGTAGGAAGCTCTCTGTTCATAGGGCTTCCGTGGGCCAGGTCTCTGTCTCTCTGTCTCTGTCTCCGTCTCTGTCTCTCTCTCTCTGTCTCTGTCTCTCTGTCTCTCTCTCTCTCTCACTTTTCTGTCCCTGGCTAACGAGAGGACTAACCTGACCCCATTCGTCTGTTGATTTCGCGTAACTTGGGGTGCTGGGGGAACTTTTTCCCAAGGGGGTGCCTTAACAGCATCCTGCCTCTGCCCCCCCCCCCTCCAGGGCAAATATTTTGAGATCCAGTTCAGCCGGGGAGGGGAACCAGACGGAGGTAAGATTTCCAACTTCCTGCTGGAGAAGTCTCGCGTGGTGAGCCAGAACCCGGGAGAGAGGAGCTTTCACATCTACTACCAGGTGAGCCGGCAGCAGCGTTGGATCAGGGCCCCTGCAGCAAGGTGGCCAGCCTCCAGGTGGGCGCTGGGGCAGTCCCGGAATCCCAGCCCATCTCCAGACGACACCGGTGGCTTATTTTTTACCTGTTCATTTGTTTAAGACGTTTATTCCTCTTCCAAATGGCTGTTTTGGGAGGTGAGCTATGTGACATCGTAAACCAAAATCTCCAGGCGATTCCCTCTGTCCCGAAGGTCACCGTATCACCCCGGGACTTCTCCCCCTCTCAGTGTGAACTTCCTCGCAGGGTCGTTGTACTGCCTCATGCACCTTAACAGAAGCCTGAAGCAAAAACAAGACAGACATGAAAAGACCACACTCCTTTAAGCTGCAAAATGAGGGGGGAAAATGCTTTTTTAATCAGCATCAGTGGTGGTTGTTTTATTCATTTGTTTTTTAAAACTTGCATGCCCATTTTGGAGAAGAAATGCCCCAAGAGGCACAGAGCAAGAGTCATTTCTTTAAGGTTAAAAATTACAACAGTATAGCCCCCTCACCTCCAAAGCTGCTCTCCCGCTGTAGCTTTTTCCCTCCCCCATTTCGTAATGCCTGTGATAATGTTCTCCTCAACAGAGATCAAACCCCAGAGAAATGTGCCCTTTTCACTGTCGCTAAGGGATTTGTGCTTTTGACATGCTTATTGGATGTCATTTTACACACATGGCCCGTAAATTGGGGGGGGAGTAGCTGTTTCCTTTTTATCCCTCCTCCCTCCACCCCCAACTAACTAACCCTATAGGAGATGGACAGCTAAAGCTCCCAGCCTAGATCAGACGTTTAGAGATCATAATACCGGCCTACCTTACAGGGGCTAAGGTGAAAATTAATGACAAAAACAATGGAAAATGCTTTTTGTTCTCGGCACCTTTGTGATCTGATAGGGGTTTAACTACGTGAGGGGTAGACATGCTGAAAGTGGGGGGGCAACTAGTTTCCTGCAGCTTTAGAAGCAACAGGTTAAGATGACAGGAAAGGAGCTTCCACTGAAATATTAGAAAGCATTTTCTGACAGGGAGGGCTGTTCGTTGATGGGGTCCACTGGCTCGGAGGACGGTGGAGTCTCCTTCGCTGGACATTTTAAGGAGGAGATTGGATGAGCACCTGTCAGGAGGGGGTGATCTTTAAGTCCCTGATAAGGTGGGACGGGGGGGCAGGACTGGATGGCCTCCAGTGGGCTCTCCCAGGCCTGTGTGGTTCTGATTCCTTTCCCGTCCTGTCCCCCCTCCACAGCTGCTGGAAGGTGCTACCCCAGAACAGAGAGAAAATCTGGGGATCACGACGCCGGATTATTACTACTACCTCAACCAGTCTGCGGCCTACAAGGTGGACGACATGAGTGACCACCAGGAGTTCCAGGAGACGTTGGTATGGACTGAGACGGGCATCACCCCCCCTTCCCCCCCAAAAAAAAACCTCTTCCACCAAGCATCTCTACCTTCAAGAGCAACCTAGCTTAGTCCTGGGCAGGAGCTTTCCTGTGCAGAATAAAACTTCAGAACAAGTTTATTTCTTGGCGGAAGTTTTCGTTTGAGTCCAGGGGCACCTTTAAGACCAACCAAGTTTTATTATTATTATTATATTCTTATTATTGTTGTGACTTTTTGCCCGTCACTCTCATAACTGGCTCGTGGCGGGTCACAACAGTCCGATAAAAACCCCATTAAAACCCATCCGGACATTCATCAATAAAAAAGGTAAAGGTCTCCCCTGTGCAAGCACCGAGTCATGTCTGACCCCTCCAGCGTTTTCATGGCAGACTCAATACGGGGTGGTTTGCCAGTGCCTTCCCCAGTCATTACCATTTAGCCCCCAGCAAGCTGGGTACTCATTTCACCGACCTCGGAAGGAGGGAAGGCTGAGTCAACCTTGAGCCAGCTGCTGGGATTGAACTCCCAGCCTCATGGGCAAAGCTTTCAGGCGGCTGCCTTACCACTCTGCGCCACAAGAGGCTCTCTACATTCATCAATACAGACTCCTAAAACAATTAAAAAAACATGGCGGTCAATAACCCACTAGCCCCTCAAAAATCTAATATAGGAGTGGTAGAAGCTAATACAGAAGCTAATATAAAAATCTAATATAGGAGAGGTAGAATTCCGGGGTAGAAGCTTATGCCGACAATTAAAAGTACGGGAGAGAACGAGAAAGAGAGAGAGAGAGAGGCAGACAGACAGACAGCTTCTCCCCTGACACTTTTCTTCAGCTTATTTTCGAGGAAAGATCGAGGGGGGCCCTCCAGGAAAAAAAGGCTCTTGGCACATGCTCAGTGGCGCCCTGGCCCAGAGCTCCCAAAACTGCTGGAGAGCCGGCAGCCCAATTGCCGGTCTGCTCCTCCCCTCTGGCCTCAGTGCCTCCTCCGTTGCACCCTCCCTCTGCAGACGGCCATGGACGTGGTGGGCCTCTCGGGAGAAGAGCAGGCCCTGGTGCTGCAGATCGTGGCCGGCGTCCTACACCTGGGCAACATCACCTTCCGGGAGTCGGGCAACTATGCCGTGGTGGAGAGCGAGGACTGTGAGTCGAGGGGGGCAGCCTGGGTGGGATGGCATGGGACGGGGTGAGGCAGAGGTCATGGGCATTTTGTGTGTGTGTTGGGGAGGAGCCAGGAGGAATTTGGTGGCCCTTGGCCAGCTGTGCAGCAGGGGTGGAGGGTTGCAGACAGGTCTCCAGCCAGGCCTAGCTGTGGGCCGTTTTTCCACACGGTAGAGCAGCCAGGAGCTTTCTGAGCAGCTCAGACTAGCCCAGCTGAGCCATGGCCCTGGTTCGTCCATGGGTGGGAGAGTGCCAAGGAAGACCAGGGTTTCTACACAGAGGCAGGCAAGGACATCTCTTAAGGCAGGGGTAGTCAAACTGCGGCCCTCCAGATGTCCATGGACTACAATTCCCATGAGCCCCCTGCCGGGGGCTCATGGGAATTGTAGTCCATGGACATCTGGAGGGCCGCAGTTTGACCACCCCTGCCTTAAGGAGTTGCCCTGAGCCAGCTATGACTTTATTGTTCTAGAACAGCCGTTCTCAACATTCCCAATCGCCTTCAGGGGGCATCAGGGGAGATGCTGGAATAGGAACGTCCCCAGAATTCTTCTCCTCCTACGTCCTCCTTGGCTCATTGGGAGACCTCTGGCTCCTTCGAGCGCATTTCTTCCCTGCTTGCCTCCAGAACGGACAGAAGGAAGGACGACCGTTAGACTGTCGTGACTCTCTTCTGTCCTCTTTCTAGACCTGGTTGTTTTCGCGATAAAAACTATTTTGTTCTTTAAGTGGCCTGGGATTTGCAAATTCCAACTCTGCCGACAGATTGCCCATCGCTTCATGGGTTGTGGTGCCCCATAGATAGACCATGAGCCTGGGAAAGTCTTGCTTCCCTCAGAGCATTAGGCCGGGGCCACTGCTGCAGGACCACCTAGCAGGGCTGTTGTGCAGCCTCCTTGGCATAACGAACCTGCGTGCACGCCACTTTTGAGTTCTCTGCCCACACTCCAAGTATGCTGACTTATGATCGGTTCTCCCCTTCCTTAGTCCTGGCCTTCCCCTCCTACCTGCTGGGTGTGGACCAACAGCGGCTGCAGGAGAAGCTGACCAGCCGCAAGATGGACAGCAAATGGGGCGGACGGCAGGAAGTCATCGACGTGACGCTGAATGTTGAGCAGGCGAACTTCACCCGGGACGCGCTCTCCAAGGCCCTCTATGCACGCCTCTTTGACTACCTGGTGGATGTGAGTCGTAGCCCAGAGGGACCCTGGGGCTGGAGACCCCTGGGTGGAATCCGCTGCTCTTTCTCTCCCGCTCTCCCCCCCGACTCTTGGGGCTGAGCTTCCCTGTCAGCCCCCTTCCATCCCCCTTCAGGGGCCAAACAAGTCCAGTTGGTCTGGTTGGCAACTTAGATTAATAGAATCCTAGAGTTGGAAGGGACCTCCAGAGTCATCTAGTCCAACCCCCTGCACAGTGCAGGACACTCACAACTACCTGCCTTAGCACAGTGACCCCACGTGATCCTCCTCCACCAAAAATCTCCAGAATCCAGCCTGCCCTGAAGGGAATCCACCTGCCACCCCACAGGGGCGAGTCGGTCAGTAGAGCTAGCCCCATCGCGTCAGATCTCGGGAACCAAGCAGGGTCGAGCTGGTTAGTAGCTGGATGGGAAACCGTAAAGGGAAACCTGGTAAACTGCCTCTGTATCTCTTTTGTCCTGTCCTGGACAGCCTGAGCTAGCTGTCAGATTCCTGCTGACTTTCTCAGTGAGCACCCTTGGCATCAGCAGCAGAAGGAGTGATACGAAGCTCATGGTTATTCTGAGTTGAAACTGGGTTGACAGGCAACACTCTGATCTCTATAACCCCAGAAATAACACCCCCAACTGACAAAAGGCAGCTTCCCCCTCTTCCCAGGAAAAGCGCACGATCTAGTCTCGCTCCCAGGTGCGCGTGGCGTCATTCGTACTCAAGACCGGCCTCACCAACAACGCCCAAGCTCCCCTCGCCCACAGCCCCATCCTCCCCAGAGGAAAATGGCAGACTCTACAGACGAGCAAGCAATGCCAAGGGATAAAACCAGTTCCAACCCGTTAACCTGGCCAGGCCCAAGAGGCTCTCTGCAGGACCTGACTCTGAACTTCTCCCCCCAGCTCTGCCCAATTAATCTCCTCCTCCTTCCTCTCCCTCTTGGCTCTCTTTCTCCTCTCAGGCAGTCAACAAGGCGATGCAGAAAGACCACCAGGAGTACAGCATCGGGGTCCTGGATATCTATGGCTTCGAGATCTTCCAGGTAACACCAGGAGGCCAAGGGCCCAGTTCTCTGAGCCATGGGGCGAAATCCCCCGAGCTCTGATGGCAGCTCTTGCTGTTTTCCTCACGTCTTTCCGAAGCAGATGCCCCATTTTTGTTGCCCGACCACAACTGGTGCAGCCAGAAAGGAGAAATGTCTGGGGGAATCCCTCCGAATGGCTTAAGGTGGCCAGACTGTGGCTCTCCAGATGTCCGTGGACTACAGTTCCCATGAGCCCCTGCCTGCAGGCAGGGGCTCATGGGAATTGTAGTCCACGGACATCTAGAGAGACTGCCACTCTCTTCTAAATTCCCTGAGCTGTGGTTTTAGCCGGTCCGTGTCCTGCTGTGTTGCTTATTGGGTGTCTCACCCTCTTGACTGCATTGACTTACCCTGCAGGATCCTCTCCTGAGAGACAGGAGGACTCTGAATAATATAAGGCAAATAAGTATGAATCTAGTTGGTGGGTTCAGCCCACGGCGTAGCCACAACATTGGCGGGAAAACCTTTCTTTCTCCAATTTTAGAGAAGTCCTGGCCCTGCTGGTGGACCTCCTGAAGGCCCCTGTGTTTTGGCCCCTGGGTGACCGAGAGTATTGGACCGATTCAGCATGGCTTCTCCTATATTCTTACGCTCTTCATTATCAATGAGTTGTGGTTGTAAAGAGATCTGTACTACGCTTATCTTCTGCGATCCCAGCAGTTGTTTCCTGTGTAACTCTTCCAAGGCTCCATCTTGGGAAAGAACTTGGGTTTCGGATCTTTCTCTTTGAGGGGATTTGGCAGAATCCACGAGATTCCACCCGGCTGCCTCCCTCTCTGCTCCAGGGCTCCCATTCTCCTTCCTGAAGGGTCTTTCGTGACCCCCTAATCCTCTTTCCTTTGCCCCCCCCCCACAGAAAAATGGCTTTGAACAGTTCTGCATCAACTTTGTGAACGAGAAACTGCAGCAGATCTTCATTGAGCTGACCCTGAAGGCTGAGCAGGTGAGTCCCAGGCGGGTCCCAGGCTGAGATGTTTCGATAAACCGGCTGGCTGCCATTTTACCAGTGCACTAATCAGAAAATAATCTCTTTGATTGATTGTATCAGTTCGAGGCTGGCAAGCTGCTTTGTCCCTGAGCTGGGTGGCCCCGGCTAGGTGGCCCATTTCATCCCACCTGGATGCTAAGTAAGGTCACTCCAAGCTGGTGTGTGGAAGGATTTGAGGCCAGGATTCCTAAGCAGAGGCAAGCAATGGCGAACCACTTCCCTTCCTCTCTTGCCTTGACCGGGATGGCCCAGGCTAGCCCCATCTTAGCGAATCTCCGAAGCTAAGCAGGGTCAACCCTGGTTGGGACTTAGATGGGAGACCACTGAGGGAACTCAGGGTTGCTGTGCAGAGGCAGGTAAAGGACAAACTCTCTCTGAATGTCTCTTGGCTTGACCTGGAGGGCTCAGGCTAGTCTGGCTTCATCAGGTCTCCGAAGCTCAGCAGGGTGAACCCTGGTCAGTGTCCGGATGGGAGACCACCAAAGAAGTCCAGGGTCTCTGTGCAGAGGCGAGGAATGGCCAGCCACGTCTACCTCTTGCCTTGAACACGCCAGAGGGGGGTTGTAAGTCGTCTGAGACTTGATGGCTCATCTACCACCAAGTTGCTCTGAACACTTTTTCAACGCAAATCTATCTATCATCTATCTATCTATCTATCTATCTATCTATCTATCTATCTATCTATCTATCTATCTATCTATCTATCTATCTATCTATCTATCTATCTATCTATCTATCTATCTATCTATCCTATCTATCCTATCTATCCATCTATCCATCTATCCATCTATCCATCTATCCATCTATCCATCAATCATCTATCTTGGATGGATGGATGACAGACATGATGGATGGATGGATGGATGGATGGATGGATGACAGACATGATGGATGGATGGATGGATGGATGGATGGATGGCAGACATGATGGATGGATGGATGGATGGATGGATGGCAGACATGATGGATGGATGGATGGATGGATGGCAGACATGATGGATGGATGGATGGATGGATGGATGGATGGATGGATGGATGGATGGATGGATGGATGGATGGATGGATGGATGGATGGATGGATGGATAGATAGATAGATGTTGTGTGGCATGTGTCGTGTAGCCAGGAAGATCCGAGGATTACCTCTCAAGGGACGCTCGGAAGTGGTTTGCCATGCCCTGCCTCCGCATCTTGACCCCTCGTGACCCTCGGAGGAACTCCCACCCAAATCCTTGGAGGCGTCCCCTCCAAATACTAGGCAGGGTCATCCCTGCTTAGCTTCCGAGATCTGAGCGGATCGGCCTCGCCCGGGCCAAGAAACGCAGAACCCGCTTGTCAGATGTGGAGCCAGATGTGAGGTCCAGTGTCTGGCCTGAGGGTCAGTCCACAGCCGCTGACCACCCCAGGTGGCTTGCAGAAGGCTCCCATCGGCTGCCTCCTTGCAAGCTCGGTCGTGTGACCCTTTCTTGCACTTCTCCCCCCCCCCTCCCCCAACAGGAGGAATACGTCCAGGAGGGCATTCGCTGGAGCCCCATAGACTACTTCAACAACAAAGTTGTGTGCGACCTCATTGAGAACAAAGTGGTGAGTGCAGAGCGGGGGGGGGGGGCGGAGGGGGATGGTGCGGCCCCATTTGGAACACTGCGAACAATTCTGGTCACCACAGCTGCAAAGGGCCCCCCCTTTGAAGAATGGAAAATGTGCCCCAAAAGGGGGACTGAAATTATTAGGGCAGGGGTAGTCAAACTGCGGCCCTCCAGATGTCCATGGACTACAATTCCCATGAGCCCCTGCCAGCATTTGCCAGGGGTAGTCAAACTGCGGCCCTCCAGATGTCCATGGACTCCAATTCCCATGAGCCCCTGCCAGCATTTGCCAGGGGTAGTCAAACTGCGGCCCTCCAGATGTCCATGGACTCCAATTCCCATGAGCCCCTGCCAGCATTTGCCAGGGGTAGTCAAACTGCGGCCCTCCAGATGTCCATGGACTACAATTCCCAGGAGCCCCTGCCAGCATTTGCCAGGGGTAGTCAAACTGCGGCCCTCCAGATGTCCATGGACTCCAATTCCCAGGAGCCCCTGCCAGCATTTGCCAGGGGTAGTCAAACTGCGGCCCTCCAGATGTCCATGGACTACAATTCCCATGAGCTCCTGCCAGGAAGGGCCTCCCTCCCTTTCTCGCAGTCAAGGAACTCGTGGGCCAGCTGTGGAATTAAGGAGCAGTGCACTAGGAACAGATCAAAGGAAGTCCTCCTTCACCCAAGAAGGAATGGACGTGTGGAACTCACTGCTCCAGGAAATGGTGGTGTCTTCAAGCATGCTTTGGGCTGATCCTGCGTTGAGCAGGGGGTTGGACTAGATGGCCTGTATGGCCCCTTCCAACTCTAGGATTCTATGATTCATGGATGGCTTCAAGAGGGGGGTGGAGAAACATCTAGAGCTCTTAGCTACAAGGTATAGATGAATCACTGGGGCAGAAATTGTGGGGAGAGATGGAACAGGCTCCTCTTCTTTCTGCCTGCCGTGTATCTGGGCCCCAGCCTAGAGCCCAGGGGGTCAGGCAGGGCTTGCTGGATTCTTTGCCTCCTCATGACTCCTCCCTTTCCCCCCCCCCCCAGAATCCTCCGGGGCTGATGAGCATCTTGGACGACGTGTGTGCCACCATGCACGCCAAGGGGGAGGGGGCCGACCACACCCTGGTGCAGAAGCTCCAGACGGCCTTGGGCACCCACCCCCACTTCAACAGCTGGAACAGGGGCTTCGTCATCCACCACTATGCGGGCAAGGTACGTCCCTCTCCGGGAGTGGCCAAGCTGGGTCAGACCCAGGAAGCTGCAGGAAGGGCAGGGATCGGAGGGCCAAGCTCCCTTGTCAGTAGCTGGCAATTAAAGGTAGACAGCCTCTGTTTGGAGAAGTTCAATTTCACTATCCAGCTACACCTAATTGCCATGAATGTCTCTGAATGTGGTTTCAGAGGGCTGCTGTCTGGGTCTGCAGTAGAACTACTTGATTTGAGCACAGCAGGACTTTAGAGTCCAACAAGGTTTTGAAGGTATGAGCCTTCTAGAGTCCAAGCTTCCTTGGTCAGGTAACCATGAAAGGGCCTTCGTCTCTTGAAACCTTCTAAAAATTGATTGGGCTCAAACCTCGATGAATTTCTCGGATCCTTTTTATTTCATTTCCTTCAAAGATAAAAATGTTTGTTACAAGGATAGTATTTACAAGCATGCTTTTGGCACAGCACAGATTGAGCAAGAGATTCAAAAGAAACTGGGGGAAATCGCAAATCCTCTGTCCCTCCGCTGAACATGCCCTGTTGAACACAGGACAGGCCCCTCTGACTGAAGAAAGTTCAGCTTCTATACAGGGTCACAGCTGGAGCTTTCAGTATGGCAAGCTCATACCCCCCCCCCCAATATATTTGGTGTTACTGGACTCGAATCTAGTTATTATAATAGTATGTATATCTAAAATGTAAGAATAACCATGGATCCCAGATCCTGGCTCTCTTCTGCTGTCTTTCTAGACCAGAAAGGGTCCAGCCAGTCCCATCCCCCAAAGTGGCCAACCAGTTCCTCTTAATGGCCAGACCTGCTCTGCTGGATCAGGGCTTTCCCAACCGCATCACCTTCTGCCTTAAGAACCCTGCTGGATCAAAAGGTCCAGTTTGTCTCATGGAGTAGCTGGAGGTCTAACAACAGGACACAAAGACCCAGACCTTCCCCTGATGTTGCCTCCTGACTCTGGGATCCAGAGGTTGACTGCCTCTGAATTTGGAGGTTCCCCTCAGTCACCCTGGCTAGTAGCCAGTGACAGACTGGCCGTCCGTAAATCTATCTGGTCCCCGTTTAAAGCTTGTAGGCGAGGAAAGGGTGGGGTGGAGAGGGGCAGAGGCCAGGGCTTTCCGGGCAGTGTGGAGATCAGAGGCCTCTAAGCATCCCCCTTTCCGACTGGCAGGTGTCCTACGACGTGGAAGGATTCTGCGAGCGAAATCGCGACGTTCTGTTCACGGACCTCATTGAGCTGATGCAGAGCAGTGAGCTGTGAGTACAGAAAAGACCCCCCAGCAGGGAAGGGGGGTGGGAGAAGGGCACTCCTGAAGCGACGCAGGCAGGACAGCTTGACCGTGGTGGGCGTTCCTCTAGGAATGCTGGTTTCCATTCAGCCGGATTCTGCTTTAAAGGCATAATGTGGAGAATATTGGCTGGGAGGTTTATTAACTTATTGACTTAATTGGCACCCTGCATGGGGGAACCAGCGTGGGCCAAGACCATAAGCTCGGGGCAAGTCATACGGCCGGCTCTCAGCCTCCGTTTGTCCTGTCTGCAAAATGGGCCTGTGAATGGTTTATATCAGTCGTCCCCAACCTTTTTATCACCGGGGACCGGTCAATGCTTGACAATTTTACTGCAGGGGGGGGGGGGGAGTCTTTTGTTGAGGGATGTTGCCGCTGCCGCCTGAGCCCCTGCCCTGTTTGCTTTCCCACCGGTGCCCCTGACTTCCCACTGCCCGCTGGGGGGTGTTGCCAGCAGCAGCTGTGTAGTGCCAGGCCGAGGGGGAGCCCCAGCCACGGTGGCCGCTGGAGAGCACCAAAGGTGAGCCGGTGGCAGAGTGGCAGGGCAGCCCCAGAGGCAGCAGCCGGGGAGGAGGATGAGGAGGAGCCGCGGTCCGGTACCGACTGATCCACGGACTGGTCCCAATCTCCGGACCAGGGGTTGAGGACAGCTGATTTATATCATGATGATGCTGGGAGATGGAGACGTTGGATCTGAGTCCAGAGGCACCTTAAAGACCAACAAGAGTTCTGGGGTGGACTGTTAAGAGAGATGGACTTTAATCCGGAGCACAAAGGAAATGCCGGGGAAGAATGGATGTCTTTTGGGCCTGGGTCGAGAGTGCTAGTTCTTTGTTGTTCCCCAAACCTCTCCCAGAAGCTAATCCCGTTTCTCTTCTTCCTCTTAAAAGCGCCTTCATCCGAGACCTCTTCCCAGAAAACCTGAGCGCGGAGAAGAAAGGACGTCCCACCACGGCCGGCAGCAAAATCAAGGTGCCACAGGCTTCCTCGGGAGGTGGCGGGCTCTCCATCTCTGGAGATTTTTAAGCAGAGGCTGGGTAGCCATCTGACGGAGATGCTGATCCTGTGAAGGTTCAAGGGGGTGGCAGGTGACAGTGGATGAGCGAGAGGGTTGTGAGTGTCCTGTATAGTGCAGGGGGCTGGACTAGATGACCCAGGAGGTTCCCAGCAACCAGCAGGACACAGGGGGTCTCCCATGGTTTCCACAATTCCTCTTGCCTGTGCTTTTTCTACCTAGCACAGGCATGGGCAACATGAATGGTTAAGAGAGATGGACTTTAATCTGGAGAACTGGTTTCGATTCCCCACTCCTCCTCCACGTGTGACCAGCGGGGTGACCTTGGGTCAGTCCCAGTTCTCTCCAAGCTCTCTCAGCCCCACGGACCTCACAGGGTATCTTTTGGGGGGAGAGGAAGGGGAGCCGATCGTAAGCTGCTTTAAGACTCCTTTTGGCAGTGAAAAACAGGGCACAAAAATTAGCTTTTCTTCTTCTTCCCAAAACAACTGCAGAAGCAACGGGTTTGGTCTTTTCTGTGGCCTTATATATGACCCATATAAAGCACTAGAGCTGATTGTGTGGCTCTCCAGATGTCCATGGACTACAATTCCCATGAGCCCCTGCTAACACGTGCTAACACAGGGCTCTTCTGAGGGTCTTCTCAGGGGAAGGCCTCGGCCTCTGTGATGAGGCCTGGATCTGCAGGGTCACTTTTCCTTTCTCTTCTCTTCCCCCCACCGCCAAAGAAACAAGCCAACGACCTGGTGGGCACCCTGATGAGATGCACGCCCCACTACATCCGCTGCATCAAGCCCAACGAGACCAAGAGGCCCCGTGACTGGGAGGAAAGCAGGTGGGTCCGTGAGCATCCTGCCCCGAAGGGAGGAGAGGCAGTCCGGGGCTCCAGTCACAGGTTCTTCCCTGGGCATCGATCCCCGCAAGTCATGTGCCGGAGTTGTTGGGGGCTGTTGAACTGCATCAGGTGCTACTCTGGAGGGGAAGGGCAGGGTGGGCCAGGAAAGGACTTCTGGCAGGCCCCTGCAAAGTCCACAACGATCCCATGGAGCTCTCGGCTGCAAGAGCGGGGGAGAACCAGACGTCCATTAAAGGCAATCAGCTGTGACCGCTAAAAGAAGCCTTTCTGAAGCAGCCCACAGAGCAGGGGTCTCCCCTCCCTGCCCTTCTCTTGGGGGAGTCTGTGAGAGGATGAGGTGGTCGATGTTGGAACCAGTTGCTGGACTAGATGGCTCTGCAGGTCACTTCCAAAAGGATGTAGACAAAATGATATTGTCTAGATTTCAGGAAAATATTTTCACAGTGAGAGTAGTTCGGCAGGGGAATGGGCTGCATAAGGGGGTGGGGAGCTCCCCCTCACTGGCCGTCTTCAAGCAGTGGCTGGACAGATCCTTCTCCTGGATGCTGGAGGCTGATCCTGCACTGAGCAGGGGGTGGACTAGATGGCCTCTATGGACCCTTCCCACTCTGGGATTCTAGGAGTCTAGTTCAGCAGTGGAAGGGGCTGCCTAAGGAGGTGGGGAGCTCCCCCTCACTGGCTGTCTTCAAGCAGCAGATGGACAGATCCTTCTCCTGGATGCTGGAGGCTGATCCTGCACTGAGCAGGGGGTGGGACTAGACGGCCTGCATGGCCCCTTCCCACTCTAGGATTCTAGGAGTCTAGTTCAGCCGTGGAAGGGGCTGCCTAAGGAGGTGGGGAGCTCCCCCTCACTGGCTGTCTTCCAGCAGCGGCTGGACAGATCCTTCTCCTGGATGCTGGCGGCTGATCCTGCACTGAGCAGGGGGTGGGACTAGATGGCCTGCATGGCCCCTTCCCACTCTAGGATTCAAGGACTCTAGTTCAGCCGTGGAAGGGGCTGCCTAAGGAGGTGGGGAGCTCCCCCTCACTGGCTGTCTTCCAGCAGCGGCTGGACAGATCCTTCTCCTGGATGCTGGCGGCTGATCCTGCACTGAGCAGGGGGTGGGACTAGATGGCCTGCATGGCCCCTTCCCACTCTAGGATTCAAGGACTCTAGTTCAGCCGTGGAAGGGGCTGCCTCAGGAGGTGGGGAGCTCCCCCTCACTGGCTGTCTTCCAGCAGCGGCTGGACAGATCCTTCTCCTGGATGCTTGAGGCTGATCCTGCACTGAGCAGGGGGTGGGACTGGATGGCCTGAATGGCCCCTTCCCACTCTAGGATTCTAGGAGTCTAGTTCAGCAGGGAAGGGGCTGCCTAAGGAGGTGGGAAGCCCCCCCTCACTGGCCGTCTTCAAGCAGCGGCTGGACAGATCCTTCTCCTAGATGCTTGAGGCTGATCCTGCACTGAGCAGGGGGTGGGACTAGATGGCCTGCATGGCCCCTTCCCACTCTAGGATTCTAGGAGTCTAGTTCAGCAGTGGAAGGGGCTGCCTTAGGAGGTGGGGAGCTCCCCCTCACTGGCCATCTCCAAGCAGCGGCTGGACAGATCCTTCTCCTGGATGCTGGAGGCTGATCCTGCCCTGAGCAGGGGGTGGATTAGATGGCCTGGGTGGCCCCTTCTCACTCTAGGATTCTATGACTTTATTCTTAAATGCATCACCCAACAGCTATTAGCCGTCCGAAGTAGATGGACCAGCCGTGGGATGTGGCCTGCTGTCCTCCTGCCCCTTGGTGCATCCTGTGAGCAGAACAGAGACAAAGAATATTCTGGGGGGTCAGCAGAGGCTCCATTGCTCTTGTGACAGCCATTCTTTTCAGGATACCCTCTCCCCTTTTGCTCTGTCATGTCAGCTCTGCTCCTCTTAGGAAATCCTCAAAAATTGCCACCCTGAAAATGTATGCAAACAACACTGTCTCATACCCAGGTTCCTGGGCATGAGCCTCCTCACGGTTCCCACAAGTCTGTCTTTCTGGAGGTTGTAATAAAGCAGAATTGTTTAAGAGGACATCTTTATAAAGGGCATAGAATGAAAGGGTTATTTACTGTACAGATTATCTTTCTTTTGCTATTTACCCTTCTGCTTTTTAAAATCCAACCTCTTCATTTTTTACAGTATGTTAGAAATCCCTCCTCTACATTGTTTACAGTATGTTACAGCCTTCTGCTTTTAAAAATTACTCCTCTACATTGCTTGCGGTATGTTATAACCTTCTGCTTTTAAAAATCCCTCTTCTACATTGTTTACAGTATGTTACAGCCTTCTGCTTTTAAAAATCCCTCCGCTACGTTGTCTGTGATATGTTATAGCCTTCTGCTTTTTAAAATTCCTCTTCTACATTGCTAACAGTATGCTATGCTCTGGACTGGTTGTTTCTTTTTTCTTCCACCTCAACATTGTTTTCTTAGAGAGTTGAATGTTTTCTGCTGTCTGACTACATCATTCTGTATGCTGTTACCGACAAGAAAAGTGGGCTATAAGTATAAATTGAATAAACAGCTTATTGGATCCCTGCTTGCTTACAGGGTGAAGCACCAGGTGGAGTATCTGGGCCTGCGGGAGAACATCCGTGTGCGCCGCGCTGGCTATGCTTACCGGAGGGCCTTCCAGAAATTCCTCCACAGGTCAGACTTGCAGGTCAATCAGAGGGGATGTCATTCCCAGCTGACCTCACCTTGATCTTTCATGAGTCTGAGCTAACTTCTTCTGATGTAGGGAAAGAGAGAAAATCATTTTCCTCCTTTTATGTTGAAGATTACTGGAGGGGATGGGGAGGAGTGTGGCTTCATGTCAGGGGGAGGGGTCTTCTGCATCCCATCCCCAGTCAGTTGGCCAATGGGGGGACTTGCCCGGCAGAGGGAGGCTTAAGCTGTTGATGCCAGAACATCACTCCCATGCAGCTGCCAGATAGCTTTAATTAGGAAGAGAAACAGCTTTGCATAGAGGAGAGACCTAACTGACTATCTAACTGTGGTTCTGCATTTATCTAGACCAGGGGTAGTCAAACTGCGGCCCTCCAGATGTCCATGAACTACAATTCCCAGAATTCTGGGAATTGTAGTTCATGGACATCTGGAGGGCCGCAGTTTGACTACCCCTAATCTAGACTGTTCAGTTCTGGAGGCCAACAGGGAGGGAGGGAGGAAGTGAGCTCAACGGAGCAGGAAGTCTCCCACTGAGCCAGTCAGTCTATTTGAAAAATACCGGGAAGATCGTAAGCTAGCTATGCTAACTACACATCTGCAGGATGTTCTTCTGTTGAATGGTGCACATGACAGATCTTGCATAGTCCAAGGCCCACTCCCAAAGATGCCGAAGCCCACCTGGGAGATTCTGCATGGTGGTCTTAGGGGAGATTTCAGAACTCTGTTGCAGCTGCATGCCCCCCTTGAGTGCAATCCGGGAGAGAAAAGTTCCACTCAAGGCTTTTTTTTTTTTGGCTAACAAAGCAAGCAATAAATATTAAGCAATAGCTCCCTTAACCGGTGGATGGCCACCAACCCTTGTCCAGCCTCCTTGGGAGCTTCTGTGGAGCACTGAATTTCCCCTCCCCTCCCTCTCTTGCCCAGGTACGCGATCCTGACCCCACAGACGTGGCCTTCCTGGCGTGGGGAGGAGAAGCAGGGCGTGGTGCATCTGATGAAGTCAGTCAACATGGACCCCGACCAGTACCAGCTGGGCTCTACCAAGGTCTTCATCAAAGCCCCAGAATCGGTGAGCGACCACGCAGGCCGTAGCTGTGAGAAGGTCTCTTGTTGCTCACCCCTTCACCATTCATCTTGCCAACCAGGCAGAAATCAGTCAGTTCAGACTGTGAGAGTAAATAGCCCCCCGTCCATCAAGGTGTATTGCCTCTGAACATGGAAGTTCCATTTTGCCATGGATAGAGCAGTCAGGGAGGCCAGCATCTTGATGTGATTTCTTGGCCTGATTAAGGCTTCCCGGGGCCCTGATGTCTGCAGGTAGCACAGTCCACCAGCCTGGGGCCAGGCCCAGAAAGGCCCTGCCTCTGGTTGAGGCCAGTTTGACTTCTTTCCCCCGCGGACCAAATGTGTCCCCTGCTCAGCCCTCTGGGTCTTCCCAGGAGTCTGCCATGTTGCTCACCTGCCAGGGTCCCTGTGGGACATTGTCCCACCCAAATATGACACGTTAAAAAAGACCTCCTGCTCAGTTCCGACATGGAGCGTTTGTTTTTTGGGGGTGGCTCCTCTGGAACGCCCACCCTGCCATGGAAGGTCTCTGGGTGACGTTGGTCCTCTCTCAGCCTAACCTACCTTAAAGGGTTTTTGTGAGGATTAATTCGAGGGAAGGGAAACAATGTCAGCCAATTTGGGGTTTCGTCTTGGAAGAACAGGGAGACTGCAAAGAAATACGCAAGTCAATAAATGTATCTGCTTCCGGGGGAGACGGCTGAAGTCACAAATCGAATCACCTCCCTCTCGCCCTCCTTTCCCCCCTCCAGCTCTTCCTACTGGAGGAGATGCGGGAACGCCGCTACGACGGCTACGCCCGCGTCATTCAGAAGGCCTGGCGGAAGCACGTGGCTGTGCGGAAGTACATCCGGATGCGGGAAGAAGGTGAGGGAGAACTCTGGGCTGGGTTCCGGTGGACCGCCGGGAGGACTATTCCCTGGCTCTCTACGACTGGGCCCCAGAATGTGCCCCGGAGGGCAGGGGGAGGCGCCGGGACACGGGAAGGCAGCTTTGCAAAGATCCCTCTGGGATTGTGCAGAGAGCCTTCCCCCTCCCCTCCGGGACACCGTAGTAAGACTCACCCAGAGGCCTCCGTCCCTCTTTCGTCTTTGAAGCGTCCAACATTGTCCTGAACAAAAAGGAGCGCCGGCGAAACAGCATCAACCGAAACTTCGTGGGCGACTACATCGGGCTGGAGAACCGTCCGGAGCTGCGGCGCTTCCTGGGCCGGCGGGAGCACGTGGACTTTGCCGAAACCGTGGTCAAGTACGACCGGCGGTTCAAGGTCAGCCAAGGAGGGTTTCGAATCCCCAGTCTGAGAGAACAAGAACTCGCTGGGTTGGACCGGATGCCAAGAGTGGCTGGCTTGCAGGAAGCCCTGGATTCAAATCTCGCTTCAGACAGTGACTCCCTCGATGGCTTTAGGCATGCCAGCCTCGTGCAAGGAAAATAGTCGCCTACCTTACAGGGTGGTTGTTGTGAAGCACACTATAGAGTGAAACACCTTGAGGTTTAGAAAGCAACATGCAGAGGCTACTGCTAGTAGTAAGAACGCTTTACACCAGGTTAATAGTCATTTCTCATAATAACACTCAGGAATTTCTCTGGGAGGAATTAAGTTGGCTCTTGTGTTTAAAAAGGGGGAGAGTTATGCCTTTGACAGCTTTCATTGATGCTGAATAATGCACTTTCAACCCACTTCCAGTGCACTTTAGGGATTGTTAATCATGCACTTTCAACCCACTTCCAGTGCACTTTAGGGATTGTTAATCATGTACTTTCAATCCACTTCCAGTGCACTTTAGGGATTGTTAATCATGCACTTTCAATCCACTTCCAGTGCACTTTAGGGAATGTTAATCATGCACTTTCAACTCACTTCCAGTGCACTTTAGGTATTATTAATCATGTACTTTCAATCCACTTCCAGTGCACTTTAGGGAATGTTAATCATGCACTTTCAACTCACTTCCAGTGCACTTTAGGGATTGTTTGAAAGTGGATTTTGCCATTGCATCTAGTTGCAAAGTATATGTCACATGTGTGAAAGACTTTGACAAGCCCACTGAAGGCCCACCTCGCTGCTCCTTCATACCCTGCCACATGGCCTAACTTCCTTCTCTGCCGCTTCCTCTCCAGACAGTGAAACGGGACTTGATTCTCACCCCCAAATTCCTCTACCTGATTGGTCGGGAGAAGGTGAAGCAAGGGCCAGAGAAAGGGGCGATCAAAGAAGTCCTGAAGAGGCAAATTGAGTTGGAGAGGATCCAGTCGGTCTCCTTGAGGTGAGGGTTGAACCGGTCCCCAAATCCGAGCACGGAAAACTCACACTCTTGCTTGTTGTGGCTGGGTGACGGAAGCGGCGGGACGTTCTCAGAAGTTAGCAGGCTGCTTCAAGGAGAAGGCCTACAGGAGAAGGCCTGTAACGAAGACTTCCCTTGTAAGAGGGTCAGAATTTTAAATGGTTCCTGCAAGGATCCGCTTCCTGTTCTGAGCGGCGTTTACACTGGTGCTCTCTTGGATCCTGACCTTTGTCCCTTGCTCTCCCCCAAGCACGCTGCAGGACGACTTCATAATCATCCACGAACCCCAATACGACAGTGTCCTGGAGTGCGCCTTCAAGACGGAGCTGTTGAGCTTGCTGTGCAAACGCTACGAAGAGCGGGCCCAGAAGACGCTGACCGTCCGGTTCAGTAATCAGTAAGTCGCCGTGGAGAGGAGTGGGGCCCAGTTCCTCTGGCTTCCTATTGCTAGCATAGAATCCTAGAATCATAGAATCCTAGAGTTGGAAGGGAACCTCATGGGTCATCTAGTCCAACCCCCCGCACTAAGCGTCGAAGAAGGGCATGACCACCCTGCTCCTGATTCCTGGCATCTGGGGTTGTGAAGGAGACTGTCTCTGACTAAAGGGGTGGGATTGTGGCCAGCGTCCCCTCTGGGCTGTGTGTGGGACCTCATGGACACAGGAAGCCCCACTCAGCAGCAGCCTTCTGTCCAGTTTTGGGCGCTGCTATTCAGGGAGGAGATGGACAAGCTGGAGCATTTTCAGAGATGGGCGTTTGAGGTGGCTGAGGGTTTGGAATCCAGCCCTTATGAGGAGCGGCTGAGAGAGGTGGATCTGTGTAGAGCAGGGGTCGTCAAACTGCGGCCCTCCAGATGTCCGTGGACTACAATTCCCATGAGCCCCTGCCAGCATTCGCTGGCAGGGGCTCATGGGAATTGTAGTCCACGGACATCTGGAGGGCCGCAGTTTGGCTACCCCTGGTGTAGAGGGCCAGGCTCTCACCAAAACCAGTGCACATTGGCTGAAGCTGGAGAGAAGGCCTTACCTTCCATTCCTGGAAGGAGCCACTGTTGATCTCATCCGCAGGTGCGTTTCAAGGACGTTTCAGCTGGATTGGAAGGAATAGTTTTAAAGACACACCAGAATCAGGCCCATTGAGGAGGGCAAAGCCTGAACTGGTTACTTAGAGCAGGGGTAGTCAACCCGTGGTCCTCCAGATGTTC
This sequence comes from Paroedura picta, assembly GCF_049243985.1. NCBI lineage: Eukaryota > Metazoa > Chordata > Lepidosauria > Squamata > Gekkonidae > Paroedura > Paroedura picta. Next base: position 2,629,150 of record NC_135369.1, read on the forward strand.
ATGGCCTACAATTCCCATGAGCCCCTGCCAGCAAACGTTGGCAGGGGCTCATGGGAAATGTAGTCCATGGACATCTGGAGGACCACAGGTTGACTACCCCTGACTTAGAGGACCCCCCCAAAAGGAATTCTCTGGCTGTTCCAAGACACCAACTCTGTTGGTTTCTTGCCTTCCTGACTGGCCAGTTCTGCGCTGGAAGAGCCAGATGTCCAGTGGTCAGCTGGGAGGGGCAAGGTGCTTGGAAGAAAACGTGGCCAATCGCAGAAGGGCTGCAGGGGCCGGAAGGCTGTGGGCCAGCTAGACCAGGGCGTGGCTGCAGGAGCTGGGAGGGCAGGGTGGGTCAGCCATCTTGATGCGTCTGGGGCCTCATCTTACAGCCTGCTCTTCCGTCTCCCTTCCGCCCCTCCAAGGCTCGAATTCAAGGTGAAGAAGGACGGGTGGGGCCCTTGGGGAGCTGCCGGCTCCCGTCAGATCCAGTTCCAGATCTGCCAGGGGGACCTGGCTCTGCTCTGCAACAACGGCAAGGTGCTGGTGGTCAGCATCGGCCCCGGCTTGCCCCGGAACGCCCGTGAGTGTGCCGCCTGTGACTCATGGTGGGGGGGTAGGGCGGAAGAGGCAACCCGAAAGTTTGGAACAAAGTTAAAGACAGTCACGTCTAATCTGTGCTCACCAGATTAGAAGCTGCCGCTCTTAACCACTACACCAAGCTGGCAGGGCTGGGAGAGCTCTACAAGAACTGCTCTGTGAGAACAGCCCTAAGAGAACTGGAACTGGCCCACGGTCACCCAGCTGGCTTCATGTGAGGGAGTGGGGAATCAAGCCCAGCTCGCCAGATGAGAAGCTGCCGCTCTTAACCACTACACCAAGCTGGCAGGGCTGGGAGAGCTCTACAAGAACTGCTCTGTGAGAACAGCCCTAAGAGAAGCTGCTGCTCTTAACCACGACCCCTAGTTGGCTCCTTATACAGCAAACTAGTTAAGCGAGCAAATTAAGAGCAGGACCGCACTAGCTAGCAGCCACAGCAAGAAATGGCCGTGTTGATTTAGCAAGCCCCGTGGAGCCCCTCGCTGCACTTTGCATGCAGCGCTCGAGACAGGCAGCAAGGGCTCCAGGCGCATCTGGGGGGCACTTGGGGCCACTGCAGGGCAAGGAACGGGGCCCTCGAGAGCTCCAAAGCTGGCACGAAAGAGAGCAGTGCTTTGGCCAGGCCCAAGGTATTCCCCAAGGGTCCCCCCCGCCCCACCCACTTTGGCCTGCCAGCAGCTTTCCCCCATCCTTGGCTCGGACGGCAGACCAGGCCCCAAGGGAGCAAGAACGCTCCTAGGCAATTCCAGTTACAGCCTCCCAACAAAAGATACCTTCGGGGAGTGGCCGTGTTGGCCTGCAGTCAAGCAGCTCGGCTGGAGCGCAGGAGACGGTGAGAAACAGACAACATTTTTGAGACATGAGCATCATTTTTATGTATTTGTTCGATTTCTGTACTGCCCTCCCAGCAAGCTGGCTCAGGGCTTTGGGGATTCAAATCTTCCTTTGCTAAACTCGCCGTGTACCGGTTTTGTGGCTGAACCTTCTGAACAAACACCTAGAATCTGGACATCTAGGATCTGCGCGATGAAAGCCAGCAGGGGTGGCGCTCAAGAGCGGTGGCTTCTAATCTGGCGAGTTAGGTTTGATTCCCTGCTTCTCCTCCACATGCAGCTAGCCGGGTGACCTTGGTCTTGTCACAGTCCTGATGGTGCTGTTCTCACAGAGCTGTAGCATCAGGGCTCTCTCAGCCTCACCCACCTCACAGGGTGTCTGTTGTGGGGAGAGGAAAGGGAAGGCGATTAGAAGCCGCTCTGAGTCTCCTTCTGGTCAAGGAAAGTGGCTTATAAAAAACAATTCTTCATCTTCTGTCCCAGAAGCCAGAAGGAAGGAAGGCTGTGTAAAAGTCAAATTCTGTTCTGGCTTAGGAAAGAGGAAAGGCTTCATGTGTGTTTGCTCTGACTAGAGATGAGACCCGTGGAGGTTGTTTCCCTCCCGCTCCTCAAACAAGAGGGGTCTGGATCCGAGCCATCACTTATTGGTGTCTCTTGCTGAACGTCGGGGTCCCTAAAGGCCACCAGCTCCTTGGGCGAGGGACGGTTCTCGCTTCTCAAACTCTGCAAGGGCGGCTGATGCGCCGGGTGGGTTCTGGGGGGATCGGGGCCAGCTTCACCTGCAGAGCTGACTGGAGGTTCTGATTTCAGGGCCCACCCGGAAGGATAAGAGGAAGAGCCAGTACCTTGGTGGGACTCCTGCCCCCGGCTGGAATGCCCCGACGTCTGCAGGTAAAAGAGGATGGTGTCTGGGGGAAATAGCAGCACACGGGGACAGAACATGACTGTCACCTGCAGAAGGAACAGATTCAGTCGGAAGAGCCCTGCTGGGTCAGGCCAGGGAGGGTCCCTGGCTCTTTTCAGATGGGAGAAGGGGAACCCTGGTTGCTAGTGGTCCGAGGTCTGCTACTCTGCCCCCTACTCCACAGTGGCTCTGACCTGGGTGAGTCGGGCCCACAGGTTCTCTTGTCTCTGCCCCACACTTGTCCCCTGCGCATGGGCCTCTGGGCGGGGGGCCCGGTGCTTCCCCTCAAGGCCTCCCCTGACGCCCCCCTGCTTGCCTCGCTACAGGCCCCCAGTGGAGCAGCCGGGGGGGCGGAAGGCCCGGGGCCCGGCAGTCCCGCCTCTCCATGAGCCGCCAAGTCAGCATGGAGCAGCCCAGCCTGCCCCGCCAGGGGGCCAGCCCCAGAGCCAAGGCTGCCCCCGCCCACCTCAACCTGGACTTCATGAACGTCCCCGACCAGGGCGTGGCTGGGTGAGTGAGTGGAGGTGGGGGGAGGGGGGGGTCAAGCCTCTTCACCTGCCCCAAATTCCTGTGCAGGACGGCATCCTTCACAGGCCCCTCCTCCTCCTCCTGTGAGGGCCCAGTGCCTCAGAAGGTGGGTCTGAGCCTCGTCTTCCGACAGCCTCAGGGGACTGTCTCGGTCCGTCCCTCAAAGGGGGACTCGTCTCCGTGGTCTGGCGACCCTCCCAAGAGAGGGCAGGAGGCTGGTGGGAAACGCCCGTTGTGGTTGCTCGTTTCTTGGCTCCACAAAGGAGAAGGAAGCTGCGGGGGGAGCGTTGGTGGTGCCCCTTCCCGTACCAACCTCCCCTTGACCGCTTCCTTCGCAGACTCCAGCGGCGACTCTCCAAGGAAGCCAAACCTGTTCCGGGAGGAGGCCGAGCCAAGCCCAAGCCCAAGCCCAAGCCCCAGCCACGCCTGCCACAGTGCCGGGCGCTCTACACCTACGACGCCCATGACACCGACGAGCTCAGCTTCAACGCGGACGAGGTCATCGAGATCATCAAGGAAGGTGAGCCAAGGTTTGGGGCGGTCGGAAGGGTCTTAAGGCCTGGAGAAAAGACGGCTCTTCACTTCCTGAACCTTCTTCCCCCGCAGATCCTTCTGGCTGGTGGCAGGGCCGGATCCGGGGAAAAGAGGGCTTGTTCCCGTGGAACTACGTGGAGAAAATCTGAGCGGAGGGAGCAGCCCCACCTCTTCCCTGGGCACCCATGGGGAGATCGGGGGCCACCTCTCCTTCCCAGTCACCGGCTGCTCTGGAGTTTGTGGTGAGAGACCAGAGGACCACACCTGAGCCCATGAAGGAGCTGGCTGCCAGAACTCCCCTCCCGAAGACCCCTCCTCCAATATCTCCCACCGGCAAGAGGCCACCTGGGGAACGGGGCGGGACCGGTCACCCCCACCCCTGTCAAATCCCAGAGGAAGCCGCTTCAAGGTGGACAGACGGCTTTTTTCTTAAATTTTGCAAGGACAAACAAGGCATCTCCCTCCCTTCTCCCGGCCCCAAAGAGGAAGGCCGGCATCCTAGAAATTTGGAGCAGAGATTGGGGGTGGGGGTGGAGACTTGCCTTTCAACCTGACCTGTCTCCGACAGGCAGAGGAGACGGTGGGGACTCCAGGAGGAAAAATTACTCTGCAACTTGGGCTCCAAGCTTCACTGGCCCCAAAGCGACAGGGGGGGGGGGGAGAGGAAATTGCTGAGTAGCAATTCACACTCTGCTCAGCCGGCCTGCAACCCCTCACCCCTCGCGTAACGCTTTTCCCTCTGTTATACAGAGGGGCGTTGGGGGGAGCTGAGATTCTGCAAATGCCCACGGGATGCATGCTGCAGGATCCGACCCAAAGGTTCCCAGCGCTGAGATGAGGGGGGAGGGGAAGCCACCCCCTTGGCCCTTGGAATAAATTATGTGAACTGGGACCCTCTCCTGAAGCAGATTTTATTTCTGGATACGTTCAAAAGGCTTTAGAAATTATTTTAAGCCTGACTGGGAAAGAAATCCGAGATGAGAAGAAAAGGGGGAACCAAGGCAGGAGCAGACAGACCTGTTTCTAAGCATACGTGTGCAGACTTGAGCAGTAAGGCTGGTCCGAGTACTTCCTACTTGTGAGTAAGGCCTTTTCAACTGCCTCCCGCCAGGTAAACATGCGTAGGATCAAGTGGAAAAGCCACAATCGCATCACAGTTACTTGGAAATAAATCAAGACGCTTAGTCGTGTGAGTCTTTCTGCAGCGGGAGAAAAGAGCCGGAATCCGGGCGCTCCTGAAAGACTAGCGGTATTTGTGGCAGGGAGGAGATTTCGGGAGTCACAGTCCACTTCTTCAGCTGGATCCAGACTTCTTGGTATCTGAGGACTGAGCCATCCCTCCCGAAAGCTCTCCCCTGCTGGAGGCCTTGAAGCTGCTGCTGGACTCTGGCTCTCCCCAGTTGGAAATAAGTCACCCTGACCTCCGTGGGGGCTGGTTTTCCAAACCCCCTGCTGTTTTGGCAGGGCAGTCCCAGGTCTGTGTGTCTCTGCCAGATGTGGGTCTCCCAGCTGGTGAGAGGAGAGGAAGAGCCAAGTCAGTTCCTCCGTCCCTGCAGAGGCCAGCCGGACATGGCAAGAAAACCAGGGAGCGTGGAAGGGGGGGGGGCACCCAGTTTTTGCTTTAAAGTGTTCAGTTCACAGGTGCATTTCTCTCCCCCCTCCCCCTGTCTCATGTTGCACCCGCAAGAGGAAAAATCTAAGAGGACCCATCCTTTGTTGAGGGTTCCTTTCTGTGGGGAGGGGAGGGGAACCAGCTCACAGAGGAGAGCAACGAGGATGATCTGGGGCCAAGGGACCAAGCCCTATGAAGATAGGTTGAGGGACTTGGGAATGTTCAGCCTGGAGAAAAGGAGGTTGAGAGGGGACATGATAGCCCTCTTTAAGTATTTGAAAGGTTGTCACTTGGAGGAGGGCAGGATGCTGTTTCTGCTGGCTGCAGAGGAGAGGACACGCAGTAATGGGTTTAAACTTCAAGCACAACGATATAGGCTAGACATCAGGAAAAAGTTTTTCACAGTCAGAGTAGTTCAGCAGTGGAAGGGGCTGCCTAAGGAGGTGGTGAGCTCCCCCTCACTGGCAGTCTTCAAGCAAAGGTTGGAGACACACTTTTCTTGGATGCTTTAGGATGCTTAGGGTTGATCCTGCGCTGAGCAGGGGGTTGGACTAGATGGCCTCTATGGCCCCTTCTGACTCTAGGATTCTATGATTCTATGACTCTGACAAGAAATACAGGCCTTAAAATGCAGGTAAGAACAGAAGAGAGGCCTTGAACTCAGTCCCCATCCCCCTTTTCTGGTCTGGTGTTTTTTCTACTGCATTTCTCACGGCCCCAAGGAGTCTCCCAATGGCTGACCATCGCCTTCCCTTCCTCTCCCCACAACGTATACTCTGTGAGGGAGGTACACTGGGCTTCATCTGCCCCCTTGTCGCCCACTCACCCAGTTGGAGGAGGGCCTCTTGGAGCCCTCTGCAGCCAGCCAAGGTTTCCAGCATCTGGATTAATCGAGTGTCAGCCACCAATTTGGCCAGGGCACCCCTCATGTACTCACCCCCGTTCCAGATGACTGATGAAGAAATCCAGAGGTCCCAGGCCCCAAGCCGAGCCCCCTGCGACCCCACTGCTTCCTTCCCCCCGCTGGGAGAACTGGGCCAGGATCACCACTCATGGCCTGCTGCCCAATTAAACAGTTTTCAGTCCGTAAGGAGAACCTGTCCTCTTTTATCTCACGGCTACGAAGTCTACTCAGTAGTCTGGGGAGGTACCTGGTAAAAGCCTTTGGACAAGCATATAATGTCTAGTGCAGGGGTAGTCAAACTGCGGCCCTCCAGATGTCCATGGACTACGATTCCCATGAGCCCCTGCCAGCGAATGCTGGCAGGGGCTCATGGGAATCGTAGTCCATGGACATCTGGAGGGCCGCAGTTTGATTACCTCTGGTCTAGCGGGACACCAGCACCTAGGAGGAGCACCAGCAACCCCCCCTATACCCAGCAAGTCATATTAGCCGTCTTTCCAAAGTTATCAAAGAGCTGACGTCCGAAATGGCTAGAATGAATTTGGAGAAAGACTCTCGATGAAGCTTCAAGGACATCTCATTCGACGGGAGAACGGGAGGCCCCTCAAGGTCTCCATTTCAAATTTCTCCCATCCGCTCTCCTTGGCCAACTCTGGCCCACCTCATGCCCCTCAAGCCGTAGTCCCTCGTGGCTGGGGAAAGCCGGCAGGGAGGCAATTGAGGTCCCTCTCCAGGAGATCCTCAACTTGTCCCTGGATGAAGCGACTTGCCCGTGGAGATTCACAAAGGCCATGGCCAGGCTGGTTTTTAACAAAAGTGACTCTGGATTCAGCCAATTAGCAACCAGTTTTGCACTTGCTGTTTCTCGGTTAGCTGCAGTACCAGGGCAGCAACCAAGCTTCCTGGAAAAAGCCCTCGGCTCTGGATCCGTTCCAGCCTGGTCATGGGGTGGAGACGGCTCTGGACGCCCTTACAGGACCTAGGCGGGTTAGTGCTTCTGTTACAGTCAGATCTGACGGCAGCGTTCAAGACAGACGACCACGGGGTATTAGCCCACCGCCGAGGCGGCACTGGGTGCTCCTGGTCAAGGGCTGCAAGCCTTTCTCCAAGGTCAGGGGCAAAGGCTGACGCTAGGGGAGCAAACCTCCCAAATCTGTGGGGTCCCACAGGGAGCCAATCTCTCTCAGGTGTTTTTTCACTTCTTTGAGCATCCTCTCTCCCAGTTTGCGAGAGTGTAGTGCTATAGTGTAGTGTATATATTGGTGTAGTGCTTACGAGTGCGGACTTCTAATCTGGCATGCCGGGTTCGATTCTGCGCTCCCCCACATGCAGCCAGCTGGGTGACCTTGGGCTCCCCACAGCACTGATAAAACTGTTCTAACCGGGCAGTGATATCAGGGCTCTCTCAGCCTCACCCACCCCACAGGGTGTCTGTTGTGGGGAGAGGAAAGGGAAGGCGACTGTAAGCCGCTTTGAAACTCCTTCGGGTAGGGAAAAGCGGCATATAAGAACCAACTCTTCTTCTTCTTCTTGGGTGTCACCAATAGGCAGATGATGTATCTGCTCGCAGGGAGCCATCTGTCTGCCCCCCCAGATTCCTCGACCAGGCATCCGGAGGCTGTGGGGCAGTGGCTCAAGCCGAGTCGGCTGACGTTGAGTCCGGCTAAGACAGAAGTCCTCTGGGCAGGTCAACACGCCCCAGTGAGTCACAGGAACACTCCCGGCTCCTGGAGTCCAAGGGACAACTTCAGCAGCTGGCAAGCACCAGGGTGTGATGCGGGACGCTTCCTTATCCACGGAAGCCCTGGTTGCCAATAAGGCGCAGCAGATGGGACAACTAGCCCCTCACCCGTCGGCCTCCCAACTAGCCCTGCCGCAGTCCCCCTCCAGGCTAGACTACTGTCACTCGCTCTACTCAGGGCTGTCCTTGAAAGCGCTCTGTTAAATGCAGCTGGTACTACAAGCGGTTATCTCCCAGCTGCATTAGCTCCTGATTGGGGACGTATCGGGTTCAATGTTGTGGTGATCATCTCTGAAGCCCTAAACCAGGGGTAGTCAAACTGTGGCCCTCAGATGTCCATGGACTACAACTCACATGAGCCCCTGCCAGAACTGTAGTCCAGGGACATCTGTAGGGCCGCAGTTTGACTACCCCTGCCTAAATGGTTTAAGACCAATGTATCTGCGGGGCCACTTCTCCCATTATATTTTTTCTTTACATTTATCCCCCTGCTGAGAGCATTAAAGCCTAGAGACCAAAATCTGCTTTGTGTTCCTGACCCTAAAGCAATAACATTGGTCTCAACCAGGCCCCAGCGTGATCAGAGTCGTGCAGGACTTTCCGATGCTCTGCAGGGCTTGCAAAACGGAGCTGTCCTGCCCGGCCTCCACGTCCCACCGGCCTCCCTGCCTCAACCTGCCCAGGAAACGTCCTGCCTGCAGAACAGGAGACAGAGCGAGCAGGGTGGGACTGCGGTTTCAAATCATGATAAATTGTAGTTTTAAGTTGAAGGAATTTTACATTTTATTATGTGGCATAGCTGTATTTTTAATGTGCATGAGCCGCCTCTGGCGACTGAGGAAGGGCAGCATAGAAATATGAAGATACTTACACATAAGGAGCGGCTGGACTCCTGCTCTTCTCTGCCGCCCCCACCCGGCTCACTCTCCCTGCATCTTCGTGACCCCCAGGTTAGAGTTTGGCCCATTGGACACAGGCAGGGGTCACCTTGGCACCAATGGGAAACTCCCCCCCCCGCCGCGCTTTAAATGGGATCCAAGAGAGGGCTGTGGGTGGGGCAGAAGTTTTTGCCAAATGCAAAATGAGGCTTCAACCCACAGGATCCATGTCTAGAAAGCAGGGGGGGGGATGCACAGCCCCCAGAGAAGTGGGTCCCAGTTACTGGGGGGGTGGGGGGGCATTTGGCTTCTGCAGCCAGACAGAAGCTCCAGGATCCACCCAGAGCTGTGTTTGGCCTCTGCCAAAAGATGCACACAAAATCGGGGCCGTTTCATCTCACATGTGCATCTCCCGAGTCCACCTGGGGGCTGGCGGTGTGGTCTGGGGGTGCTCCCTCTTAATGCTGCTTCATGACACACAGCCTGGCCCCCCAGCTAGGAATACTCTCCCACAAGAGTCTATCTTTTATTGGGCGGGGGTCCACAATTCAGCGTGACCCCACCCAACTGCCCGGCAGTCACCGGAAGCCAGCCCCGAGCACCTACCTCAGAAGACCATCCTGGCAGTTCCTTAAGAGAGCCACCGGCCTCTAAGCTGAATAACTGGGCTTGGTTCCCCCCGTGCAGCCGGCTGTGCAATCTTGGGCCGGTCACAGTTCTCTCGGAGCTCTCTCAACCTCACCTGCCTCACTGGGCATCCGTTGTGGGGTGAGGAAGGGAAGACGGTTTGCAGGGCACAAGCGACCGGCTCTTATTTCAAGGCGACAAAATTAACTAGATATTTGAACTCGGAGCTATTTGCTTCGCAGACTACTAGCTGCTGACCTGCCCAAGGCACCCAGGGAGATTTCTCCACCGACTCTGTGACCAAAGCGGAAAGGCATGAAACGGATGCAGAGATTCGAACTCGCGACTGCTAGCTGCAAGAGCCAGCCAGGGAGCCAAGCCCTGGAAACCACCGTAAAGGCCTCAGTCTGTTTGGGGGCAATTCTGCCCAAAGCATCCCAACCACCGGCCTTCCCGAAGCCCAGCGACTTGCCCAGGGAAAGACACGGCTGCACCCTTGAGCTGGAAGGAATGAAGAGAGACCGAATCCACAGAAGCTCATTCCCCGTTCGATCCCCCCCCCCCTCCAGCCGCTCACGGCCCCCGCAAAAAAGGCAATCTCTCCAAGGCAGGGATGAGACGCGTCACTATTATTTTCCTGAAATAAGAACTTACAACACTCAGCCGTTCGCTTTTAAGGTGTCTGTTACAGGTTTTCTCTCTCTTCTTTTTTTTTAAAGACACACGCTCGGTTAATAAGCATTAGTGACTAGTTGAAAACAGGAAAAACCAAGTTACTAAAATAATTCACTTATGCACAAACTAAAAAAAAAAAAAAATAGACAGATCTTGTCTCTCCCCCCCCCCCCTCCAAAAACTGAAACACTTGAGAAAGGAGGGGGGAAAGCAGCCCCTCTACAAAAAAAGACAACGGCCATGATTGATAGGACAGGCGTGTGTGTTAAGAGACCGGGCGCACGTCCCCCCGGCCGGCCCTTGCAGGGATGCTCAGCTGGTTTCCCATCCGAAAGGCGGGATGGGGGGGGGGGGGTTGTGGGCCCCGACTGTCCTCTTGGTCACGTGATCTGGGGAATGTGGTCCGGGGGGGGGGGGGGGAGTGAGCCGGCGGCAGAGGGGAAGCAGAGAATTCCAAATTCCATGATTGACAGCAGACGGGCTGCATCGATATACGATTGCCCCCAATGCCTGGAGGGCAGAAGCAAGGTTTACAGCAGGAGAATGGGTGGGGGTAGATACGCCTGATCGGGGGGGAGGGGGGGCAGAAGCTCCGGCCCTCACCAGTGTGGCACCCGCAACCCTGTTTTCTTTTGCACAGCAGCCCAGGATCACTCATGAGGGGGGGTGTGGGGAGAAGCCTCTCATCTCCCACCTCCCCCAAGAGGTGTGGTGGGGTTGGGCAGGCAGGTGGGGCAGAGAAGGACCCACCACTTGGCTGGCAGGGCAGAGGTGGGGAGTCAGACCCCCCGGATACCTCCCGCGTTGAATGTGCCCCCAGAGAGGTCTCCCCTCCCTCTCCCTGGTTCCGGGGTCCCCGTTCAGGCCCTGGCCACGCCTCGGCCTCCCTTGCCTTACGCCTCCTGGCCGGGGCGACCCCCAAATCCTCCCCCAGCAATCGAGTCCGGGGGGGGGGGGCGGCCGTGTTGGTCTGAAGCACCAGGACAAAGGCTGAGTCCAGGGCACGGATCAGGTCAACCGAGTTTCAGTCTGGGGAGGGGCTTTCTTCTCCCCAGAAGGGAAGGGTCGGCCAGGAAGGTGAAACTTCAAATTGAGTCCAGCTTCTTTGGGCTCCGGGATCATTTGAGGAGTGCTCGGAGGAGAGTCCCCTTGGCCAGGGCCACCCTTCCTTGGCTTTGGGCCTGCAAAAGAAGCCAATACCCAAATCCTGCACCCCCCCCCCAACACCCACCTTCCTCTCGCTCTGCACTCCCTGGAAAGATCCACCTCTCAAGAAGGGGAGGGAGAGGAGAGAAGGGCACGCCCTGTGGAGCTGTCCCGGACCCCCCAGTTCTCCTGCCGAATGGCCAACCCGACATAGGGACCCCCGCGTGTCCACACGCCAGGGGAGGAGAGACTTTGACTCCGCCCTGCGGGAGGGCTCGAAAAGGTGAACGCACATGCAAAGAAGCTACTTTCGGATTGGAAAGAGATTCGTGTTTCTCCAGAGAGAGAGAGAGAGAGAGAGAGAGAGAGAGAGAGAGAGGCCCAAGAATTAAGCAGTGATTCCCAAAAACTGAGGACACCAGCTTGGAAGGTCCCTCCGGCTTGTCTCCCACGACAGCAAAGGCAAAAGAAACAAAGGAGCCGAGGGGAGGAGGAGAGGCCGGAACATGCAGCTTCCATATGGAAGTCAAGAACTTTGCGGAAATCCCAAAGTGGGATGGAAAGAAACAGACAGACAGCGATTGCTCCCGAAAGAACCTGGAAGGGGGAGGGGGGGTCTGAAGGGGGGGCACAGCTGCTGCCCAAAACGACTTTGCCCCAAGCGCCAGGGGCAGCCTAAGGAAAGGCAACCCCAGAGAGAAATTTGGTGATCCGTTGCTGGCTTTTGGACAGGGATCACCTGCCTGGTTGCAGGAAGGCCTCCCAGCGAAAAATGGGGTCCCAATCCAACACAGGCAAGCCAGCTGCGTCTCCACGAAGAAAGAACTTCTTACAATCCATCCCCCGGGGGCTCTCAGAGTCCGGTTCCCGGCCTCTCCTCAGCTTAACGTTTCTGTTAATGCTACATCCTGCCGCCTCCCCGTGAGTCATTGAGGGGAGAAAAAGCCCCCCCCCCAATCTCCCCAAAACCCAGGCACGGGGAGGGGCTGCGAGACCACCAACTGAGGGGTATAAATAAGGCCTGCTGTGACCCCCGGCCCCCCCTCTGCCCTCACAGCTTATCACCCGACCGGGCGAGGCAAGAGGCGGGGATCCCCCTACAGCTCCGCACTCAGAGCGAGGATCCCCCTACATCCACTGCCCCCGTCGGATGGGCAGGCGAGCGGGAGCCCAGCCCCAGCTAGTTCTCCGACCCGACGTTCTGCCGGGCTTTGATGAAGGCCATCCCGTGGGTGCGGAAGTGAGTCTTCAGGTTGAGCTGGGTGTCGAAGGACTTGCCGCACACCGTGCAGGAGAGTTTCCCTTCGGCGTCCGGCGGGGAGCCGCCCTCAGGGTCTCCCCGGGCGCCGGGCTCCTCTGCGTCGCCGGCCCCCCTCTTCTTCTTGTGGGTGATGAAGCGGTGGCGGTTGAGGGAGACCTGAGAGGTGAAGCACAGCCCGCACTCCCGGCATTGGTGGGCGCTCTCCCCTGTCCGGTGTTGGGGGATGTGCTCCTGGAAATCCGCCGCGGAGGAGGCCACGTAGCCGCACTTGCGGCAATGGAAAAGTTCCTTCCGGTCCCCTTTGGGGGTCTTGGCGGGGGGAGTGGTGCTGTCCGGCTCTTCGCTGCAGGAATCTCCCTCGTCGTCGGAGGAGAGCTTGCGTTTCCGGCTGGAGGCCTGCAGGGGCAGGAGGGGGAAAGCAAAGAAGCTTAACGCCATTTGCTTCCGGACGGAAAAACCACACACACACTCACAGCAGGGGTGCCCGACCATTTGGAGCCTGCTGGAGAATTCTGGCGTTGTGCCGTTGTCCTAAAACGGCGGCCGCAGAGAGAGGACGGAGGCCGCTGGGCAAGGGCTGGCCTTCAGCCCCACGGTAGATCACTGGTGTAGTAGTGGCACCAGCGGCCACCAAATTGTTTTTGCAAAAATAATGAACTGGGAGGGGTGGGTGAAGAAACAAATACAGATAAATATAGATGCCCTGGGAAACCAACATGGCAATAGAATATCCAAATTGGACTTATATGGCGTCTTCTCTCTTCAGTAATTCTTTTATTCTTATTATATTTCACACAAGTCAAGGGACAATGGTTTTTATGTTTAAGGCCCAACTTCAACTTATTAAGGAATCTCTTGATAAGAGTATCGGGTCATGTTCACGATAGCTAAACTGAGCTCGTGGCGTCTGAAGCGTCCTCAAATATGAAAACCCTTGGAAAAGCTGTAAAGCGAACCGCGTCGGGACTTGTGTGAAATATAATAAGAATAGAAGAATTACTGAAGAGAGAAGACTCTATATAAGTCCAATCTGGATATTTTATTGCCATGTTGGTCTCCCAGGGCGTCTATATTTTTCTGCCAAAATGTTTTTAGCAATCTGCAAAGCCAATCAGATCCCCAATGGCCAATCTGAAGCCTGGCAGGGCAACAGCCCCGCCCCCGCCCCGCCCACTTCCTCAAAAACTCGTTCCAGCCTTTACGATTGGAGAGGCCAAAGTTCCAAAGGCCGGCTGCAGCCGAATTGTTCTTCCGGACAGTCTCAGGGGCTCCCTGAGGAACTTTCACAGCTTTGTCCAGGCTGGGTCTCCACCGGCCACCATTCCCCCCCCGGTTGGGGCCAGGGCCCAAAGGGCAGAGGCCAGCCAGGTGCTGGTTGAGTTTCAGCCAGACTCCAGCATCGGGCCAATGACTCTGGGGGTGGATCCGGTCAGCTGCCCCCCAACAGGAAGAGCTGGGTGGCATCAGGGGGTTGGGGGGCCCCAGCCCAGGCCGTGCCCCCAGACCGTCTGGGCAAGAGGGCGCAAATGGATGTTAAATGGTTTCAGGAAGAGAACTGCACCCAGTGGCACCCAGTGGCCATCTTGTTATTTTGGGGAACTTTTATTTATTTATTTATTTATTTATTTATTTATTATTAAATTTATATCCCGCTTCCCCCCGGACACCCAGTGGCCATCTTGTTATTTTGGGGAACCTTTTAATTAATTAATTAATTAATTAATTAATTAAATTTATATCCCGCTTCCCCCCGGACACCCAGTGACACCCAGTGGCCATCTTGTTATTTTGAGGAACTTTTTATTTTATATATTTATCTTTATATTCATATTAAAAGGTAAAAAAGGTAAAGGTATCCCCTGTGCAAGCACCGGGTCATGTCTGACCCTTGGGGTGACGCCCTCTAGCGTTTTCTTGGCAGACTCAATACGGGGTGGTTTGCCAGGGCCTTCCCCAGTCATTACCCTTTATCCCCCAGCAAGCAAGCTGGGTACTCATTTTACCGACCTCGGAAGGATGGAAGGCTGAGTCAACCTTGAGCCGGCTGCTGGGATTGAACTCCCAGCCTCATGGGCAGAGCTTCAGACGGCTGCCTTACCACTCTGCGCCATAAGAGGCTCATTCATATTCATATTATTATTATTAAATTTATATCCCGCTTCCCCCCAGAGGCTCGACTTAATGTTGTTTTAGGGGTGGGTTTTATTGGAGGTATACTTTTAGGTAAGCCGCCTTAAGAGGAAGGCAGGTTATTAATTTAATAAATACTACTACTAATAAGGGAGCCGACAGTCGCATGGCAGCTCTTCCTGCTACCCTCTGCCCTGACCCTGAAGAAAAGTACAAAGATAAAACAGCTCCATAAAACACACACACCAACACTACCGGAAACAGGAAAGAGGGCCAGTAACTTGGGGGGAGGGGGACGGGGGGATGCCAGAGTGCCTCAAACCAACCCCCCAAATTTCATTCACTGCCAAAAGCCACCAACAGACTGGAACAGACAAATCTCCCAGGGCCAGGAGCTCCGTCTGGCATAGGAGTAGGTTTTAAGGCAGTCCTTAAAATGCTTTAAGGTGTACATGCACACCCCCCTCTCCCCCTCACAAGCGGGAAGCAGACGATCTTTGCAAGCCCCATGACCTGGTCAAGGCCTGATCCCCCGGGGCCCTTCGGGGGCCACCAGCACCCCCTTGCGGGCTCACCTGTGAGTTCCGGGAGCCCAGCCGGGTGATCAGCACCTCCTGACTCCGCGTCTCGTCCGTCACTTTGATCCCGTGGCGCACCTGGATGTGCTTCTCCAGGATGAGGCGGCTGCTGAAGGTGCGCTTCCCTTCGGTGCAGTACCTGCGCGGGAGGGGGGGGGGAGAGGAAGGAGGCCGTGAGAAGCCGCCCCCCCAGGGGGAGGGACTCAGGCTCATTCGACTCCCAACAACCTCCCCCCCGAGGAAGGCCTGCTTGCCCGCCTCCTGCCGTGGTTCTTGGGCCCTGCCATTTGCCAAGGATGGAGAATGGAGAATGGGGGGAGCTGTTCACTGGCAAAGTCTGGCTGCTTGGAACCAGCTCTGCAGCCCTGCCTGTGCTGCTTTGTCTGTGCTGCTTTTGTGGAGCCCCACTGCCTATTTTGGCTTCTGAAGAGAGACACGTGGGGGCTCTCGCTGGCCTGGGACTGTCCTCTGTGAATCACAGAATCACGGAGCTGGAAGGGGCCTCCAGAGTCATCTAGGCCAACCCCTGCAGAATGCTGGAAGCTCACAACTACCTGCCCCACCCACAGTGACCCCAATTTCATGACCAAGTGATCCCCCCCCACCACCAAAAATCTCCAGAATCCAGCCTGGCCTGGAGGGAATTCAATTCCCTGAGCATGCAAGGAAGGGCCAGAAGTGGCAAACATTGGCACATCCCTTCCTGCCCACCCACTCACCATCTGCCTAAGCTCGTAAAATCAACATTTTAATGAGATGACTCTCCAGCCTCTGCTTAAAAACCAAAGAAGGAGAACCCACCACCTCCCAAGGAAGCCTGTTCTACTAAGGAACCGCTCAGTCTGTCAGGAACTTCTTCCAGAGGCTGAGATGGAATTTAGAATCATAAAGTGGGAAGGGACCTCCTGGGTCATCTAGTCCAACCCCCTGCACTATGTAGGACACTCCCAACCCTCTCACTCACCCACTGTCACCTGCCAGCCCTTTGAGCCTCTCCATCAGGTGGCTCTCCAGCCTCTGCTTAAAAATCTCCAAAGATGGAGAACCCACCACCTCCCGAGGAAGCTTGTTCCACTGAGAAACTGCTCTGTCAGGAACTGCTTCTAGAGGTTGAGATGGAATTTAGAATCATAGAATCATAGAGTTGGAAGGGACCTCCTGGGTCATCTAGTCCAACCCCCTGCACTATGCAGGACACTTACATCCCTCTCGCTCATCCCCTGTCACCTGCCACCCCCTTGAACCTTCACAGAATCAGCCTCTGTCAGATGGCTCTCCAGCCTCTGCTTAAAAACCTCCAAAGATGGGGAACCCACCACCTCCTGAGGAAGCCTGTTCCACTGAGAAACCGCTCTCACTGTCAGGAACTTCTTCCGGATGTTTAGACGGAATTTCTTTTGAATTAATTTCATCCCATTGCTTCTGGTCCGTCCCTCTTGGGCAAGAGAGAACAACTCTGCTCCATCGTCTGTATCAGGGGTAGTCAACCTGTGGTCCTCCAGATGTCCATGGACTACAATTCCCATGAGCCCCTGCCAGCATTTGCTGGCAGGGGCTCATGGGAATTGTAGTCCATGGACATCTGGAGGAACACAGGTTGACTACCCCTGGTCTATATGGCTCCATCCTCTATATGGCAGCCTTTCAAGACATGTCCAGAGGGCTGCCTTGTTGGTCTGAATTAGGAGAGCCGGATTGAAGTCCAGGAGCACCTGAGGGACCCACGAGCGTTTCACAGGTGAGCTTTCAAGCATCCCAGTTCCCCGTGCTGGAGCGCTAGGTCGGCCTGTGGCAGAACAGCGAGGTGCCAGTCCGTGGGGCAAAAGAGAGATAAACATGGCTGTCGGGGACTGAAATGGGCGGTACAGAAATCTAAATAAAGATGTTGCGGGTCAAATCGGCTGGACAAATCTGAAGAGGGCAGCTTTGGCACACAAAAGCTTACGCCCCTAAAGGCTTGTGGTCTCTGATGCTGAGCTGACGGAGGGGACCCACGAGGAAGATGGGCCTGCTCAAAATGCACTGGGGGAAGCAAGAAAGAGGGGGAGGCCGTTCATAGAGTTCTCTCCAATTTAGGGCCCGTTGTGTTCCTGAATGCAACTTGCAGTTTTCGGTCACGCATTGGCCATGCCTGCAAATTTTGCTCATGGACCACTAAATCACTGGTCCTTTCTCAAGTCCACAAACAAATCAACTGCTTCAACGGCACGTGCTGAGGAATCACAGAACCGGAGAGCTGAAAGGGCCCTCCAGCCCAACCCCCCACAGGATGCAGGAAACGCACAAGCACCTGCCCACCCACCACAGGGGACCCAATTCCAGGCCCTGAGGATGCTGCTGCCCCCCAAAGTTCTAAATCAGGCGTGTTTGATAAGACAGTGACTATCACACCCACGTCAACGGCTCACCGAATCGTCACGTACCCGATGCTGAACAAGGAGTTCCGCCTGCAGAAGGCAGGTGGTCCAGCGGCCCCCTCCCCGCCCCTGCAGCCGGCCACAAGCCTCTCTATCACAGACTCTTCTGCAAAAGGCTTCCTTCCCAACCCCGGAAGGTCAGAGCAGCACACGGGTAGCAAGAAATCCTTCCCTCCCTCCCTCCCTCCCTCCCTCCGCAGCCCAGAGGGGGCCCATACCTGCAGGGGTAGACGCGTTTGATGCCCTCGTGGTTGACCCGGACGTGTCTCCGCAGGCTGGGGGCCGAGCAGAAGGAGCGTTCGCACAAGCGGCAAGGAAACTTCTTCACGCACTGGGGAGGGAGCAATGAGAGGGGGAGGGGGCAGTGAGGACGCAAGCTCGGTCGCCCGCAACGGGAAAGACCCAGAGTCCCGTGGGAGGACTAACGGAATCTATGAACGTCCGGAGGAGCTCTCATAAGTCGCTGCTCCTTTCTTCGGAGACAGCTAGACCGGGGGTCCATCGGTCCTTCCGACTGCAGCCTCCTGGACTGAATCGAGACGTCGGTTTCCTGTCTCACTACCAACGAGGATCTCTTCGTGTCTACTCCCCCCTCCACCTATCACCCCTCATCCAATCCCAACTGCTTGTCTATCTGAAATCGCTCCACTCTGCAAGACAGAAGGACAGACGGACTCACATCCTAACTATCTCTGAAGAAGTGAGCTGTGACTCCAGAAACCTCCTCCCCTGTGACACATTTTGTGAGTCTTTCAGATGCTCCTGGACTCTGGCCCTTTTCTCTTGCTACAGACAGACTCATGTGGCCTGTCCATCTTGGTCCATCTCCCGAAAAGCCCTCGCAAGGCCCCTCAAGCCTAACCCCCAACACACAAACAGGGCTCTGTTGTTCACCTCCCCACCCTCCACTTGCCAAAATGTCTCGGGACTTGGATGCTCTGCAAACTGCCGGTGGAAGCCAAAGGCACCCAGGTCAGCATCAGGCAGGAGCAGAAGCCCCCCCCCCCCCCCAGCACTCCGGTTTTCAGAGGCTGCCGGACACCTGCAACACCAGGCAATCTTTGAAGACGCAGCTGCTTTTTTCTATCCGGCTTTTCTCCCGTTAGGACGCAAAACAGCTTTAGAATACGGCTCTCCCCATCTATGCTTTCTCATATAAATGACTCTGTCCAATAGAATCACAGAGCCGAAAGGGACCCCAAGGGTCATCTAGTCCAACCCCCTGCAGAATGCAGGAAACTCACAACTACCTGCCCACCCACAGTGACCTGAATTCCATGCCCAGATGATGCCCCCACAAACCACAATCCCCGGCCAGTCTGGCCTGGAGGAAATCTGCCTTCTGACCCCAAAGTGGCGATCGACATTCCCTTGGCCATGCAAGAGAGGGACACAAGAGCCAAGCAGGGACACCATCCCTCCTGCTCACCCACTCACAATTTGTGTAAGTCCACAGAATCAGCCTCTCCATCAGATGGCTCTCCAGCCTCTGCTTAAAAACCTCCAAAGATGGAGAACCCACCACCTCCCGAGGAAGCCTGTTCCACTGAGAAACCGCTCTGACTGTCAGGAACTTCTTCCGGAGGTTTAGACGGGATTTAGAATCATAGAGCTGGAAGGGACTTCCTGAGTCATCTAGTCCAGCCCCCTGCACTATGCAGGACACTCACAACCCTCTCGCTCATCCACTGTCACCTGCCACCCCCTTGAGCCTTCACAGAATCAGCCTCTCCGTCAGAGGGCTCTCCAGCCTCTGCTTAAAAACCTCCAAAGATGGAGAACCCACCACCTCCCGAGGAAGCCTGTTCCACTGAGAAACCGCTCTAACCCTCAGGAACTTCTGACAGTTTACCTGAAATTGGACAAGTTTGAGGGGCCCAAGGTGGCCAGCAAGCTCCCCTAGCAGAAGTAGAGATTCGATCCCAGGCCACCTGGAGCCCTCACCCCCCCATCTTCCCACAGCCCCACGCTGGCTCTCGAGGCCAGATTGAGTCTCGGTGCCAGTTCTCTCAGAGCTCTCTCAGCCACTGTTGTAGGAGGAGAGGGCTGCTTTGAGAGACAGAGACAGAGAGACAGAGAGAGAGGGAGGAGGCATCCCTCCCCGCGGCCCCCTCACCTTGCCGTGGATCTTCTTCATGTGCACGACGTACTCGTCCCGCTCCGGAAACCAGGAGTGGCAGATGCCGCAGGTCCATCCGTTGCTGCGGGTGCGCCGGCCCACCTCCGGCTTGCGCTGGAAGCGTCCCCTCTTGCTCTTCCGCACCTCCGGGGAGCTGGGCGGGTCGTCGTCCTCAGAAGAGGAGGAGGAGGACTCGGAGGCCTTGGAGACGGACGGCGGGGGCTCCTCTTCGGCCGGCTCCGGCTTGGGGGTCAGGGGGGCGGCGGGGGCCGGCTTCTTGGGGGGCTCCTCCTTCGGCTTCTGGGGCTGGTGAGTATTCTGCCTCCCGGGAGGAACAGGTGGGCCAGAATGAGTGGGGCTCGTTCCCCGGAGGAGAGGCCCCCACGGCTCCCGCCCCCCCCCCCCCCCGCAGCTGCACACTCCTCCTCGGGGCCCCACTGCTGCCTGATCCCGAGCAGAGCGGCTGTCTCCTCTCCCCGGCTCCCCAGGGACTCAAGCAGAGACAGGCCTTTCCCAGGAAGACAGGCGTGGGAACAGCGGGTGCAAGAAGCAGCCCAGAGCTGCCCCGAGGACCGAAGCACCGTCCGTGACCTGCTTGTGGGCCTCGGCCGCTGCCCCAAGGGCCACCCGCCGCCCCCCAACCGGGCACCAACAGCCCCCGCCCCCCCGGTCTCATGTTGGGTCCAGGCCCCCGACCCCACCTTCAGGTGCTCCAGCATGGTCCGCTTCTGGGCGAAGAGCAGGGGGCAGCTGGGACACTTGAAGACGCTCACGCGCTGGTTAAGCAGGTGCTGGTCAAAGTGCGAGGAGAGCAGAGGCTTGTGGGTGAAGACGGTGTCGCACATGGCACACTTGTAGATCATCCTGTAGGCACAAACCACGGCATGAGGCAGGAGGCCACGCTGACCGCATAGCCCGCCCGTTCCCACAGACTCAGCACAGGCAGCATCAACATTAGCCACCTCGGGGGGGGGGGGCGGAGGGGGGGGAGAGAGAAAGCAAGAGGGAAGGGAATCTGGTCTTTTATACCTCACTCTTCACAGCCCACGGGAGTCTCCAAGTGGGTTCCCTTCCTCTCCTCCCCCCACAGGGGAAACCCTGGGAGACAGGCGGGCCTGAGAGAGCTCTGCGAGAACAGCCCTCGGAGAACTCCTGGCTGGCTGCACGCGGAGGAGGCGTGAGGAGTCAAACCGGGTTTCTCTTCCAACCCCCCTGCCAGGCGGGCTCTCCAGGCGTGACCGAAAGGCCTGGATCCCCCGGGGCCCTTACTTGGGCTGCTGGCTGCTGAACCCCGGGTGCTGGGTGTAGACGTGGGCGTGGGCGCTGGGGGCCGACTTGAACGCCATGGGACAGATGGGACACTTGTGGAAGACCTCGCAGTGGGACGTCTGGATGTGGGACTTGATGGAGTTCACGCCGCCAAAGACCACCGAGCAGCTCGGGCACCTGAGGGGAAGAGGGCGGGAAGCTCGGAGGGGGAGCGGGGCCCGGCGTGGACACCCTGCCCCCCTCCGCCTCCCCCAGCTCCAATCGCGGGAGCCAGGAGGCGGCCTCTGCTCTCTGACCGGGACCCCGCAGGATCAGACCAGCAGCTTTTCTGACCCCCACCCAGAGAGCTGCCTCCAGGAAGAACAGAAGTCTGCAGGGCCAATCTCCCCTCCACCCCACCCCGCCCCCAAGTGTATGGCCCCCTACAACCGGAGGCTGGGGGGTGCCCTCCTTCTGGGCACGGAGATGCCATGCGCCTTGCAGCTGCTACGGCCTTCCCTGCAGGAAGCTACCTGGCCGGCTAGCGGCTCCCAACATGCCTTGCGGCAGCAAATCCCGTAACTCGAGCATCCCCCCAAAATGGCTGTCCCAGGAAGTGGAGCCAAACCCAAAAATGGCTACCTCAGGAGGCGGTGCCAAACAGAACACCTGCCGTCTCACGCCTCCTGGGCAGACGGAAGGGCCCTCTGGCTGCAGAAAGAATGGGGGCTTCGCAGGGGCCATGAAAACAAGCCACCAGTTGGGGCCAAGGTAAGTACCCAGAAGAGCTGCTTTTTACATACCCCGATTTTACATACCCCAAGGAGCCTCCAAGCAGCTTCCAGTCGCCTTCCCCTCCCTCTCCCCACAAGAGACACCCGGTGAAGTAAGTGTGGCTGAGAGAGCCCTAAGAGAACTGCTCTGCAAGAACAGCTCCAAGAGAAATAGGGTTGGCCCAAGGTCACCCAGCTGGCTGCAAGTGGAGGAGGAGCGGGGAATCAAACCCGTTTCTCCAGATGATGGGCACCACATCGGGGAACCCGGCTGCAAATTAATCTCTTCTTACGGAAAGCTCTCTTTTCTCCGTCCTGACAGGGCTGCCAACCGGTTTCTCTGGGAGTTCCCCTTCGGGTGCTCGGCCGGCGGGCCGTTTCACCATTGCACGGAGCGACCCTGCGGCAGCTGCCCAAATCAGCAAGCCCCCTCCCGTTTCTCCGGAGACCGGCTGGCTCAAGCGCCCCGTGCGCTCCCGGGCCGGAAGGGGAGGGGGGCATCGTGGTCCGAGGCAGACGGGGGCGGCCCCGGCGAGAGGACTCCCACCCCGTCCCCCTACCTGTAGCCGATCCGCCGGGAGAAATGGAGGCAGGCTTCGTTCAGGTGGGCCTCGAAGTTGCCCAAGAGGAAGTTCCCCCCGCACTCCGGGCACACGTGGGGCGGGCGGTTCTTGTGCATGCGCTGGTGGGCGCCGAAGCTGCAGCGGTTGGGCATGATCATGGGGCAGGTGCTGCAAACCTGCGGGGGGCAAAGGAGAGGGGAGACCGGCGGTTAAAGAAAAGGAGGGAAGGAGAGGGAGAGGCCCAACGCACAGCAAAGGGAAGGGAAGAAGCACGGGGAGGCTGAGGCCTGACACCCCCCCACACCAGATCTGAGCACATGGCTCACTGGCAGCTGGGACCAACGCGCCGTGTGGGGCGCCTCCTCCCATAGAGATGAACCTGCCCCGTCCCCTCTGGTCATCGATTGAGTCCCTGCTTTGGGGGCCATCCCCGTCCGATGCAGTCAGGGGCCCCCCCTGAGAAAGGGCCCCCTCGGTTGTGGCACCAAAACATTAGAACGCCCTCCCCTGGGAGATTGGTCCGTCTCCCTCTATCCGTGTCTTTTGCCAACACGTGTGGACGTTTCGCTTTGCTTCACTTGGCCGACGCACGACCACGGTTACCGGACGTCCTCCTGGTGGGATCCATTTTTGTGTTTTTAATTTATATGACTTCATAATTTTTAACGGTTGGGATGTTTTAATTCTTATATTTAAAAGGTTCTAGCCCAGCCTCCCGTCCCGCACAGGGGCCAACCAATTCCTCCGCAGGGCCAACGGCAGGACAGAGAGGCCAGGGCCTCGCCCTGATGTCCGGAGCATAAGAAGATGGCACGGGCTACCAGGCCTTCCCCTGCTGGTGCCTCCTGGCTCTGGGATTCACAGCCTTAGTGCCTCTGGATGTGGAGGCTCCCCTCTGTCTCCATGGCTGATAGACCTCTCCTCCAGGAAGCTGTCCAATCCCCTTTCAAAGCTGTTCATGCCTGTGGCCTTTGCTCCATGCTCTGGCAGCAAATTCCACATTTGAGTCACTCTCGGTGTGAAGAATTATTTCCCTTCCTCCCTCCGGACCCTCCTGCCCTTCAGCTTCTTTGGAGGCCCTCCTGTTCCCAGTCTTTGGGGAGAGGGCAAAAAAGCTCTCTTTGTCTGCTGTTTCCACCTCGTGCATAGTATTATCAACTCCTCTCATCTTCTCCCTCTCCCCCCCCCCCCGTCTCTTTTCTAAACGTAAGGTGTCCCAGTTTCTTCGGCCTTCCCCTAGAGGGAAGATGCTCCAGCCCCCTCAGCCCCCCCTTTCCAATTTGGTTGTGTTTTCCCAGCAGCTGCCCTTCCAAGTGGGCTGACCAGGGTTTTTAACACCCAATGTGACCTAGAGGGGCTTCATGCGCTCGTCCGGTGTTCAGCGGCTCCGGTTACCCAACTCTCGGGCAGCAGGGATGGGCGGGAGGCCAAGAAGGCCCCCCTCAAGACCCTCCTCCAGTTAGAAGAAGAAGAAGAAGAAGAAGAGTTGGTTCTTATATGCCGCTTTTCCCTACCCGAAGGAGGCTCAAAGCGGCTTACAGTCGCCTTCCCTTTCCTCTCCCCACAACAGACACCCTGTGGGGTGGGTGAGGCTGAGAGAGCGCTGATATCACTGCCCGGTCAGAACAGCTTTATCAGTGCCGTGGCAAGCCCAAGGTCACCCAGCTGGCTGCATGTGGGGGAGCGCAGAATCGAACCTGGCATGGCAGATTAGAAGTCCGCATTCCTAACCACGACACCAAACTGGCTCTTAGCATCCACCAGGGAGAAGGAGGGGAGCCTGGGGGTGGGGGGCACAGAGGCAGGAAAGAAATACGCATTTTGGGTTATTTCTTACAAATGTTGCTATGCCTCCTTTCCCACAAAGCGGTTATTAAAAAACAAAAACACCACATCGAAACATGCCACTGACTCACCTGATAAAAATATTACATCGTCATAGAAGCATAGAATCATAGAGTTGGAAGGGACCACCAGGGTCATCTAGTCCAACCCGCTGAACTGTGCAGGACACTCACACCCCTCTCGCTCATCCACTGTCACCTGCCACCCCCTTGAACCTTCACAGAATCAGCCTCTCCGTCAGATGGCTCTCCAGCCTCTGCTTAAAGATCTCCAAAGATGGAGAACCCACCACCTCCCGAGGAAGCCTGTTCCCCTGAGAAACCGCTCTGACCGCCAGGAATTTCTTTGTGAGGTTTAGATGGAATTTAGAATAATAGAATCCTAGAGTTGGAAGGGACCTCCTGGGTCATCTAGTCCAACCCCCTGCACCGTGCAGGACACTCCCAACCCTCTCGCTCATCCCCTGTCACCTGCCACCCCTTGAGCCTTCACAGAATCAGCCTCTCCGTCAGATGGCCATCCAGCCTCTGCTTAAAGATCTCCAAAGATGGAGAACCCACCACCTCCCGAGGAAGCCTGTTCCCCTGAGAAACCGCTCTGACCGCCAGGAATTTCTTTGTGAGGTTTAGATGGAATTTAGAATAATAGAATCCTAGAGTTGGGAGGGACCTCCAGGGTCATCTAGTCCAACCCCCTGCAAATGTGCAGGACACTCACAACCCTCTCGCTCCTCCACGGTCACCTGCCACCCCCTGGAACCTTCACAGAATCAGCCTCTCCGTCAGATGGCTCTCCAGCCTCTGCTTAAAAACCTCCAAAGATGGAGAACCCTCCATGTGGTTCTGCTTGAGGCTGATCCTGCACTGAGCAGGGGGGCTGGACTAGATGGCTTCTGTACCCCGCTCCCCTCTAGGACTCTGTGATTCTACGGAATTCAGATCTGCAAGTCCACTCCCCTGCCTTCTGGAACTGCCTGATCCAAACAGAGGGCTACACCACCTGGCATGTTGCGACAGGCCCTTCTGTCCGGAGACTCCCGCCTCTCCCCGTGCCCACCCCCACCGCCCGATTGCGGAGGCTCACCGTGGACGCGGAGGGGGCCGCCAGCTGGAAGTGTGCCGCCAGGCCGGCCTTGTCCTTGCACTGCTCCTTGCACTCCAGGCACTGGCAGGAGTTGGTGGTGGCCGGCTCGGTGCCGCCGTTCAGCGGCAGGACGGGCAGCTCCTGGGAGGCGCCCCCGTGGGCCGCGGCCACCGCCTCCTGCGCCACGCCCGCCGTGTTGGTGGTGGCGGCAGTGGCGGCGGCGGCCTTGCTGGCGTTGAGGGCGGCGAGGGAGACGAGGGGGGTGATGTCGGGCTGGCCGATCATCTGGTCGAGGGCGATGGGCCGCATGACGAGGTGGGAGCACTGCATGACCAGGCCCTTGTCCTTGTGCTCGCGGGCGTGCAGGAGCAGGCTGCACTTGTTGAAGAAGACCAGGCGCTTGGTGCAGTGGTTGCAGGTCACCTCGATGCGCATGCTGCGCCGGTCATAGTGGCGGGCCAGGCTCTTCTCCAGGGCAAAGGCATCCCCGCACTCCAGGCAGCGGTAGCCGAGGGGCGGCAGGCTCAGGCTGGACTCCGCCGGGGGCGCCAGGTTGGGCTTGTAGGTGGGCAGCAGGTTCTTGCTGTTCAGGATCTTGTTGAAGGCCTCCACCAGGCTCGACTGGCTGCGGGAGATGACCGTGCCGGCCACGGCGGGCGAGGACTTCTGCGGCTGCATCACCACCACCGCCGTGCCGTTGACCTTCTGGCTGGCCGTCGGGGCGGCCGACGCCGGCTGGGCGGCCGGGACGGCGCCGGCCCGGGCGTCGGAGGCCTTGGGGAGGGCCTGCGGGACGAGGCTGATGATGTTCTTGGCTACGGCCTTGCTAGGCAGCACCACCGCCTTCTGCTGGGCCACGCTGGCCGCCATCAACATGGCGCTGCTGGCGTTCTGGATGGTGGAGACGGGCAGCACCGTGCCCTTGATCTTCGTGCCGTCCCCCAGCTGCACGCTGACCACCTTCGGCCCCTCGATCACCTTCAGGGGGCTGGCCACCACCATTTTCGGGTTGGGGGGCTCCGCCGCACCCTCCTCTTTCTTGGCGGCCAGGGGGAGGGCGGCCTCTTCGGCGGCGGGAAGCCCTTGGGAGTCCTGGTCGGAAGGCGGCTTGGCGGCCCCCGCCTCCCACTCCGTGGAGACCCTCGTCACTGTCCGGGTGATGCTCCCAGAAGAGGTCTTGATGGTCTTGATCCGCACTTTGAGCGGCCGCGAGGAATTGGAGGACGGCGACCCCGCGCTCTCGTCTTCGAGGTCCTCCTCCTCCTCTTCCTCCCCGCTGGAGACGCCTGGCGGGCACGGCACGGGCTCCTCTACCGGCTCCTCCTTCAGGGCCTCCCCTCCGAGCTGCTTGGGGGACACGGTGGGGCCAAGGCTCCCGTCTGCTGGCGGGGAACTTTTAAGGAACTGGCCTGGAGGGCTGGCGGGGGGGCCCTTGACACCGGGGACGCCGCCGGTGCCCCTGTCGAGATTAGTGTCCGAGCTAGGCCACGGCCCGAGAGCAGACTCGTCCGCAGGGTAGCAGACGGAACTCGGTTTCGGGTGGGTCAAGGGCTCTCGACAGGGCACGTCAGGGTCAGACTCCTGCTTGATCGCCAAGGGGGTCAGCGGCGGAGGGCTGGGCGGAGGAAGGCCCACCCCGCCAGCGGAACAACTTTCAAAAGGGGGCGGGAAAGCCGGCGGGAGAGACGCGGGGTTCTCCACGGCCGGCTCCCGGCAGTCCAGCGGCTGGGTGGAAGCGAGGGTGGAGGACGGGGAGAGGGAAGCCGCCGAGAGGGTCTTCTCCTTCGCCTTGCATTCTCGCGGGCGGTCGATCAGGTTGGTCGCGCCGTCCTCGCTGGGGTCGGGGCTGAAGTGCGCGAACAGGTCCAGGCCTTTGGCCCCTTTCTCCTTCGGCGTCCAGCACTCCCCGTTTGTGGGGGCCGCGGCCTCGGCCGGCCCGGCCAGCGGGGAGTGAGGGACCTCGGAGGGGGCGAAGCCGTTCTGCAGCAGGCGGGGCCCGATCACGTGGCCGTCTTTGAGGCGGCCGTCGGGGGGCTCGAGCTGCTCCGGGCAGACTGTGTTCTTGACGATGACGCTGACGGTGGTGATGTCCCCGTGCGGGAGGACGTGGTCGGGGACCACCGCCTCCACCGGGATGGGCTTGATGTGAGCGTCTGAGTCCTCGGGGCCCGAGTGGATGGCCTCGTTCGTGTCTATGTCCGGGATGTCGAAAGCGGCCAAGAGGTCGTCGAAATCCGGGGTCTTCATGTCACCCATGGCCGCGGCCTCAAGAGGTTCTAGAAGGGAACAGGAGAAGAAAGAAGAAACAGGTTAGCCGGGAACGTTATAACAGATGGTAATAAACCGTACCTTTTAATTTTTATCCCGCCCTTCCATGATGTTCAGGGCAGGGAGCAACGTTTCCAAACTACGCACACAATTTAGAAGTTGAAAATTGTTTATGTTTCTCAATGCCCTCCACTGGAATTCCCAGACAGGGGGTCTTCTCCTTCCCAGTCATACATGGAGGCGTATTTCTGCTTGAAGCCAGAGTCCAGGAGACCTTAAGACCAACAGCTCTTGTGGCAGGGAAGGAATTTTCATGAATCGCGGCTCACTTGCCAAGCGGTCAAAGGATGACAGAGAAATGGCAGAGAAGCAGGAGATATTGTTTTGCTTCTGTCTTCACTGTGGAAGACGACAGGCAAAGACCCGACAACCGTAACGCAAGCAAGATATGATTTTCAAGCTGGCAATGGCCAATAACAGCTTATTCCCCTGTAAGACAATAATTTCTCAAACTTGCAAATCATCAAAACAAAGTCCTAGGTATTTTCTTGTTTTCAGTCTCTTCCTCTTTACCTTTTATCAATCCATCCTCTTTCAATGAATTCTTATCCATATATCAGAAGAATATGAACTTAATCCTATGGTGATATATGTATAGCTCACTCTCCAAATAGTTCTATAGTATCCAATACACAGAGGTCTACAAGGAGTAGCATCACAAAGTATAAATGCTCTTTATGCATATTCATTTAAAGAGGATTGATTGAAAATGTGGGTTTATGGATCTCCGGACAAAAATAGGCAGCCGATCACTGATCACCAGTCCCAAAGATTGGACGGTGGAATCACAGAATCCTAGAGTTGGAAGGGACCTCCTGGGTCATCTAGTCCAACCCCCTGCACTGTGCAGGACACTCACAACCCTCTCGCTCATCCACTGTCACCTGCCACCCCCTTGAACCTTCACAGAATCAGCCTGTCTGTCAGATGGCTCTCCAGCCTCTGCTTTAAAATCTCCAAAGATGGAGAACCCACCCCCTCCCGAGGAAGCCTGTTCCACAGAGAAACCGCTCTGACTGTCAGGAACTTCTTCCGGAGGTTTAGATGGAATTTCTTTTGAATTAATTTCATCCCACTGGTTCTGGTCCGTCCCTCTGGGGCAAAAGAGAACAACTCTGCTCCTTCCTCTATTTGGCAGCCTTTTAAATACTTGAAGATCCCCTCTCAGTTGTCTCCTCTCCAGGGTGCTAAAGTAACTCCATGTTGAAAAAGGGTTCCAGAAAATTGCAGGATGGTCATCCAGGACGGGTTAAATTGGAGGAATCTGTTCTTAAGGACAGATCTAGCAAGCAAAAGCTATTGAGAAAGAACCAGCATGGATTCCGTAAGGGCAGATCTTGCCTTTTCAAGTTTTTGGGGAGGACACCCGTGTGGACAAGGCGGACCCAGTGGATGCTGTTGACCTAGATTTCCGGAAAGCTTCTGATCAAAGCTCCTCATCAGAGGCTCCTAACTCACCTCAACCATCATGGGGTGAGAGGACAAGTCCTCTTACGGGTCAAAAACTGGTTAACCAACAGGAAGCAGAAAGTGAGCTTAAGGGGGCGGCTTTCACAGTGGAAGGTGGAAAGCAGTGGGGTACCGCAAGGATCGGTGCTTTTAAACCTGTTTGCTGATGACCGGGAGCTGGGAAGTAAACTGTGGTCAATTTTGTGGGTGACACTAAGTTGCTCGGGGTCCGCTGAGAGCCAGGGAGGACCGTGAGCCTTCCCAGGGGGCTCTCTCTCGAGGCTGGGCACGTGGACATCCACGTGGCAAGGGAGGCTCAAGGTGGGCAAGTGAAGAGTCACACACGTTGGAGCCAAAAACCAAATTACACATTTACGGCGATGGGGTCCGAACTGGCAGTCCCTGACCAGCAGAGAGATCCTCTGAAGATGTCGACTCCGTAGACTCATAAGATCATAGAGTTGGAAGGGAACTCCAAGGTCATCTAGTCCACCCCCTGCTCAACGCAGGAAATTCACACCTGCGACTGCAATGAAAAAGGCAAATACTCTGATATAAGAAGGGGACCAAAAGCAAATCAGCCGGTATCGTAAGGCCCCTGTAGAAATCTATGGGGGAAACCAAGAACAAATCTAATGTATGTACTAGAGCGTTTGCTGGCAGGGGCTCATGGGAATTGTAGTACATGAACATCTAGAGGATCACAGGTTTACCCCTGTACTAGAGGGTGCGGGGTGGGCAAACTGTGGCCCTCCAAATGTCCACGGACTACAATTCCCAAGAGGCCCTGCCTGCATTTTGCCATCGTGCTGATCCAAGGTCCCTTCTCTTCTGTCCTGTTAAGTATGGGGCAGCTTCATATAAATGTGCTCACCAGTTGCTTCTTTCAAAAGCAGAAACGGGTTCTCTCTCCATTGTCATGGAGCCAAGAGGGAGGGAACGCAAAGGCAAAATATTTCTCTGATCTTTTTTGCTGATATACCTGCCCAGGTTACCAGCCGGCACTCTCCCCTCCCCCCACCCGTGTTGCCAAAACACTTTCCTCCCAAGCAGCGCCGTTTCGTGCAACACAAAAGAGGGAACACCTGAACACCGTAGAGTCGTGCATGCCCAACTCCCCCCCCCAGGGCACAGAGGAGCCCCTCCCCACCTGAGAAGCCCCCTGCCCATCACGGGGAAAGGCTCAACTGATAAGAGGAGAAGATAAGACCAAGATATTCTGCAGCAGATTCTGGGCAGAACACCCCAGGGAAGGGTTATTATACATTAGGCTCAAGGTATCAGCAACAACAAAATGGGGGGGAGCTCCTTCTGCCTTATTTAATTCGACGATCGTGCCCCACCTTTCTCCCCAACAGGGACCCAGCGTGGCTCACATCATTCTTTCCTCCATTTTGTCCTCCCAACAGCCCTGCAAGGTGGGTTTGGCTGAGAGTATTTGACTGGCGTCTAGTCAAGGCTATGGTCTTCCCAGTTGCAATGTGTGGCTGTGAAAGTTGGACCATACGGAAGGCCGAGCGTCAAAGAATTGAGGCTTTTGAACTCTGGTGCTGGAGAAGACTCTTGCGAGTCCCTTGGACTGCAAGGCGAACAAACCGGTCAGTCCTAGAGGAGATCAGCCCTGACTGCTCTTTAGAAGGCCAGATCCTGAAGATGAAACTCAAATATTTTGGCCACCTCATGAGAAGGAAGGACTCCCTGGAGAAGAGCCTAATGCTGGGAGAGATCGAGGGCAAAAGAAGAAGGGGGCGACAGAGAATGAGGTGGCTGGATGGAGTCACTGAAACAGTAGGTGCAAACTTAAACGGACTCCAGGGAATGGTAGAGGACAGGAAGGCCTGGAGGATCATTGTCCGTGGGGTCGCGATGGGTCGGACACGACTTCGCACCTAGCAACAACAACATTTGACTGGCCCGAGGTCACCCAGCAAACATCTACGGGGCAAGGGGGAATCTGAACCCAGGCCTCCCTGATGCTAGCCCGGCATTCTGAAGCACTACACGGCTCACTTCCCGGCTGTACGAAGCCGACTTGTAATTAACCCTTAATCAACATGTGCATTTAGTAATTAACACGCGGAACTCACAGTCGCAGGAAGATGGTGGTGGCTACAAGCATAGACAATTTCAAGAAACATTCAGAGCTAGAAGCCACAAGGGACCAGGGAACGCTGCAACTGGAGCAGGCTGCCCTCTCTTCTTGGTGCTTGGGGGGCAAGAGTGGGAGGGCTCCTGGAGTTCTGGCCCCGCTGGTGGACCTCTGGGTGGCCCCTGGGCTTGGGCCCCTGTGTGACCCAGAGTGTTGGGCTGGAGGGACCGTGGGCCTGACACAACAGGGCTTCTCTTAATCTCTTATGCCTGCCTATTTCTCTGCTGACTCCTCTTAAACCCGGCTTCCCCTCCCTGGGGGCCCAGAGCAGATTATGTCATCCTTTTCTCCTTTCTGCCCACGTGGCAACAACCCTGTGAGGTAGGTTAGACTGAGACCTTGTGGCTGCGCCCAAGGTTACCCAGTGAGCTTCTGTGGCATTGCCGGGATTCGATCCCGGCTCTCCCAGATCCTAATGCCACACACAGGACTCCATGCTGGCCCTCCACGCAGGAAAAGCGGCCCCTTGAGAGCTTCTGGCCCCTCTTGCACCTAGGAGGCACGCCTCTGACGGCCGGCCGGTCGCTGGAGATCTACAAAAGGGGACCCCCCCCAGTCCCAAGACCACAGCTGACCACAAGAAGCTGGAGGACTTAGACGGGACCCAACAGAGAAATCCTTCAGCACGTTTGCCTGATTTCCAGAGAGGAGGGACCACCTGCCTGGCATCAGCTGCCTCGGCCACCGCAATAACAACGCTTCTCGGTAAAAGCAACTCATTTTCCTTTTCCTTCCTCCACTGATATCCCGCCGTTCTCCTCCATGGGGACCTGGAGCAGCTGACATCCTCCTCCTCCTCCTCCTCCTGGCCTGTTTGATCCCCACAACTGCCCTGCGAGGTACGCTGGGGCCTGCCCAAGCAAGCTTCCGGGACTGAATTGGGTGAGATTCGAACCTGGGTCTCCCGGAACTCTTAGCAGCTACACTGCACCGGCAACGGGTGCGAGACAAAGTTTGCGAGGAGATGTGGGCTTGCAGGGCTA
The DNA here is from genome assembly GCF_049243985.1 of Paroedura picta. NCBI lineage: Eukaryota > Metazoa > Chordata > Lepidosauria > Squamata > Gekkonidae > Paroedura > Paroedura picta. Next base: position 2,661,043 of record NC_135369.1, read on the forward strand.
GAGAACCGGTGGGAGGGGAGGGGAGAGGCGCATTTTTCCCCCCAGTGTTCAAGACCAGAACTCACCTGATTACATCAGTCCCTGAGAACGGAGCCGGAGGGTGGGGAGGGTGGGTGGGGGGAGGAGAAAGGAAGGGAAGGGCCAGGCATCAGCCGCCTGCCCGCCTTGTCTTCCCTTCCCGGAAGGCTCTCAGGAGGTCAGGGCTCAGTGGGGACAGCTGCGAGGGGAGGGGCGGAAAACAATTTGAAAACCCTGAGCAAAACAAGCACCTGACGCCGTCCGGGCCCTGCGGGAGCCGGCCTCCCTTCCCCGGCAGCTCTCCACTCCGCCCCCAAGCGTAATCCACAGATACCTGCACAGCAGCCCCCTCTCCCTTTGCCATCTGCCAAGCCAGGAGGCGGAGGGGGCTAGACATTCGACACAGCCCCCCGACAGCCCCCTTGCAAAAAGGAAACAACGGCTCCCAGCCCTGCCAGCTCTGGTTTGGGAAACCCCTGGAGATTTTGGGGGTGGTGCTGAATTCGGGAACGGGGGGGGGGTCTCAGCGGGAGGGCTCTGCCACGCAGCCCACCCCCCCAAAGCGGACGCTTCCTCCTCCTCCGGAGGCTGCCTGGAGACCAGGTGTCACTCCCGGAGATTTCCATCTGTTTTGCAGAATTCTGTCCTCCAAGCCCTGCCGCCCTGGCCCTGGGAGGCCACGTCCTGTTGATCGTGTCTGACTTACGCTGTGTCATCCACCTTAACCTAAATAGTGATGGGTGGCTGGTCGGGCCTGTCTGGAGCAGGAGAAAAGAGGCAGAGTCCAGGAGCTCCCGAAAGGCCAACAAGGCCTGGGCCAGGGGAGGAGCTTGGGAGAGCCACGCCTTCGACCAATTGGGCGGCCGAGAGAGCTCATCCGTAGCAGCAGCAGCAGCGACCCACAGCCCTGGAGCACCCTTGAGACCAGGGGTAGTCAAACTGCAGCCCTCCAGATGTCCATGGACTACAATTCCCAGGAGCCCCTGCCAGCAAATGCTGGCAGGGGCTTCTGGGAATTGTAGTCCATGGACAGCTGGACGGCCGCAGTTTGACTACCCCTGCTTGAGACCACCGCAATTTGTGGCTGGGGAGGCCCGGCTAGAACGCAAGTCCATCTGTCCTATATGTTAGAACAGGGGTAGTCAAACTGCGGCCCTCCAGATGTCCATGGACTACAATTCCCAGGAGCCCCTGCTAGCGTTGTCTTAGAGAGTGGTTTTAGATGCCGCATGATGTTAGCGGGCAAGTGACAATAGCAGGTGTGATTGGATGCAGAGGAGTCCTGGGTTTAAACTACGCGGAGAAGGCTTGGTAAGATATCAGGGGAAAAAATTCAATGGCTGTCTTTAACTAGATATAAGGACAGAAGGACTCACGTCTCGGCTGTATCTGAAGAAGTGAGCTGTGACTCACGGGAGCTCCACCCCCGGCCCCCAATGCTGTTAGTCGTTCAGGTACTCCTGGACTCTGGCTCTCCTCCACAGACAGGCATGCCTCTTGATCTGTCCAAAGAAGTGAGTCACGACCCACAAACGCCCCTCCCCGGCCACAAACCTGGCTCACCTTGAAGGGGCTCCTGGACTCTGGCTCTTTGCTACTGAAAAAACAAAAACGGTGGGACACTGAATCCGATTGAAAATAGCCTCAAGATGAGTAAGACAAGGAGTCACCTGGAAACCAAATGGGAAAGCCAGAGGATGCGAGGATGGCCACAGATATTGTTAGGGCTGGGGTGAATGGCTGTCTTATGGGGGGGTTTTATGAATGAATGAATGAATGAATGAATGAATGAATGAATGAATGAATGAATGAATGGCTTCAAAAGGGGACTGGGATGCTGGCAGAGGGCTCTACCAGTGGCCTCTGCAGGGTGGGTGGGAAGGGGTGGGCCAGTGCTTGGCTCTCGTGCCCCTTCCTTATACGCCTAGAAAAGTGGTTCTCAGAAATTAAACCAAAACGGACCAATGGCATGAAGATCCATGGTTCAGGATTGTATATAAACTGCTTTTCCCCCCTCAGGGTTTCTCAGTTCAGTTCTGTCTCTTGTCCCACCGAGCTGTGCCACCCCCTCGAGCGCCTGGCAGGAGGCTGTGCTGGAGGCACTGCCCCAGAGGGGTCCAGACCCCCAGGTTGAGAACCACTGGCCTAATGCCGATGGTCCCTTTATGTGCGTTCATGATACCGGTGTGGCCCAGTCAATACGGGGCCTATTTTAGCCGGAAAGGCCTCAGCCTCCAAGGTTTTTGCCCTGGCATCGAGAAGGGAAGCCATCCAAGACAGCTGTCCCCACTAAGAAGGGCCAGCTCAGCTGGAAGCCTCCCAGCGCTTCTTTCGACATCTCAGGGAACCAGCTCGACTCTGACTGTGGTCCAACACCCACAGGATGCGTCGTTGCAATTAACTCACTAACAGTCCTGGGTCCAGTTTTGGGCACCCCGGTTGAAGAGGGAGGTAGACAAACTGGAGCATGTCCAGGGGAGGGCAACAAAGATGGTGAGGGGTTTGGAGACCAAGACGTAGGAGGAAAGGTTGGGGGAGCTTGGTTTGTTTAGCCTGGAGAGGAGACGACTGAGAGGGGATCTGATAGCCACCTTCAATAATTTAAAAAGCTGCCATGTAGAGGATGGAGCAGAGTTGTTCTCTCTTGCCCCAGAGGGACGGACCAGAACCAATGGGATGAAATTAATTCAAAAGAAATTCCGTCTAAACCTCCGGAAGAAGTTCCTGACAGTCAGAGCGGTTCCTCAGTGGAACAGGCTTCCTCGGGAGGTGGTGGGTTCTCCTTCTTTGGAGATTTTTAAGCAGAGGCTGGAGAGCCATCTGACGGAGAGGCTGATTCTGTGAAGGCTCAAGGGGGTGGCAGGTGACAGTGGGTGAGCGAGAGGGATGTGAGTGTCCTGCATAGTGCAGGGGGTTGGACTAGATGACCCTGGATGTCCTTTCCAACTCTGTGATTCTTTGATTCGATGAACTGGGGAAACAACAGACAATTAATCTGTCATCGAGGAGTGCAGCTTGGCTGTTTCTGGCCCTGTTAAAGAAGCTGCCCAAGATGCATTTCTCAGGGTGGTCATCTTGATCTGCAGAATAGCTGAATTTGAGTCCAGGAGCACCTTAGAGAGAGCAAAAGGAGTTTCAGGGTAGAAACAGGTCTCTGACAAAGGAAGGTATAACTCCCAAAAGCTTAGAGTCCAAAAATCTTGGGCTTTCTGAGAAGAGAAAAAACAATAACTAAATTTATTGCTAACTGGCAACGCCTTATTCTGCCTGTCAGTGGGCGGGGGGGAGATGAATTGCCCACTTGTGGTTTTTGAGGATTAAAAAGCAGCCTCTAGTAGAGAGAACAGGACAAAAACAGAAGAAAATGTCTATTGATTAGGTAGTAAATTCAGAGTAAGTAGGTCTATTTGTACAACTTTGGTTTAACAATAAAAATAAAATAAAACCTGGTTGCTCTTTAAGGTGCGACTGGACCAGCATCTAGCTGAGAGCCAGTTGGGTGTAGCGGTTAGGAGTGCGGACTTCTAATCTGGCATGCCAGGTTCGATTCTGCGCTCCCCCACATGCAGCCGGCTGGGTGACCTTGGGCTCGCCACGGCAATGATAAAACTGTTCTGACCGGGCAGTGATATCAGGGCTCTCTCAGCCTCACCCACCCCACAGGGTGTCTGTTGTGGGGAGAGGAATGGGAAGGCGACTGTAAGCCGCTTTGAGACTCCTTTGGGTAGAGAAAAGCGGCATCTAAGAACCAACTCTTCTCCTCCTCCTTCTTGCTGAGCGAGTGGCTGGCACTCCAGGAACTGCCTTGGGGGAGCTGCTGCTGGAATCGTTGCCGGTGACCTTTCCAGGGCCGCGCACGCATGCGCATGTCCTTCTGGGCTCCTCCAAGCAGCTGCTAAGGCGAAATGACGGCTTGGAAGCAGGCGAGAACTCGCAGCCACCACCCCCCCCCCCCGGCGGAGAAGCCGAGATCCGGAAGCGGATCGGAGCGCTGCAGCTGGAACGCCCTGGATCTCTGCCATGAAGGGCTCTACCTGGGGAGGCACGGGCATTTAAATAGAAGGCCACAGCTAGGAGGAAATAAGCCTGGTTCCTCAAAGGCCCACACCTGGGGGGGTGGGGGGGGGGGAGGAAGAACACTCCTTTCTGACCCAGAACTTCCCCATCAGGGAATAAAGGGGGGCACTGTGGGGCCAAATGCATGACAAAGGAAGCCAGAGGCAAGGAAATCTACACATTGTGTTCCAGGCATTGTGGTTAATGGCTCCTTCCAGGGTGGGTTTGTTTTCTGGGGGGGGGGGTGCTGAAAGCCAGAGGAAAACACACTCTTGGCATGCAGGAGGCCAAGCCCAGTTTTAATCAATGGGTAAGGCTTCGTGGGCATGCAGGCGAGACCCCTCAAAGGGTGCATCTTGAATAAGACGTTGCTGGCCTCCAAGGCAGCCCAGATTCAGACCCTGCTCTGCTGCTTCCGACCAACTCGGTGACCACCCCCCTGGAATCGAACTCTCTTGGGCAGAGACTGGAGGCGCGTTCTCAACCGAAGCTAGGACGGAACTTCTGGTTCCCAGTTCAACCTGGGGCCCACAGCCTCCCTCTCTCCCTGGGCACCCACCTATGGGTGCCTGGCAGCCTTCCGCAAGCTCATCCCGCCAGCCAGACCCCACAACCCGGCCTTTTTCCACTGGGGAACTGGCTCTAGGGAAGGGGCTTCCTGAAGAGGTGGGCGGGGGGCCACCCTTGGCGATCTTCAGCAGGTGCTGCTTGGGAAGGTGAGCTGGGGGGGCTATACCCCAATTTTCACTCACCAAAGTGGCTTGTAATTGCCTTCCTTTCCTCCCACCACGAGACATCCTGTGAGGCAAGTGGGACTGAGAGAGCTCTGAGAGAAGTGCTCTGAGAGAACAGCTCTAAGAATTGGAACTGGCCCAAGGTCACCCAGCTGGCTGCATGTTGGGGGGGATCAATCCTGGCTCACCAGATTAGAAGCCGTGGCTCTTACCCACTACCCCATGCTGGCTGTCAGTCTGAAGGTCAAGCATCTTTTAAAGGAGGAGGAAGAGGAGTTGGCGAGTTGTTATTTTACTCTTGGTTTTAATAAAAGTTGCTTTAAATTAATCTTAATTCATTATTATTGCAAGATGTGAAAGGCATGATTGTCAGTGTTTCAGGGCCAGAAAAATGAAAAGCATGCCTACTGGATGGGGGATACGCTTCTAGGTAACACTGTGTGTGAACGAGACCTTGGGGTACTTGTGGATTGTAAACTAAACATGAGCAGGCAGTGTGATGCAGCGGTAAAAAAGGCAAATGCCATTTTGGGCTGTATCAACGGGGGCATCACATCAAAATCACAAGATGTCATAGTCCCATTGTATACGGCACTGGTCAGACCACACCTGGAGTACTGTGTGCAGTTCTGGAGGCCTCACTTCAAGAAGGACGTAGATAAAATTGAAAGGGTACAGAGGAGAGCGACGAAGATGATCTGGGGCCAAGGGACCAAGCCCTATGAAGATAGGTTGAGGGACTTGGGAATGTTCAGCCTGGAGAAAAGGAGGTTGAGAGGGGACATGATAGCCCTCTTTAAGTATTTGAAAGGTTGTCACTTGGAGGAGGGCAGGATGCTGTTCCCGTTGGCTGCAGAGGAGAGGACACGCAGTAATGGGTTTAAACTACAAGTACAACGATATAGGCTAGATATCAGGAAAAAATGTTTCACAGAGTAGTTCAGCAGTGGAATAGGCTGCCTAAGGAGGTGGTGAGCTCCCCCTCACCGGCAGTCTTCAAGCAAAGGTTGGAGACACACTTTTCTTGGATGCTTTAGGATGCTTAGGGCTGATCCTGCGTTGAGCAGGGGGTTGGACTAGATGGCCTGTGTGGCCCCTTCCAACTCTGTGATTCTAATACATATGCAAATAAGATGGACGGTTCCCATTGCTCGTGATTAAGAACAGGAGAGAAGCCCTGTTGACCCATACAGTGGTCCATCTGTACCTTATAAAGCAGGGGTAGTCAAACTGCGGCCCTCCAGATGTCCATGGACATCTGGAGGGCCGCAGTTTGACTACCCCTGTTATAAAGAATGGCGACTGAGGGGGGCTCTGCTCCAGATGTTCATCCAACCCCCTCTTGTAGCTGTCTAGTCTTGCGGTCGCCACCACTTCCTGCAGCAGGGAATTCCACGTGTTATGTGGATTCTTTGGGTTAAGAAGTCAATATTCTAGCCTGGCGGTCCTGGAACATGCACTGGTTTGGGCCCTCTGAAATACCAGCTGGACGACTTATTGTCCAAGCAAGGAACAAGGAGGAACTGCTCCCCCCCAAAGACAGAGTCCCAGAGACCCCAATCCTCACCCTCATGGGCACAGAAAGCTGCATTCCACAGAGATGGGCTCATCTAGGGAGGCCAACCCCCAGGTGGGGCCGTGGGGCTCAGGGGCAGGGCATCTGCTTGCCATACGGAGGGTCCCAGGCTGGACCCCGGCCATCTCCGGTCACGAGGTCTCCCAGAATGACAGCTCATCTCCAGACTACAGAAATTAGTTCCCCCAGAGAAATGGGCTGCTTTGGAGGGGGGACTCTAGGACAAAGGGTCCCAGAAGATCCCAAGCTAGAATTGGCCCCCACCCCACCCCCTCTGCCCGGCAGCAGCTCCCTGGAGGCTCTGGGCCCGCCCGTCTTCCCTGGAGTTGAATCGAGGACCTTTTCTGCACAAGACTGACCTGGGGCCAATTCCGCGCTCCTGGCCTCACCTACCTCACAGGGTTGTTGTGAGATGAAACGGAGGAGAGGTGAAGAATCGAAGCTGCTCTGGGTCCCTCTCGGGGAGAAAGTACATAAATGTGCCCCTGGCCTGATTTAGATGCAGTGCTGAGGAGGGAGAAGTCCTCTCTTGGGGCACACGGAAGCACCCTGATCCACCTCTTTCTCACAGGCCTTGGCCCAGTTCAGGACCAGAAGGCCCCGGGAGACCAACGCCCCACAGGGCCACGCTGCTGCTTTGAGAACGGCATGTCTAAATCAGCTTCAGGCAGGTACACCATTCAACATTTGCTGAGATTTTTCTTAGAATCATGGAGTTGGAAGGCACCTCCTGGGTCATCTAGTCCAACCCCCTGCACTATGCAGGACACTCCCAACCCTCTCGCTCATCCACTGTCACCTGCCACCCCCTTGAGCCTTCACGGAATCAGCCTCTCCGTCAGATGGATATCCAGCCTCTGTTTATAAATCTCCAAAGATGGAGAATCCTCCACCTCCCGAGGAAGCCTGTTCCATTGAGAAACCGCTCTAACTATCAGGAACTTCTTCCGGATGTTTAGACGGAATTTAGAATCCTAGAGTTGGAAGGGACCTCCTGGGTCATCTAGTCCAACCCTTGCACTGTGCAGGACACTCCCAACCCTCTCGATCCTCCACTGTCACCTGCCACCCCCTTGAACCCTCACAGAATCAGCCTCTCCGTCAGATGGCTCTCCAGCCTCTGCTTAAAAATCTCCCAAGATGGAGAATCCACCCCCTCCCGAGGCAAGAGGGAACAACCACATTGCCTGCCTCTGTGCAGAGACCCAGGACTTCCTGGTGGTCTCCCCATCCAAATCTTTACTAGGATAACCATGCATAGCTTCCAAAACTAGACAAGATGGGCCAGCCGGGGGCATGCAGGTCAGGGCGGCAACCATTTAACCTCACTGGAAAGAAACCGCAGTCCCCGAGACAAGACGCTGTGAACGCCACGGAGGAAATGCAGACCCCAGCCGAGGAGGAACGCCAAGGAGCGCCATCCTGCACCACGCGCGGCCACCGCTGCCTCCTCAGGGCCTCGATCCTCCATCCGAGCTGGAGAAGACCAGGGATGAACCTGCTTCACTTCCCGTCAAAAAGTCCCTTTAAATGCCAGTTCAGAACTGCAAGGCTCTGGAGAAGGTGTACTAAATACAAGACAGGCGGTCCTGTTTGTCTGTCCTGTAGCAGGAGGGGAAAAAACCAAGAGTCCAGGAACATCTTGAGCACCCACAAACTCTGTGCCAAGGTGCGTGCCTTAGCTCACTTCTTCAAGTAGACCAAGATGGGTGTGAGTCTCTGTAGCAGCACAAAGGGGACACAATCCAGGAGCACCTTCCAGACAAACAGCATTGGTGGCTTCTTCAGAGCTCCTCCCTTGCCCCCAAATTTGGTTACTCTTTGGGGTGCTCCTGGCCTCTGGCTCCCTTCTGCTCCTGCAGATAGCCTCACATGGCAGCAGAGACTCCCAAGAGCTCCTTCCCTGCCACAAAGGTTGTTAGTCTTTCCTATTTCAAGCGTCCTTCCTATTTCTAGACAGCATCCTAAAAAGCAGAGACATCACCCTGCCAACAAAAGTGCGTCTAGTCAAGGCTATGGTCTTCCCAGTTGCAATGTATGGCTGCGAAAGTTGGACCATAAGGAAGGCCGAGCGTCAAAGAATTGAGGCTTTTGAACTCTGGTGCTGGAGAAGACTCTTGCGAGTCCCTTGGACTGCAAGGCGAACAAACCGGTCAGTCCTAGAGGAGATCAGCCCTGACTGCTCCTTAGAAGGCCAGATCCTGAAGATGAAACTCAAATACTTTGGCCACCTCATGAGAAGGAAGGACTCCCTGGAGAAGAGCCTAATGCTGGGAGCGATCGAGGGCAAAAGAAGAAGGGGGCGACAGAGAATGAGGTGGCTGGATGGAGTCACTGAAGCAGTAGGTGTGAGCTTAAATGGACTCCGGGGAATGGTAGAGGACAGGAAGGGCTGGAGGATCATTCACACTTAACGACTTCACACTTAACGACAACAAATTTCAAGCAAGAACACAGCAACCTGCAAAGCATAAAAACCTTCGCACTTAACGACAACAAATTTCAAGCAAGAACACAGCAACCTGCAAAGCATAAAAACCCGCCTGAACGACGTTCATTTGCAATCGGAGATGGAAAGCACAGGGATCCTTTGAGCGGGGGCAACGCAACAGTAAAACGTATGTTTTTAAAGCCAGTGGAAAAGGGGATCAGCAGCATGAACGGCCAAACCATTAAATGACAGAGAGAACCTCAGGGTTTTCAGCCGTGGTGGAAAGTCCTGCCAAGTCACAGCTAACGTCCAGCGACCCGGTAAGGATTTCAAGGCCAGAGGTGAACCTGGGCAGGTCCGGGCACCTAAGACTGAATCCTGGAAGCAGCACATGTGCCCAGTTTGCGAGGAATTCCACAGATAAAGCGCCACCATGAGAAACTCCTGCCCTGAGCTAGCTGGCCCAGGCTAGATCCTTGCTTCCTCTCAGAATTTATGGAAGGTCCCTGGTCCACAAACAGCCCCCTTCTGTCACCAGGGGCCAAGGCCTTCTCAGTACTGGCCCCTACCCTGGGGGACCAGCTGCCTGAGGAGGCACATGCCTTGTGGGACCCCCCTACCCTCCATGGTTCTCTTTCAGGCGACTGGAAGGCTTCAGGTGAGTCTTCAGCTTGTTTATTTATTATTATTTTTAGTATTATTATTTTATTTATATGCTGCCCTCCCCTGTGGCTCAGGGCGATGTACAGCATGCATTCACATTCGTACATGAAACATGGATCTTGAAAACCTTAATAAATAAATCAAAATGGAAAGTGGGCATGTTTTAACGTGGACAGATATTTAGTCATTTTATACTTGTAAAGTTCATGTACTGTATCATTTGCATTGTTTTTATTTGGTGTATTTTATATGCTTGCAGCCACCCCACCTAGGGAGAGGGACGGGAATATACATCTGTTAAATATAATAATAATAATAATAATAATAATAATAATAATAATAATAATAATAATAATAATAATAAATAATATCCCTTCGCAGAAAGCAGGGGCAAGCCCAACAGAGGCTACGGCAGGACAGCTCTGGACAGGGATTCTGTGCACAGGGAACAGCGTCCCAGGATGCTCCTGTACTCCGTGTGCTTACTCCCTTGCCAGATTTTACCCCAAACACCAGGCTAGCGGTGCAGTCAGAAGGCAAGTTTCAAATGGCTTTAAGTAAACCAGCACAGAGCCGGACGTGAGGCCTCTGCCTGCATGCCTCTCTGGCTAAGCCGGCCTGCAGCCACTCCCTGGGTCATCTGACTGGGCCAAATCCAGCCCGCACTCTCCCTGGGACATGGCCTATGCTTGCGACTGAGCGCCCATATGGTGCACGGGCTGGAGAGACCCGGGTTCAAATCCCCACCCAGCAGCAGCTCCACATTGGGTTGGGGGAGATGTTATTAAGGAAAAGATGGAGGAGGGGGATTTTGTACAGGGAGGAGGACTGCAGACCAGACCGCAGCCATCGTGCCGTTTCCTAGTTCTGACATTCGGTCTTCATTCTCCATCTTGACTCTATCGCATTTGATGTTTGTTGGCCCCATTTCTATGTTTTGCGGTCTTGGCCCAGCTGCGCTGGCTGTTTGGTGGTGTGATCCACCTCGTGTCTCGGGAGGAGAGGGGGGCTATAACTAATAAAGCCAGTAAATAACTCTCGGGACAGCCTTCCCCGGCGTGAACCGCCTTGCAAGGATGGTGGTTCCTGGCCCCCGGGAGGCATGTCTGGCCTCAACCAGGGCCAGGGCCTTTTCGGTCCTGGCCCCCGCCTGGTGGAATGAGCTCCCGGGTGAGCTGAGGGCCCTGCGGGATTTGCCATCCTTCCCTAGGGCCTGCAAAACGGAGCTCTTCCGCCAGGCCTATGGTTGAGGCCGCTGCCCCCCCCCTTTTTGATCGGGACCCCCTCTACATCTACATCAGCAGTGACCCCTGGTTTTTCAGATAGTTCCGCCTCCATCAGGTAGGGTGGGGGTCAGGTGGGTTGGGGATTGTTTTAGGTGTTTTATGTACTAGGGGTTTTATGGGGGTTTTACATGTCGTTACCCGTCGCGTGCCTCAGGGGAGCGGCGGGGTAAAAATCTAATAATAATAATAATAATAATAATAATAATAATAATAATAATAATAATAATGTTGTGAAGCTAAAATGGAGGCCAGCCACTCGAACTTGTCTCCGTAGAGTTGGGGGGGGGGGGGAATAAAAAGGTGATCAAGGTGATACATAGGCCGGGGGGGGGGGATCCACTCAACACACCTCTCCAGATCAACAGGAGCAAGTACAAAGCACCCTCTGGGGAAGGGCAGCCTAGAAATTATAAATAAATACAAATAGCCACTGCAAGACAAGCAGCTAGGGAAAATTTAGGAGACATGGGGCTGGGTGATCTTGGCCTAGTCACACCCTCGGCCGTATCCTACCTCACAGGGTTGTTGTGAGAATAAGAAGGAGGAGAGGAGAACAACATGAAGTGCTTAGGGACCCCGCTGGGGAGAAAAGGAGAGGCAGACATCAAGGAAATGGACAGGGCTAAATTAAAGAAATGGCGGAAGGGTGGGGGAATGGGCGCCTCCAAGCACGGCCCAAATGGCCACATTCGATCTCCACAACTGAAGGAGGGAACTGGTTTTTTTGTACCCCAAAAGGGTCTCCAATTGCCTTCCCTTCCTCTCCCCACAACAGGTACCCTGTGAAGGAGGAGGGGCCAAGGAAGCTCTGAGAGAACTGGGAGTGGGCCAAGGCTGCCTGTGGAGGATGCCGCTCCTAACCATATCACCACGCAGGCCCTCCCGGGTTGAAGAGATATCAGGCCTCTTCGAAGCCGGGTATCTCTAAAATTCACAGAAATAAACAACATACCCTGATTCTGAGAGGCAGCGTGGTGTAGTGGTTAAAGCGCGGCATCCTCTAACCTGGAGAACCAGGTTCCGTTTCCCACTCGGCCACATGCAGACGGCTGGGTGACCTTGGGCCAGTCACAGTCCCCTTAGAACTACTCTCAGAGCAGTTCTCTTAGTGCTCTCTCAGCCCCACCGGCCTCACAGGGGAGAGGAAGGGAAGGCTGTTTGGGAGCCGCTTTGAGACTCCTCCGGGTATAAAAGAAATCGGCTCCTCTTCTTCCGATGGAAGCCACCCAAATCCCGGACGCCACAAAACTGGCTCAGCGAGCCCCTCCCCCCTAGAGGTGAAATGCCGCAGCCACATCTGCCTGCCCCATGAACTGCCAAGGCACAGTCTGGCGAGCGATTAAATTCCAGCACGTTTTAACAGATTTAAGCCTTGACCATCTCCTAACGTCTGCCCCGAGCCGGGCGCCGGGGAAATGCATCGCGTACGAATAAAAGAAAGACCGCCAGCCCTGAACGGGGAGAGTTTGTGGCAAGGCCCCAGGACCAACATGGCAGGTGGTGAATTCCAGGAATCTACAACAGGGGTAGTCAAACTGCGGCCCTCCAGATGTCCATGGACTACAATTCCCATGAGCCCCTGCCAGCTGGCAGCCAGCTGGCAGGGGCTCATGGGAATTGTAGTCCATGGACATCTGGAGGGCCGCAATTTGACTACCCCTGCTCTAGAACATCAACGCTGCCTGAGCCCTGGACGGAACTACAAGAACCAGGATGCACCAGGGGCGAGCCTCTGCAAGGCCTGAACCACCTCAGGTAAGGAGCAACATGGCTGATTGGGTGTGCTTGTGATGAAATCCCTGCAAGCAGAAAGGCAGCATGCCAGGAGGACGAATGAAGCCAAGATTTCCCCTTGATGCAAGGCTGCTGTAGGCACAGGGTTACCTCCCCCCACCCCCCACGGACAGAGGACCCCCAGCTGCACGTTTGGAACTGCTGAGAGACCCCAAGAAACACCCCACAGATGCAACCAGGCACCTCACTCTATGCGCATCCGGGCTTCCAAGACCAATCCTGGACATAAGGACGTTATTTATTGGGGACTTATCAGGGGCTTCCGCCTCCTTCCCCAAATTGGCAGCCATGTCTTTGGGCTGGTTCCTCAAAACCGGGCACAGCCTAAAGGCTCATCAACAAGTCTTTTATTTACAGCATGGCCAAGATCCGTGCTGTAAAGGGCTCCTCTTCCTCCTCCCGCAAGATCCTGGGAAACATTTCTTGTCTTTTAGCAAAGGAATCCACACATGTCCTTCACCGTCACAAGACCAAGGGGGGGGGAGGGGAGCAGGAACCCCCAAGGGCTGCCTCCCAAAGCGACCCATACAAAATATTTTTGGGGGTGGGGAATGGGATCCCCCCTCTTTGGAGGGGGTGGAAACCTCCAGGGGTCATAAATCTCTCACGGCCAAGCAGGCATCGGGGGTGGCCAGGAAACCCCAACAATGAAGATCTGGGTTCAAATCCCCGCTCTGCCAAGGAAGCTCGCCAGGCGACCCTGGGCAAGGCACACCCTCTCCGCCGGCCTACCTCCCAAGGTGGTTGTGAGAACACAGGAGGCGCAGGAGGAGGCAACGAGGTTCTCCCCAAAGCCCCCGGGGCGACGCCGGCTACAAGCTCACCCACACATGCCAAGGCGGGCCCTCTCCGCTTAACCTACCTCGCAGGGCTGTCGTGAGGACGAGACAGAGAAAGGGGGAAGGGAAATTAAGACGCAGGAAACCTCCGGACCAGCCCTGGGAGCGCCAGGTTCCCGAGCCACGCGAGCCGGACTCCCTCTGCAGCCCCCCCCCCCCCAAAAGGCCCCTGCAGCTCCAATGGGAGCAGCCCTGCGGACCCCCCCCCCTCCTCCGGCCTCCCAGGATGCCTTGGGGGGGACCCTGGAGACCCCGGACGCCCCTCCCCCGCCCACGGCACCATTTTTTTGGGGGGAGGGGGGGAGAATTAGGCCTCCTCCTCCTCCAATCGGGGCGGGGGACTCAAGAGGGGGGGGCGGGCGACAAGGAGAGGCCCCCAGCGCTGGGGGAGGGGCAGAATAAGCCCCCCCCAAGAAAGAAACAGCCCTTGCTGGCAGAAGCCCCCCCCGCCCCTCCTCCCATTGCACCCCCTGGGCCGCCCCCCCCCATCCAGAAGGCACCTGGTTTCCCTGGGGGGGGGGAGCAAAAGGTTCACTGCATGCAGGACCCCCCCCCAAAAAAACATCACGGATTATTTCCCCCCTCCCCTCCCCTCCCCTCCCCTCCCCCTCCCCCTCCCCCTCCCGTGCATGGGGGCGGGGGCTCTTCTCTCTCTCCCCCCCTCCGAGGCCTGCGGGGGGGCGTGGGGGCGGGCTCTGCGGAGGCCCCTCCCCTACCTGTGGCTGGGCTCGGGGGCGCCGCCGGGGGGGCTCGGGCGGGGGTCGCTGGGCGCCACAGCCCCAAGGCCCCTCTCCGGACTGCAGGGGCCTCCGCCTCCTCGGCCGCTTCCTGCTTCGCCTCGGCCCGGGCGCCCTTCGCCCATTGGCTCCGCCCCCTGCCACTCTGAGGCGGCCCCGGCCTCCCCGCGCGCCGTTGGGCGAAGGGGCTGTCGCTCAAGAGGAGACTCTCATGGGGAGGAGGGATTCTTTCGTGACCCGCCCCTGCTCGTTGGTCCCGCATTGGACGGGGGCCGCTTCTGCCCGTCATCTTCAAGGTCTCATTGGCCGGCTCGCCTGCCGTTCAACTGCACGGACTACCCCCCGTCCTCTTTTGATTGGACGGTGGGGTGTTTCGACGCTCGACTTGAGGAGCGAGATCGGCTGGGAACCCGCCCTCACTCATTTCCCATTGGCTGAAGGAGCTCTTCTTCACACACAGATCCACCTGTCCATTGGCCAACAGCAATGTCACTCGGCTCGTCCCCAAGCAGGACGTTTCAATTGGCTGAAATGGAGAGAGAGGCGGCTCTCTAAGTCCATTGGCTGGTTGGCTCAAGTACACAGAAACCGCAGCAGGTGTCCATTTGCTGAACCTGCCAATCTTGTAAATCAGAGGCTAGGTTGAGTAGGCAATAATTGGGTAAAACAGCCGTCAATCGAAAACGCTTGCTTTCTATTCGTAAAAATCGCTGCCACTCAAACAACATTCCTTTATCCCCATTCGCGTTCCCTTGTTTCCCGCCTATTGGCTGAGCCATCTCAGAAGGCGGGGATGAACCCTTCGATGCAAACTAAGGCGCCCGCCCACATTGGCCAATAACCCGCCTATGAACAGGCGGCGCTAATTCCTGACGCGCAGGTTGATTGGTCAAGAGGAGTGTCCCTCATGTGCCCCTTCCAGCAAAGAAGCTAAATGTGGCGAAAACACTGGGGGGCAAAGGATTCTGGGATAAAGGCCTGGGAAGAAGGCAGCGCGTGAAGGATTCTGGGGCAAGCGTTGTTCAGGCTTCAGAGGGCCAGAGCGCCGAGGATTGTGGGAAATAACTTATGCAAGGCTTTCAATACGGTTCCCAACCTCCAGGTGGGGACTGGAGAGTCCCCTGGAGTGAATGGCATCCCCAAGGATCCACCTACCCAAAGTTGGCAACCCTATGTGTGTGTGTGTGTGTGTTTTGCATGGCTTAACATATATAAAAAATCCCTTTCCCCGAGAAAGGTTAGCTGCAGCCCCAAAGAACGTCCAATTAAGGTTGCCAACATCCAGGTGCTGTCTGGAGCTCACCCAGAATGACCTCCAAACTAGAGAGATCAGTTCCCCTAGAGAAAGTGGGAAGGGGGGCTCTGTGGTATTAAAAGCATACTGAGATCCCTTCCCTCCCCAGGCAGCAGCTCTGAATCTCCACCAATTTCCCAGCCTGGAGTTGGCAACCTGAAAGCCCAGGCAAGCCTAAGCGCTCATCGGATCTCAGACCCTCAGCATAGAATAACAGAGTTGGAATGGGCCTCCTGGGTCATCTAGTCCAACCCCCTGCACTATGCAGGACACTCACAACCCTCTCGCTCCTCCACTGTCACCTGCCACCCCCTTGAGCCTTCCCAGAATCAGCCTCTCCATCAGATGGCTCTCCAGCCTCTGCTTAAAAACCTCCAAAGATGGAGAACCCACCACCTCCCGAGGAAGCCTGTCCCACTGAGGAACTGCAGGGATTGAGGCAGAAAAGGAAGGATATGGGTTGCCGGCAGAGGTTCCCTGCGTGGCAAAAAGACACCATTCCTGCTGGGGAAGACAGAGAGAGGGGACGGGCGCAATTTCAGGGGTCCCCAATGTGGTCCCTGTGGGCACCAGGGCATTTGCTGATACTTTCTCTGGTGCCCACTGAGTGTGTTTTAGAAAGTGTGTGTGGGGGGGGGGGGTTGCCCAGCAAGCCTTATGATTGGTCGTTTCTTAAGCTTCTCCGCCTGATTCAATGGAATTGACTATGCAGGTTTTTTGAAAAGGTCTTTGTGGTGGCATCTCTCCATCACAGCACATGGAGCCTCAGTGCCCTGACCGGAGGGAAACTGCGGCTGCTGTTCTGAGGCTGGCTGCACCTCCTGCAGCAGCCATTTCTGTGCCAGACAACCCACGGAGAGCCCAGCAAGGGGCTTTCAAAACCCCCGAGGACCAGGAGTGGTCCTCTGATGCAATGGCCTTCCTCTGCAGAGTCTTCCTTGGTGGTCTCCCACTCAATTACTGTCCTTTCTTTGCTTCTGTGATCTGATGAGATCCAGCTAGATTGAGGCATCCCAGTCAGAGCAAACAACTCACAGAGGTGGTTGGTCATTGCCTTCCTTTGCAGAGCCTTCCTTCGTGGTCTCTCTTCTAAGTACCGATCCTGCTTAGCTTCTGAGATCTGATGAGATTGGCCTAGCCCGGGCCGCCCAGGTCAGGACAAAAGGCATACAGAGTTGGTTTTTGCTCTTGCCTTCTTCTGCAGAGCCTTCCTTGGTGGTCTCTCGTCTAAGTGGTCTCTCGTCTTCATAGGGACCAAGGCCTATGAAGATAGGTTGGGGGACTTGGGAATGTTCAGCCTGGAGAAAAGGAGGTTGAGAGGCGACATGATAGCCCTCTTTAAGTATTTGAAAGGTTGTCACTTGGAGGAGGGCAGGATGCTGTTTCTGCTGGCTGCAGAGGAGAGGACATGCAGTAATGGGTTTAAACTTCAAGTACAACGATATAGGCTAGATATCAGGAAAAAGTTTTTCACAGTCAGAGCAGTTCAGCAGTGGAATAGGCTGCCTAAGGAGGTGGCGAGCTCCCCCTCACTGGCAGTCTTCAAGCAAAGGTTGGATACACACTTTTCTTGGATGCTTTAGGATGCTCTGGGCTGATCCTGCGTTGAGCAGGGGGTTGGACTAGATGGCCTCTGTGGCCCCTGCCTACTCTGATTCTGATTCTGAATACAGAGGTGGATTTCCCTTGCCTTCCTCTCCAGAGTCTTCCTTGGTGGTCTTCCCCTCCAAGAACCGACCCTGCCTAGCCGCTGAGGTCTGATGGGACTGGTTTATACTTTACCATCCCACATCCCCATGGCCTGCTTTGCTTGGGGATTTTTCAATATTAGTCTGCCCCCGCCATCGAAAGACACAGCTTTACCCGGTTGAATGTCTTCCTGTTTCTGTAGCCTGTCCTAAGAGAAGGGAGGTAGGTCTACTGGCCACTGTGCTGTGCCAAGGAGCTGGGCTCTCCGTCAGCGGCCCCAGAGGAAGATCCCGTCTCAGCTTCCGGATGGCTCCAGCAGGTTCCCCCTCCGACCTCCTGGGAGAAAGGACTCTTGAAAGACAGCAGGAGACACAAACGGGAGCCTGTCTTGGAGGGAAAGGCTGCGTCACCAGCCAGCCCCCCCCCCCTCCGAGAAGGGCCTCGGCTTGAGAAAAGGGACCCGGCTGGGAAAGCCGCACAAAAGGGAACTTGTTCTGCAAAGGCCGACCGGGAGATCGGTTGCAACAACAGGCAGGAGAGATGGAAATCTGACTTGGCTTCTCTGGCCCCGGAGAACACAAAGCACAAGGAGCCCTCCCGGAGCTTTAACTCCTTGGGGCCCTCCGGAACGCCCTCGCCAGGGGCCCAGGAAAGGACCGGATTCCTCCCCGTTCATTTCAAAACATTTTCATGCCACCTTCCCACCCACTTAGGGCTCCCCAGGACAGCTAAGGTGCAAAACAGCTGGACAACAAAATGCATTGAAAGCAGCACATAAAACCAGAGGGGATCTGACCTCGGTGACTTCTACTGCAATGCACTCTACGTGGGGCTGCCCTTGAAGAGGGTTTGGGAACCTCAGTCGGCACAGAATACTCCAGCCGCGAGGGGTAGAGGGACCATCTCACTCCAGTCTAGTTTCCAGGCACTATCTGAAGTGCTGGTCTGGAATTTCTAAGCTCTGGGTTACCTAGGGGGCAACCACAGTTGGCGGGGGAGAGGGGTGCACTCCGGGAGCGTTCCCCCCACACTTAAGAAGAAGGAGAGTTGTTTTTTTTATACCCCACGACTTTTCTCTACCAGGAGGAGTCTCCAAGGGGCTTCCAATCACCTTCCCTTCCCTCTCCCAGCAGCAGACACCCTGTGAAGTAGGTGGGGCTGAGAAAGCTCTGAGAGAACTGCTCTGTGAGAACCACGCTTACAGGACTGTGACTAGCCAAGGTCGCCCAGTTGGTGGCACGGGGAGGAGCAGGGAATCCAACCTGGCTTGCTAGATTAGAAGCTGCCACTCTAAACCACTACACCACGAAGCCAGAACAGTATCCGGCGTTCTG
The DNA here is from genome assembly GCF_049243985.1 of Paroedura picta. Classification (NCBI taxonomy): domain Eukaryota; kingdom Metazoa; phylum Chordata; class Lepidosauria; order Squamata; family Gekkonidae; genus Paroedura; species Paroedura picta. The sequence continues at coordinate 2,679,494 of NC_135369.1, forward strand.
ATGGAAGTTAAGTTGGCACACTGGGATGGGGGGGGAGGCGGGGGGGGGGGAGACACTCTGGATTTGGGACTGGTTTTTTACTCTGTGTGTGTGTTTGTGTTCCTGACTGCCCCACCAAAGCAGCTCGGCTGGAAGGCGCATGAGGCAGGGCCTTCACGGAAAGACCTCCCACGGCCCCCCTCACTCGATCTTTCGGACAGGTTTATTTAGGATGGCATCGGACTGATTTGGTTTGCGTGCCTGGCCGCCCTCACTGGACTTTTAAAATGGTACCTTTTAATTAAAAAAAAAAAAGATAAATAACTCTTGTTTTCATTTTGTTTTTATATCCTAATTTCATTTACACTTTAAGCCCTGCGAGGCTAAGAGGTGCCTAATAAATGTTTTATTTTATTTATTTATTATATTTATGTTTTAAAGACATTAAAGACACCCTGAGTGGGGCTGAGTGAGCTCTGCGAGAACTGCTCTGCAAGGACAGGCCTAAGAGAGTTGGGACTGGCCCAAGGTTCCTGTTATGTTGCGCTGGGGGTCTGAGGCAGGATCGTAGCTTACAGTGGCATTGATCGATGTGCAGCCAGATCCTGTCTTCTGGGATCAGACATTTCCTGCCGGGAAGCTCCCTTGGGTGCTCATGCCTGCAAGGTGGGTTTTTCGGAGGGGGGTCGGGTGGGGGGGTCCTAATAAAGAGCTCCAATCTCTCCCAGTGTCCGTGGGCACCTCTGAACCCGCGGATTTAACAGTCACCCAGCTGGCTGCATAGGGAGGAGGGGGAAATCTCCCTACACACCATGCCGGCTCTCTCAAAAACTGGAGGACTGCAAAGCATCTCACAAGCAAATATCGATCTTAAAAAGGTTTTCTTGTGAAACTATCAAAATGATCAGACCTTGTCCAACTGAGGAGTGACTGAATTCAAAAATCACTCCCCCTCCCCCAAAGCCAGAAATCTTGTATTGAATTTTGGAAGCCACAGTGAAATGGGACATTGGAGCTGTCCGTTTGTGTCCCACTTTAACCGGGTTAATGAAAGTGAGTAAATAGGCAGGACTGATCGCTCCTCCAGCAATGGTTGTCTCCATAAACCTTCAATTTTGTATTGATAACCTTGTAATGATTATAATTCTTGAGGTTGTTGAGGATGTGTTGTGTCAAAAAGATTTTTTTAAATGTGATTTAGCCTTGTGTTGCATTGTCAGTTTTCCTTTTTGAAATAAAAACTATTTTATTTTTTTTGGGGGGGGACATCAAACCTAGTAAGCACAGAGAGTTTCCTGCACCCAACACAGCTGTCTATAGTTACCTGTAAGTTTACCTGTAACATTTTTGTTTCATGTAAACCCCGCCCTGAGCCTTCGGGGAGGGCAGTATATAAATACAATAATAAAATAAAAATAAATAAAGCCAGTGTAGTGCATGGGTTACGTTAGAGCAGAGGTAGCCAAACCTGTGGCTCTCCAGATGTCCAGGGACTACAATTACCATGAGCCCCTGCAGGGACCTCTGGAAAGCCAGTTTGGCCACACCTGCAGGGATTTCAAGGTGAGAGGCGTTCAGAGGTTGCTGCCCTTGCCTCCCTCTGCAGAGCGACCCTGGACCTCCTTAGCAGTCTCCCGTCCAAGGACTGACTAGGGCTCACCCTGGAGATTTTTAAACAGAGCCTGGGTAGCCACCTACCTCACAGAAATCCTGACTCTGCGGGCAGGAAGGATTGTGTCCATGCCGGGCTCTTGTGGCCCTTCCTTGCATGCCCAGGGAAATGCCAACTGCCACTTTGGGGTCAGGAGGCAAATTTCCTCCAGGCCAGGCTGGCCAAGAATTCTAGATTTGGAGGAAGAGAGGCATCATCTGAGCATGGAATTGGGGACACTGTAGCTGGGCAGGTAGATGTGAATTCTGAAGGAGGTTGGACTAGATGACCTTGGAGGTCCCTGCCAACTCTAGGATTCTATCGCTCCACACCAACATGGTGACCCACCTGAATCTGGGGTCAGCCCTAGTTAGCATTTGGACCTGGGGGACTGGCAAGGAAGCCCAGGGTTGTAGGCGGAGGCAGAAAACCCTCCAGGGTGCCAGGAAGTCCAGTGTGACTGGACGGTGCTTTCCACATACACACGAGACCCTTCTCCCCGCTGCCAGCAGTCCCAGGAGGGAAGGTGAGTTCGCCTGTAGTGTTGCTCTCGCTTGCGTGTGAAGTGTGGAAGAACCAGGAAAAAAAGAAGAGGGCACCTCTGAGTGCGGGCAGAGTGCCTGTCATGTTCCTAGCAAAGGGGAAGGGAGGGTCCACCCTGGCTGGAGATGTGAGCTGTGTCTTGCATGGGGGGAGGGGAAGAAGGGGAACCCCCTGCCCCCCTCCCACCACAGCCGGTGTCTTACCTGGCTGACCTTCACAGCAGATGGGCACAGGCATGGTGTGGGGAGGAGGGGGGTGGGAATGAAAGCCGGGCTCCCCCTCCCTCTGGGAAACCAGAAGCCTTGGAGTGGGCACAGGCCTGGCCGAGGCACAAAGGGGCATTGTTCAGCTGGGCTTGGGGCCAGCCCCAGAGAGGCCTTATAAGAAGGCACCTGGGGGACGGCTCCTTGCCGCTCGGAAAGGGGACCGGGTCGCTGCAGACGGCACCCTGCACAGGCACGCATGGCAGCCGAAGAGAAGGGCGCTGAATCGTGGCCAGCGGGGCTGCACCTCAGAAGCCCCCCGTATGTAAGTGGGGGGCGCAAGGGGAAGGGCATCTCCCGGGGATGCCAGCCTCCAGGCGGGACCTGGGGATCCCCTGGAATTCCACCTCTCAGCTCCGGACTGCAGAGATCTCTTCCCCTGGAGGAAACGGCTGTTTTGGACGGGGGGGGGGAGGTTCTGGGGCCTCGGACCCCACTTTCCATGTGGCACCCCCAAATCTCCAGGCATTTCCCAACCTGGATCTGGCACACACACACACTCACCCCCAGACGGCCACTGAGGGCCACGGTTGGAGACCCGGCAACTGCTCAGACAGACCGAAGTCCAGCTGGGTGAAAACTCCCCTTTGGTGCACAGCCATTCTGAGGGAGCGCTGCCCCAGTTGGACTTCTGCCTGATGAAACCGGTCCACAGTGCAACCTGTAGCCAGGGACGAAAGGAGGGCTCTTCTGTGAGGATTCCTTCAGATATTCGGAGAGAATCCCGAAGAGGGTCAAGACTAGCAGCCCCAGGCGTTTAGGGGCAGTGGGGAGGGTGGGCTGGGGGTCCCCAAGCCCTGGCCACTAAGGGGGAAGCCCCCACTCTCCCTACATTGGCTTGAGGACCATGGCCCCAGGGGCAGGGGGACTGGCTGGGGCCTGGAGATTCGAGGGATTGGGGAGGGGGACATTGCCTCCAGGATCTCTGGCGCATGTATATCGGAGTACCTCCCCTGCCCAAGCCATGGAGCGGAAAGGGTCTCTGGGGTCAGGCATTCACCCTTCAGCCAAACCCGCCTCACGCAAGTGGACTTACCAACCTCCAGACTGGCCCTGGAGATCTTGCAGCTAGCCAACTGACAGAGCCCGTTCCCCTCAAGGGCACTGTGCCCCACGGAAGGCCATCCCCAAACCTTGTCCTCTCCAGGTTTCCCTTCCAATTTTCCACCAGAGTTGGTAACCAAACTTGCAAGGTCTTGTGATACCCTGTCCCGAATAGTCAGAATGTTTTCTGTATTCCTCAGTCTGATTTTTTGAGTCTTGCGGTTCTTCCGAGGAATTTTACGGATAGGCGTTCCGAGTGAAGGAAAGGTGTTTAGAAGCATCAAGCTGAAAGGGATCCCCGAGGGCCATCTAGTCTAACCCCCAGCATAATGCAGGACACTGGCAGCTACCTTCCAATCCCCCAGCAACCCAGCTGCTCGAGACCCCAGCCAGGATCCTGGCTTTCTTTTAGTGCATTCACCTTCGGGAAAGAATGGCCAAAGCCCGGCAGGGGTGCTTAGTTAAGCCAATCGATGCAGAAAAGGTAGATTGCATGACAGAGACAGGGAGGAACAGCAAGCCATGCAGAGGCACGACGAGTAACCTCAGTCTTGGAGAGGTTGTTTTGAGTTTCCATTGTTTGACTCAGGAGTTTGTTTCCATGAAGAGCACAGGCCTAAAATCTAGAGAGTCAGGTTGGATTCCCCACTCCTCCTCCACATGCATCCCGCCAGCTGACCTTAGGCTAGTCACAGTTCTCTTAGCGCAGTTCCCTCAATACTCTCTCGGCCTCAGTCACCTGACCTGTTGTGGGGAGAGAAAAGGGAGGCGAGTGTAAGCTGCTTTGAGACTCCTTCGAGTACAGAAAAGCAGGCAGAAAAACAAACTCTCCTTCTTCTTCTTCCCCACAGACCCTGCATTCTGGCCTCGAACCGACACAGCTTCCGGCTACCAACCGCAAGCTGGTGATCATAACGGTGGGGGTGGTGTCCACCCTGACCATCAGCTTGGTGGGAGTCCTCGTGGCCACGTACCTTGGACGAGCTGCATGCATGCCGGTAAGGGGGAGGGGCGTCGCTTCCTTACACTAGGAGGGGGCCACCGAGACCTATCCTGGGGGCTTGAGGACGATCCTGCTTTAAGCAGGGGGTGGGACTAGATGGCCTGCATGGCCCCTTCCCACTCTAGGATTCTCTGAGTCTAGTTCAGCCGTGGAAGGGGCTGCCTAAGGAGGTGGGGAGCTCCCCCTCACTGGCCGTCTTCAAGCAGCGGCTGGACAGATCCTTCTCCTGGATGCTGGAGGCTGATCCTGCACTGAGCAGGGGGTGAGACTAGATGGTCTCCATGCCCCCTTCCCACTCTAGGATTCTAGGAGTCTAGTTCAGCAGTGGAAGGGGCTGCCTGAGGAGGTGGGGAGCTCCCCCTCACTGGCCGTCTTCAAGCAGCGGCTGGACAGATCCTTCTCCTGGATGATGGAGGCTGATCCTGCACTGAGCAGGGGGTGAGACTAGATGGTCTCCATGCCCCCTTCCCACTCTAGGATTCTAGGAGTCTAGTTCAGCAGTGGAAGGGGCTGCCTGAGGAGGTGGGGAGCTCCCCCTCACTGGCTGTCTTCAAGCAGGGGCTGGAGAGATCCTTCTCCTGGATGCCTGAGGCCGATCGTGCCCTGAGCAGGGGTGGACTAGATGGCCTCTGTGGTCCCTTCCCACTCTAGGATTCTAGGAGTCTAGTTCAGCCGTGGAAGGGGCTGCCTCGGGAGGTGGGGAGCTCCCCCTCACTGGCCGTCTTCAAGCAGCGGCTGGACAGATCCTTCTCCTGGTTTTTGTTGGGCGGGTGAGTGTTTGATTAGATGATCTCTTTGCTGTTTTGTGGATCACAAGGCCAGTGCTTTATGGAGCCAGGGTCAAGAGCAGCAGACTCTGGAAAACTGGGCTTCCTGGTCCTCCTCCACATGCCCCCAGCTGGGTGTTCCAGTTCTCTTAGAGCTGTTCTCACAGTTCAAGCTCTCTCGGAGCTCTCTCAGCCCCACCTCACAGGGTGTATATGTTGTGGGGAGAGGAAGGGAAAGGGGTTTGTAAGCTGTTTCGAGATCCCTTTGGGTAGTGAGGTTACAAAAAAACAGCTATCCTCCAACACAACCTCTGGGAGACCATTTCAGTGCAGGTCCATCCAAGAATGAGCTCCAGGGAGGGCTGGCTCTCAAGCCCCCCGGAACATCCAATTTCCCTCCTGCCAGCTAAGAGGCCTCAAGGCAGTCTCCGGCCGGCCAGAGATCCATCTGTGGGGTCTGCTCATTTGAACCTGCTTCTCTTTGTCTCTCTGTCCCGCACCCTGCTCCAGAGGGAGGGCTATGGCTACCTGCCGCCGCAGGTGAACGTCCAGAATGAGGCCTCCCTCCTCCTGGCTCTCAGCGAACTGGGAGAACAGGGCGTGGCCCCCGGGATCACCTGCGACCTGAGAAACGTGAGTGGAAGGGCCACGAGACTGAGGGGGTCTGTGCCAGTGACTGGGGCTGGGTGGGAAACTCTTTCATGTGCTCTCTATGTTGAGCCATAGGGAGTCACTGGTGCACCTCTTGGTGAGCCAGCTCGGTGTGGAGGGGTTGTGGTTAAGAGTGGTAATCTGGAAAGGTGCATTTGATTCCCCTCTCCTCCTCAACATGGAGCCAACTGGGTGCCCTTGAGCTCGTCACAGACCTGTTAGAGCTGTTCCCACAGAGCAGTTCTGTCAGAGCTCTCTCAGCCCCACCTGCCTCACAGAGTGTCTGCTGCAGGGAGAGGAAGGGGAGACTCCTTCGGGTAGTAACAAGCAGGATACAAAATCTCAGCTCCTTTCTCTTGTGTTCTCGTCTTACTCCGGGAAGCAGACATCCTATGTATTAATCTCAGTTCCTGAGGACTGGGGAGGGGACGGGCCCCCGGGCCCCCAGCTAGCAGCCTGCAGTGCAGCCCTGTGGATCACCCGTCTGTCTGTTCCTTTCCCGCAGCACCTGATGCTGTACCACGGCCAGCCTGAGGGGTGCGTGGCCCAGAGAATGGAGGCCTCCGAGCCACTGCCGTCTTGCCACGATCTGGAGAGTTACTTCCAGGCGGTGCTGGTAAGGGCCGGGGGTGTCTTGGGCACAGTCGGGGGCAAGGCACGAGAACCCTCCCAGCTGCCCCCCCCCCCAGCGTAAGAGACCCACCGGGGCGCAGGCAGCTGACCTGGGTTCTCCTCCGCCTTGCAGAGAAACGCCACGCTGGGCATCACCTCGGAAGCGCAGCTGGTGGGCACGGGCTCCCTGGGCAGCCTGGCCACCCTCCTCTGCAGCAGCAGGCCCACCTTCCTGGTCGGCAACTTTGCCCGTGAGTGAGGGGTGAGGGAGGGGCTTCCTGGTCCCTGGAGGTCTGGGGCAGAGCCTGGGAAGGAGCTGGCAGAAATATGATCCCCTCCAGCCCCCCTCCTGAAGCGCTCCTTTTCTCCAGGATGTTGCCGGGCAATGGGCAATGGGAAGCCACCTTGGCCCGTCTCTTGCTAGGAAAACGCCGTTGCAGCAGGAAGAGTCAGCCTGCTGTTCCCCCCCTGCCCCCCAATTCCTCACTGCCCCCCAACTGCACCCAAATCCCCCTGGATCCTTCCATTCCCGCCTCCCCGCTATTCGAATCCCGCCTAAGGAATTCACTCTAGGGATGAGCATGTATATGCTGGGGGGTGGGGGGCAGGGGGCAGGGACTAATGCATGACCCAGGAGATGGGGGGGGGTGGCCTAAAGTAAAACCCACAATCCTTTGTGTTGAAGTTGCTGATAGACACTTCCCTACAAGATGAAGAACTGACACTGCCTTAAATTGCTGTGGTACAGTCATCCCTTTGGCACTTGCTTGCAGAGCTAAGCACCGACCCTGGATTAAGTTGAGGTGGTACAGTCACTTCTGGTCATTTCCTTACAGGACTAAGTATTTACCCTAGCTTAAGCTGACGTGGCACAGCCACACCCCAGCTCTTCCTTGCAGGACCGAGCGCTGACCCTGGTTTAAATTGGGATGGTACGGTCACACACAGGCACTTCCCCAAAGGGGTAATCACTGACTTGGCTTAAGTTGATGTGGTACAGTCACCCCCAGCAGTGCCCTACAGGACGAAGCTCTGATACTGGCTTAAACTGGGGTGGTACAGTCACATCCCTGCATTTCCCTAGTGGGTTAAGTACAGACCCGGTCTTAAGCAGATGTGGTACAGTCACATCCCAGCTCTCCCCATTGACTGAGCCACATGCCCTCTGCTGGGAAGAGTGAGTACTGCAGCATGGCCCTAAGGTGGACGAGTTCTACCTGCACAAGCCTGACTGTAACCCAATTGCCATTTTTCCTTTGCAGCGTCTCCACGGCAGCCGATGACCAGACCCACCTGAAAGAGCTAGAAGGTTATGAAGACCACCCCCCTACACATGCGCACACACAGACCCCAACCCATGAGAAACCGGCAGCTCCTGCCCCAGGGGTGGTCTGTCCTCGGGAGCGATGGCTGAGGATCCTTGGAAGGAAGAGACCAAGAAGTTGTTTCCTTGCAGGCGGGGCGTAGGAGGGCTCGTGTCCTCCCCCCACCCCGCCCCACCCCCTGCCTTTGTGGAACCAGACCGGCAGCAATAAAAGTGAAAGTGTGCAACCATTTTTCCCTTCTGAGAGACCCTTCCGAGGTTGGGCAACTCGGAAACAGCAGGGAGTGGATGTTTGATCAATTCTGCCGGAGAATCCCAGAGGTTGAGGGGGTTTTGGGTATCTTAAAAACAGAGAAAAGCCGGTTTTCTGTACCCTGTCTCCAAGTGACATATAATCGCATTCCTCTCCCCAGCGCAGACCCTGTGATGTGGGGCTGAGAGCTCTGAGAGAACTGCGACTTGTCCAAGGTCACCCAGCTGGCTGCATGTGGAGGAGGAATGGGGAATCAAACCCCGCTTGCAGGATTAGTAGCCACCCTTCTTAACCACAACACCATGTTGGTTTCTATGCTTGATATTGCTGGCCATTTAACTGTGTTAAAATGAATCCAGGCTAGGCTGTTTTATTTGTACCCCCCCTTCATCCCCACTGGCGGCCCAACACTGTTTTTGTCATTCTTCTTTTCTTCGCTTTATCCTCACAACAGCCCTGCGAGGTTAATAAGATTGAGAGGACAAAACTGGCTCCAGGCCACCAAGCAAGTTTCCACGCAATGGGGGGGGGGGGATTCAAACCTAGTCCTACCCCTTTGGCCACGAGACCCCACAAAGCTCCAGATCAACCTTCCCCCACCCCAAGTTTACAGAGCCAATCTGAATTGGGCAGAATCATAGAGTTGGAAGGGGCCATAAAGGCCATCTAGTCCCACCCCCTGCTCAACGCAGGATCAGCCCTAAGCATCCTAAAGCATAAAGAAGAAGAAAGCATACGCTTATTTGGAGAATTCCTGCACAGGGTGGGATCCCACAGAGACCGCCCACTACCAGGGGATCTTCCACTCTGCCCCAAGGTGCTTTCCTCTGGTGTGGGCACGGGGGCGGGGGCTTCCTGTGCCAGGAGGAAGTAGTGTTTGCATGACACACCCGGAGGAGTCCTGGAGAAAGAAGCAGGGGCAGAGGATCAACACTAGAGCAGAACTACAACAAACCAACCAATGGGAACCTGGGGCCACGCTATGAAATCAAGGAGCACATATCAGGGGAACTTCTTCATCCAGAGTCATTAACTGGGGGATTCACTCCCCCAAGCATTGGATGAAGAGATGCCGCAGAGGTCTGTCGGTGGCTCTGAGCCACAAGGGCTGTCCGGCGCAGGGATGTCATCTTGGTGCTTGGGAGGGGGGAGGGGGAGGGCTTCTGGCTCTGCTGGTGGACCTCTGGATGGCCCCTGGCTTTGGACTACTGTGTGAAGCAGAGCGCTGGCCTAGATGGGCCAACACAGCTGACCCAACACGGAGTCTCTTATGTTCTTACTAGGGGGCCAAGCCCGTTGCATTCAGGAATAAAACGGGTGCTAGATTTTTTTGGGGGGGTGTGTGTGGAGGATGACCTCTGCAGATGGCCTCCCCCTCCATCCAGGACCTGGAAAGGCTGCAGGCTGGAGGCCCCCAGGGAAGAAAACTCAACGGCAGGGGCCGCTCTCACGCAGCAGGGGTCTGCAGCCTCCAAGGGAAGTGGGAGGAGGGGGTGGCCAGGGGTGGGGGACGGAAGGCGCTGGACAGACAGGCAAGCCGGTTGAAGGAGGAGGCACTGAGGGGCAGGACACCAGCCCTGAGTGGGTGTTCAGTGCTGAGTGGCCCTTGAGACCAGCTGCTCCTCCAAGCCCTTGCCAGAAATATATTATGTGGAACAGATGTGTGGGGCAGGGATGCTCTGTCTTCTTGGTACTTGAGGGGAAAGAGGGAGGGCTTCTAGAGCTCCAGCCTCACCTTGATGGCACCTTAGTTTAGGTCACTGAGTCCAGAGTGCCGGACTGGAAAGGAGGCCTGATCCAACATGGTTTATGTTCTAATGCTGACCCTCTCATGATGCAGCAGTGTTCACTGTTGGAAGCCACAAAAGGTTTCCCTCTGAATGGCATGAAAAATTCGGTCACGCAGTAGCTGCTGTAAAACACTGATGTTGAATTTTTAAAAAAAGAACACACTGAGCAGCGTAGTGTTGTGGTTAAGGGCATCAGCCTCTAACCTGGAGAAGAGGTTGGATTCCCCACACCTCCTCCACATGCAGCCAGCTGGGTGACCTCGATCCAGTCTCAGTTCTTTCAGAGCTCTCTTAGCTCCACCTACCTCACAGGGGTGTCTGTTGTGGGGAGAAGGAAGGGAAGGCGATCTGAAGCTGCTTTGAGGCTTTCCTCCAAGAAGTGAAAAACGAGCTCTTCTATTCTGTGCTGTGGATTCCACCATGTCTCTTCCCACCATGAAACTTATGAATGTGTAGAAACAGAACTGATTTCTCCTAGGGAGGGGTTCCCAGCCGGATTCTGTGACAAAGGGGCATGGATGACAAAATGGCTGCCACAGGAGTCCGAGCCACAGAGGAAGCCGAGGTGCCAGGGAAAAAAGAGGCAATTAAAAAAATACCCTCGGAAAGAGGAGAGAGAATTTTAAGGTGCCCAGTTGATTGAGCTCCAAGTGGCCAGGTGGAGGGCAACTACCCCACCCACTTTCTGCAAAATTTGGAGGAGCCAAAGTTGTGAGGGGTTGCCATGGTTGCTCCTAGGCATCAATCAGCAAAAGAAAGGAGTGGACTTCTGAGTTACATAATTTGGGGTGGGTACACTTTTGAGTTCCAGAAGAACATCTACTTCTGCTTCATTGACTATGCTAAAGCCTTTGATTGTGTGGAGCACAACAAATTGTGGCCAGTTCTTAAAGAGATGGGAATACCAGAGCATCTCATTTGTCTCTTGAGAAACTTATATGCAGGTCAAGAAGCAACAGTGAGAACTGAACATGGAATCACTGATTGGGTCAAAATTGAGAAAGGAGTTCGGCAAGGCTGTATACTGTCGCCTTGCCTATTTAACTTGTATGCGGAGCACGTCATGAGAAAGGCGGGATTAGAGGAGTCACAAATTGGGGTCAAGATTGCAGGGTGAAATATCAACAACCTCAGATATGCAGTTGATACCACTTTAATGGCAGAAAGTGAAGAGGAATTAAAGAGCCTGTTTAGCGGGTGAAGGAGGAGAGTGCAAAAGTTGGCTTGAAACTCAACATCAAGAAAACAAAGATCATGGCATCCGGCCCTCTCAATTCCTGGCAAATAAATGGGGAAGAAATTGAGGTAGTGACAGATTTTATTTTTCTGGGCTCCAAGATCACTGCAGATGGGGACTGCAGCAAAGAAATTAAAAGACACTTGCTCCTGGGGAAGAAAGCTATGGCAAATCTAGACAGCATCCTAAAAAGCAGAGACATCACCCTGCCAACAAAAGTGCGTCTAGTCAAGGCTGTGGTATTCCCAGTCGCAATGTATGGCTGCGAAAGTTGGACCATAAGGAAGGCAGAGCGTGAAAGAATTGAGGCTTTTGAACTCTGGTGCTGGAGAAGACTCTTGCGAGTCCCTTGGACTGCAAGGCGAACCAACCGGTCAGTCCTAGAGATCAGCCCTGACTGCTCTTTAGAAGGCCAGATCCTGAAGATGAAACTCAAATACTTTGGCCACCTCATGAGAAGGAAGGACTCCCTGGAGAAGAGCCTAATGCTGGGAGCGATTGAGGGCAAAAGAAGAAGGGGATGACAGAGAATGAGGTGGCTGGATGGAGTCACTGAAGCAGTTGGTGCAAACTTAAATGGACTCCGGGGAATGGTAAAGGACAGGAAGGCCTGGAGGATCATTGTCCATGGGGTCGCGATGGGTCGGACACGACTTCGCACCTGACAATAACAACGCTTTGAAAAGCTTGTTGGGCTTCTAGACTCGAACCCAGCTCCCTTCCTGCACGCCAACCCAACTGCCCTCTGAAACACTGGTCTGACCCTCACAACTCTAGTCTTTTGACCCCAGAGGTCACGGGACAGAGCCAGCATGGTACAACGGTTGAGATGCGGGGCCAGATACCACAGATCCGGGATCAAACCCCACCCCTGCCACAAGGGGTGCAGGGAGACCACACCCCAGTCGTGCTCTCAACCAAACTGGCACCACAAAACATTTCAGGAGGATGAAAAGGTGACTGGGCAGGACACACAAACTTCAAGGAACCCACCAGAACCTGGAGAAAATGTAATGTGTTTATTACGTGTTAAACCACAACCAAAAAAAGAGAGTCCTACCTGTTCCCCTCCCCCCCTACCCCTGCGATAGTTCCGCGGCTCGCCCAGAGAGGGAAAGGATACGGTAACCGTGGGCATTTATTTGGCTAGGCAAGGCAGCCCGGGGCATGCGGAGCGGAGCGGCTACCGGCCGGGCGTCAGGGAGGCCCGTGGGCATCATTTCTTCTCCTCCTCGCTCTTGTCCTTGCTCTCCTTGGAGGCCTGGGAGGCCAGCGAGCCCATGGCGTTGCGGATGGCCTCGTTGTTGGGGTCGACCCCGGGCAGGTTCTCCAGGACGCTCTGCAGGAACTCCGGGTCCTGCATCACGTCATAGTCGTCTTCCTCCTGGAGACAGAGAACGGGGAAGAAGCTCATCAGGAGAGAAGGGCTACGGAGGGAAATAAGAGACCCTCCACCGTCAGAGGCAGGAGACGATATCAGGGGAAGGCCTCGGCCTGCAGAGGATCTGGCTGGCCCCTGGGTGAGACGGGGCTCTTCCTTATCCTACCAGCCATGCTTGATTTCTGGCTGCCATTCGACCCCTCCCCCCTTCCCCAATTGTCTGGGGGAAAGACCTGGACTTCTTTGTTTCGATCAGGGGTGGTGAGCTTAGGATCAAGAGGCTCTGCCTCCACATTCACACACAAACTAGACCTGTGTTTTGTTCTACTGGGTGTCCTGTTTTTCGGAGAGGCCTTGTGGATCCCCAGATCCGAGACTGCCGCCCCCACCCTACACAAACCTTGGTAGGCTCCGACGTGTCCATCTCTGCACTGCTGTCCACTTCTGCTGACTCGCCCTGCCCAAACTCTGCAGAGAATGGGAAGGAAGCAGAAATGGTTTCAACTCCTTCTGTCTTCTACAGTAGCGATCCCCAACCTGTGGGCTACGGACCACATGTGGTCCTTCGACTAATTGGAGGTGGGCTGCGAAGGACGCCTCCCCTCCCCCGGCCCTTTACAACACACTTTGGGTGTCCTTGTCTCCCGTCACTCCCAGACGGGACTATCTCGTTGCAGGGAAACAAGCTCAGGGTTCCCATTATTAGTCATTGTCATGAGTTAAAACTTCCATGAAAATAAAATGTTCCTTATGTTCCTTGTTGTGGCGTGTCTGTATCTTACTTTGAAGGGATGTTTAAACATGACCATAGCGATCAGAGAGCGTTAGGGCAGTGGTTGAGAGTAGAGGAGTAAACTACCCCCCCCCACCGGGCCTCCGTAAAAGGCGTTGAGGTGTCCCCGGTGATAAAAAGGTTGGGGACCACTGCTCTACAGCACCAGCCCCCAACCTTTTTAAGGCTGGGGACCGACCTGCAGGGGTGGGGGCAGAGCAAGGGCCAGGCACCGCCCATGTACGGCAGCTCAACGCAAACACACAGGTGGGGAGCTGTCGCGCATGCGTGTTTGCGGCCCGCTAGCGGGTGCAAGCATGCATGAGTGGCAGGTCTGCGCAAACGCCCATGCACTGAACTGCCACACATGCCTGTTTGCGCCCGTTGGCATGCCAGCAGCTACACTCCCCCCCCATAAATGGGAGGCGAGACCCATTTATTCTGGAGTACAGCTGGAGCAGGGGTGGCCAAACTGTGGCTCTTCAGATGTCCATGGACTACCCCCGCTCTACAGAAGCCTTTAATGAAGCTTGAAACTAGAGGGGGGGGGGTGTGTGTGTGAAGAGGGAACTCAAAAGCACTTCTGCATAGAGACCTGGGTCAGAATCTCCCCTAAAACTCCCCTTGCCTGCCAGCTGATGTCTCCCTATTATCTCTATCCTGGCCAAGCAGAAACAACCAGATCTATTTATGCCAGCACTGTGTACGTCCAAAAGACAGTGAGAGCTGGATCCCACCCAACCACTAGCAACATGCTTGATCCCACCCAACCACTAGCAGAATGAATATGAAGGTTCTGTTTTGCTGCAGAATCAATCAAGTCTCTGACGGCCAATCAGAACTGCGGCTGGGCAAAAGCCTCACGTGGCCCCGCCCACTTTCTAGAAGAGTTTCCCGGGTGCCAGGCAAGGTGCCGAAGGCCGTGGGGACCCCTTTTAAGCTGACAGCCCCAGACAGACTCACTCACCCTTGAAGTGGACAATTGCCTAGAAATGCACCCAGCCTGAAATCTGAATCCCACACCCTGCTTTCTGGAACTGCTTCTCCCGCCTCCCACCTCAGCCTGCAGCCCCTCAGGACCTCCTGAATAGGCCCCTCGTCCCTGGTTCGAAGGACAATGTTTCCCAGATTGCTCAGAGCACAGGGGCCCATTTATTCTGGAGTACAGCAGGGGTGGCCAAACAGCCCAGCTGGCAGGGGCTCATGGGAACTGTAGCCCATGGACATCTAGAGGCACCCTTTGCCTTTCCACCTAGAAAGGTCAAAATACTGTACTTTAACTCAGCGGTCCCCAAGCTTCTAGTAGTCAGGGACCGCCTCTGAGGGTTGGAGAGAGCCGGCGGCCCGGCTGCCGCCACTCGCAAACACACACACGCAGTTGTTGCGCATGCGCATTTTCGCCACTAGGTGGCGCTAACGCGCATGCCCAGAGCTGCCGCGCATGCGCGTTTTCACCAGCAGGGGGCGCAAACACGCGTGCGCGGCAGCTCCGCGCGTGCGCGTTTGCGTCGCTGGTGTGCCGGCGGCCGTGCCTGCTTCTTCCCCCCCTCTCGCTGCGGGGGGGGGGGGGGGGAGGAAGGCGCGGCTGCTGGCAGCCTGGTACCGGGCCGCAGACCGGGGGTTGAGGACCCCTGCTTTAACTGGTTGCTGCTATCACAGTGTCTCTATTCTCTCTCATCTCTTTCCCTGGCGTCTTTCTTCATTCCCCCTCTTCCCTGCAATCCGGTTTCTCCTGTGATTGTGGCTCCGCCTCCCTTGGTAGTCATTTTGTGGTTGGCTCCGCCCCCTGCAGCAGCCATTTTTCTATGGTGCCCCCGACCTTGACCCTGCATGAGAACTCCAAAGGTTCAGAAAGGCTTCAGAATTCTGGTTCGGGCAGGCCTAACAAGTAGAAAGAGCCCGGAGCAGAGGCATACAGAGAGACGACAGGGAGCTTCCTCTGAGGCTGGCTAATCCCACTTGCAGGTTAAAGGTCTGAAGCTTACAGAAAGAAAAAGTGTTCAGCTCTTCCGCCCAATCTCAGCCATTTAAAGCTGCTTCATGCTTTATCCGCAGCTGAGATCTGAACCGCGAGTTTTAATCCTATTTATTACGAGGTTTTGTGTATTACTTTGAAAGCTGCCTTGGGTGGGTTCCCTGGAGAGGCAGCCCAGAAATATCCCAAATAAACGAATGAACACATGTCAACTCAGGGGGCCAGGAAGGGATGCGCCGAAGGTGGGGTGCCCGATCCGAGGGGCTCCATCCAGACTCACCGGCTCCTTGCAAAGACATCTGCATGGCGTACGCGATCTGCTCCTCTTCGGTCATGGTGCTGAGGTCCGGCAGACCAGCCCGGCCAAATTCCTGCTGGCCAATGGTCATCTTGAGGAGGGCGTCGTCTGACTCTAGGGAGAGAGACAGCAGCGTCAATATGCCCCTCAGACCACACCCGTGGCTTCCTCAAAGGCAGCCACGGCCTGCAGGGATACACCCAAGTGCCTCTGGAAATGGGATCCTGGTGTGCCTTTAAGGACGTAACAGAGGCCACGTGCGATCCAGCCCAACTCTCTGGCTGACACAGCGGCCAGAACCTAAGGCCTGTCAGGAGGTCCCCCAGCAGGGCCAGGACTCCGGGATCCCTCCCACTCTTAGCCCCCAAGCCCCCAAGAAGGCAGAGCAGTGCTGCAGACCATTCTAAGCCATGATCCCAGGGGTAGTTATGGGGGACCCTGACCTAGTGAGCACAATCGCATCTGAGTAGGGTCAGCCTGGTGAGGACTTGGATGGGAGGCCTCTGGGGCTGCCATGCAGAGGCAGGCAAGGGCAAGCCGCCTCTGTCCATGAAGCTGTCTTCTGCTGAGTGAAAGCCTCGGCATGGCAGACCGGCAGTGGCTCTCTGGGGCCTCAGGAGGAGGGCCCCGAAGCTGGTTGCTCCAGGACAGACCTCCCCCCATTTGGGCTTGCGCCAACCAACTAAGCCCCTCAAAGCGCCCCCCCCCCCCCGATGGGAAGCGTTATCTGCTGGCTGCCTCCGTCCCTGGCAGCTGTTCCGTCGCAGAGCAAAAACCTTCCTTGTTCCTCACCAGAATGGAGCTGCTGCCGGCCACAAGCCTTGGCAGTTTTATGCTCCTGCTACGGAACACGGCAAGAACGCAGGGTGCCCCCGGACAGGGCAACAGCTCAGAGAACTTCTAGCGTCAGGGAGAGGGACTGCCATCGGGTGGACGGACCCAATCTTGGGCTCCATGAGGAGGAGGAGAACAGAACGGTGAAGGAAATTTTGCTGCCGACCAGCTACTCACCGTCTCCACCGGTGGATGGAATGCCGGCTTCTGCGGCAGACGCTGCGGCCGCCCGCCTGGCCTCCTCCTCTTGGCGCTGCCTCTGCTCCTCCATGGAGACGCGGAGCGCCTGGGGAGAGGGAGGAGGGGGAAGTCAGACCCCAGTGAACGCTTCAGCCCAGCCATCCCTCGCCTCCCCTCCCCTCTCTTGCCCGTACCAGAGCCAGCTCTGGGTCGGCGCTGGGGTCCACGCCAAACTCAAAGTCGCTGGCCCCCAGGCCCAGCATGGCTCCCCCTTCTCCGGCCAGGATCGGGGAGCTGATGAGAGCGTCGGCCAGGCTGGGGCCCGGGGGCACGGTCACCAGGTGGGAGCCGGTGCCGTCCTTGCCGTTCAGGGTGTTGATGAAGGCCGTCAGCTTGTCTGTGTTGGATTCCTGGGGGGAGCGAGAAGGAGAAAGGGATCAGAGGTACAGCCAAGAAGCTGCAACACTAAACTCCCCA
This sequence comes from Paroedura picta, assembly GCF_049243985.1. Taxonomy (NCBI): domain Eukaryota; kingdom Metazoa; phylum Chordata; class Lepidosauria; order Squamata; family Gekkonidae; genus Paroedura; species Paroedura picta. The sequence goes on from NC_135369.1 coordinate 2,696,528, forward strand.
GAGGCCGGGCCCCAAGACCTCACCTCCTCGTCAAGCAAAGAACACAAGAGAAGCCCTGCAGGGTCAGGCCAAGGGCGCCTCCCGTCCAGCTCTCTGGGTCAAACAGGGGTCGTCAGGACCACCAGCAGAGGCAGCCCTCCTACTGTGGCCCCCCCAAGCGCCTAGAAGATAGGGCACAACTGCCCTAGATATGTGAACATAAGCGAACCCATTTTGGGTCAGGTCTATGGTCGATCCAGTCCAATATTTTGTGTCCCACAGGGGCCCAAGCCCAGGGGCCACCAGGAGGTCCCCCAGCAGGGGCAGAACTCCAAAAGCCCTCCCACTCTTGCCCCCCCCAAGCACCAAGGAGACAGGCCATCCCTGCCCCAGACAGAGGGCCACATCTCAACCTAAGATCCACCGAAGGACCTCTGCTCTGACACGGCCACCAGTCTCCCCTGATGCCTCACCTCTTCGCCAAAGTTGATGATGTCCACGTTGACCTTCTCCTTCTTCAGGCGCTTGGCCAGTTTCACCAGCTGGAACAAAGGCGGGGGGGGGGGGGAGAGCATGAGAAAGGGGCCCAAGCTAGATATCAGGAAAAAGATTGTTCACAGTCAGAGTAGTTCAGCAGTGGAATAGGCTGCCTAAGGAGGTGGTGAGCTCCCCCTCACTGGCAGTCTTCAAGCAAAGGTTGGATACACACTTTTCTTGGATGCTTTAGAATGCTTAGGGCTGATCCTGCGTTGAGCAGGGGGTTGGACTAGATGGCCTGTATGGCCCCTTCCAACTCTATGATTCTATGATCAGCAGTGGGATAGGCTGCCTAAGGAGGTGGTGAGCTCCCCCTCACTGGCAGTCTTCAAGCAAAGGTTGGATACACACTTTTCTTGGATGCTTTAGAATGCTTAGGGCTGATCCTGCGTTGAGCAGGGGGTTGGACTAGATGGCCTGTATGGCCCCTTCCAACTCTATGATTCTATGATCAGCAGTGGAATAGGCTGCCTAAGGAGGTGGTGAGCTCCCCCTCACTGGCAGTCTTCAAGCAAAGGTTGGATACACACTTTTCTTGGATGCTTTAGGATGCTTAGGGCTAGTCCTGCGTTGAGCAGGGGGTTGGACTAGATGGCCTGTATGGCCCCTTCCCACTCTAGGATTCTATGAGTCTAGTTCAGCAGTGGAAGAGGCTGCCTAAGGAGGTGGGGAGCTCCCCCTCACTGGCAGTCTTCAAGCAAAGGTTGGATACACACTTTTCTTGGATGCTTTAGGATGCTTAGGGCTAGTCCTGCGTTGAGCAGGGGGTTGGACTAGATGGCCTGTATGGCCCCTTCCCACTCTAGGATTCTATGAGTCTAGTTCAGCAGTGGAAGAGGCTGCCTAAGGAGGTGGGGAGCTCCCCCTCACTGGCAGTCTTCAAGCAAAGGTTGGATACACACTTTTCTTGGATGCTTTAGGATGCTTAGGGCTGATCCTGCGTTGAGCAGGGGGTTGGACTAGATGGCCTGTATGGCCCCTTCCCACTCTATTATTCTGTGATTCCATGATTCTAAGCAGGAGGGTGGGGCTGGCCTTGAATTAAACGCGTGGGCTTGCCACACAAAGTGTGTCTGAGTGCAAGCCTTGGAAGGACCGGGGCTGGCCCAAAGCAGCCCTGCCGGCGACTCAGTTGGCACAGCACAGCAGAAAAGTTAAAGGCCTGTCCTGGGGGCCTCTTTGACTCTCTGTCTGGGCATCATTTCCCTCCCTTTCCCAGCAGAATCTCTTGCGACCCAGGGCCTGGCAGCCACAACCAACCCCCCAGGCCCTCCGTGAGCGGCAAGGCTGCCTCCCCACACCTCTTCCCAGTGGGCGACTCCCTACCCGTCTGCATGTCCTGGTAAGAAAAAAGCTGGAGCACAAAGCTGCACCATTACAATTTCTTCCTATCTTTCAGCGTTGGGGAACAGGTAGAAGATTTGGCAAGTCACTGAAAGAGAGGAAGAAGTTCTAATGGGGCCGCTGTGCGCTCCCGTTTTTTCCTTATCAGTGTCACTTTTGTACTGGGCCATCCTTGTGTACCTGACATCTGCATGCCCTGGCAGACTCAGCATCTGGGATGTGGCCACCCTGGATCCAAAGCACAGCACAGACCAATCGCTGACTGCCCCACCCTTACCCTGATTTTGCCACTTCTCGGTCTGGACTCGAACGGGGGAGACCCAGGTTCTTGTCCCTCACTGGCACTCGGCGGCTTCTGCTCACCCAGGCTAGCCTACCTCGCAGGACTGTTGTGAGGAGCACTGTTAGGGACCCGCATCTTGGTACTTACATCTTTCTCGTTGTCCTCCACGGGACTCCCCACAAAGGCGATGATGCGCATCTTGTGGTTCTTCCCTTGACGGTGCTTCAAGGCCAGCTGGGATGGGAGGCTCACGTTAGACAGGGGCAACATGCAGGCCAATTTCTCCCTCCCCCTTCTAGTCATTTCGGAGCTGCCGTTTCCCCTGGCCGCTTCGGTGAAATCCACAAACGCACAAGTTAGCTGTCCCGATCAAGCCGTGCCTGGCCTCCATCCCTGTCTGGCTCCTTCCCACTATTTTGTTTATTATTTAATTTGAATCCCGCCCTTCACAAAGTCTTGGGGCAGCTAAGAAAACAAGGGTTTACAATATGCCCCGGCCAGAGGGAGAAGAGAGCCGGAGGGCACAACCTTCCGGTGGATCTTGACCCAGATCTCACTCCCCCAACATACAGGGCTGGACCCTGTGGCTCCATCCTACAAAGAGCTGCTCGTGAGGAGAAAGGTCTTTTGGCCAGAGGGAACAAGACAGGTTGTTCAGATCCAGTCTGTTGTGAGACACATTCAAGACCTACTGCCCAGGCAAGAACTGAACCCAACGGGTCTGCAAAGGACCCTGCTGCATGAAGCCAGGGGACAAGGACCAAGGGAGGAAGGGGGTGGGCGGAACTGGCATAGCGCCTGGGCAGGAATGGTCAATCGGCCCTAGGTCGAAGCAGCAGGTGCGGCAGCCTTGATCAGGGAGCGTAACATCCCAGCCGGACACAGGGCAAGCCAAGAAAGGCCAAGCCCCCGTACCCTACGGTCCAGGAGCACCTTCGACCCAAAGGACATTTGTGGCAGGGGAGGAGTTTTCATGCATCACAAAAGCTCCTCCCCTGCCACAAACTTTAAAGTGCTCCCGGACTCCGGCTCTTTTTGACCGCTACGGGCAAACTCAGCTGCCCGTCCTGATCTCTCTAAAGAAGTGAGCCCTGCGACTCCAGAAAGCTCCTCCCCGGACACAGCCTTGTGCTCCTGGCCTCTGGCTCTCTTTTGCAGCTGCAGACAGACTCACCCAGACCCCCATGTGGACCCATCTGAAGAAGGGAGCCAGGACTCCCGAAAGCTCCTCCCCTGCCCCCAATGCTGTCAGTCTTTCAGGTGCCCCTGGACTCCGGCTCTCTCCTGCTGCTGCAGACAGCCTCACGTGGATACCCACCTTCATCTGCCACCACTGTGCCCCTCTGCTGGCACTCCCTTAGAACTGCCCCCTCCCAAGGAAATTTAAACACAGCCAGCGCTTATAATAAACTCACAGACTTTATCTTTGTTAAGTAACTAATACCCCAGCAATTATCCAGATGTAACATTCAGTTCTCAGGCAGAGTGAGGTTCTTTTCCTTTCCCCCTGACAGAGACCTCAGCGGAGTTTATTGCAAGTGCTGTGCGGTCTTTAAGCACAGCGGACTCTTCCTGCCTTCCTGCAGGGTATCCCCCCCCCCGGCTGTGTCCCTCTGAGCTGTTATCCTCCCAAGGAAGAGCTTCACCCTCCCCCAGCGGTGGGCAGGCCAAAGCCCCAGAGAGGACCTGGGCCCACCCGCCGCTTTTGAAACCTCAGCCCCCAAACGTCCCGTGTTTCGAGGTCCGCTCAGCGACGGAGCTGCTGCCGGACTCCGCCGAGAAGGGCGTGCGAGAGAGGAGGTTACTCACGTGAGCCACCCGGATCCCCGTGCAGAAGGTGATCTTGCCCTTGGGCTGCACCGAGTGCAGCTTGGAGAGGATGCGGCCCGTGTCGGGGGTCAGCGTGGTGAGCACCTCGCAGTTGCTACGAGAGATAAAAGGCCCACGGTACAGAGGAAGTCTCCAAATGCAGGTGGGAAAAACTGTCCTTGGGGGCGTCCTGCAGGTCTACTGAAGAAGAGCCAGCTTGGTATAGTGCAGGGGTGTGAGTTTACTTTATTTAGTTTATTTGATTTATTGCCTGCCACTCCCTTACGGCTGGTGGCAGGTTACAGTAACTGGGTAAATACCCCAATTAAAATCCTAGTATAAAACACACACAGTTAGGAACCCAAAGGCTGAGCTGCAAAAGTATATATTTCTAAAAAATTTACAAACATTTATTATATTGTTAGGTGCGAAGTCGTGTCCGACCCATCGTGACCCCATGGACAATGATCCTCCAGGCCTTCCTGTCCTCTACCATTCCCCGGAGTCCATTTAAGTTTGCACCGACTGCTTCAGTGACTCCATCCATCCACCTCATTCTCTGTCGTCCCCTTCTTCTTTTGCCCTCCATCGCTCCCAGCTACATAGCAGGGTGCTTTCCCCTGCGGCGAGAGGATTTTTCTGACGCACGTGGGAACCCACCTGTAATTTAGGGCTGGGCAAAAGCTGAGAGTGGCAGCCACAGGGCTCAGGCGAGTGGCGGCCACTTTGTTGTTATGTGCGAAGTCGTGTCCGACCCATCGCGACCCCATGGACAATGATCCTCCAGGCCTTCCTTACCATTCCCTGGAGTCCTTTTAAGTTTGCACCTACTGCTTCAGTGACTCCATCCAGCCACCTCATTCTCTGTCGTCCCCTTCTTCTTTTGCCCTCGATCACTCCCAGCATTAGGCTCTTCTCCAGGGAGTCCTTCCTTCTCATGAGGTGGCCAAAGTATTTGAGTTTCATCTTCAGGATCTGGCCTTCTAAGGAGCAGTCAGGGCTGATCTCCTCTAGGACTGACCGGTTTGTTCGCCTTGCAGTCCAAGGGACTCGCAAGAGTCTTCTCCAGCACCAGAGTTCAAAAGCCTCAATTCTTTGACGCTCGGCCTTCCTTATGGTCCAACTTTCGCAGCCATACATTGCAACTGGGAATACCATAGCCTTGACTAAACGCACTTTTGTTGGTAGGGCGATGTCTCTGCTTTTTAGGATGCTGTCTAGATTTGCCATAGCTTTCCTCCCTAGGAGCAAGTGTCTTTTAATTTCTTTGCTGCAGTCCCCATCTGCAATGATCTTGGAGCCGAGGAAAATAAAATCTGTCACTATCTCCATTTCTTGGCGGCCACTTTATTATTATATAAAGTGCACTAATTCAACATATTAAAAACAGGGTCGCTGTAATTTAAGAACGACACATTTCTGAGTGCTCATGAAATACAGCAACAGAATGGACCAAACGTGTTTCGACCCCGGGGGGTCGTCCTCAGTGGTCAAATTATGGTGAGGAAGGCTCTTTTGTACAGGATCAAAATCTAAAGGCTGGCAAAGAAAAACCTGTTAGGTGCTGCCCCGACCAATATAAAAGTGTCTGATTTGGAGCCCACGTTCTAAACCAGGGGTAGTGAAACTGCGGCCCTCCAGATGTCCATGGACTACAATTTCCAGGAGCCCCCTGCCAGCGTTTGCTGGCAGGGGGCTCATGGGAATTGTCGTCCATGGACATCTGGAGGGCCGCAGTTTCACTACCCCTGTTCTAAACTATGCACTTCCTGAGGCCCCCATCCTCAGCTTTTGCCCAGCTCTTAATTACATGTGGATTCCCATGTGCGTCAGAAAAAGCCTCTTGCCTCAGGGGAAGGCACCCTGCTATGTAGCTACTGGGAGAAGAGGTTCAACATGGGATGAGAAGGATAGGCAGATGCCGTCTAATGTCTGCTGAAAAGTCCTCACAGAAGGTGACCCTGCCACCTCCCGAGGAAGCCTGTCCCACTGGTGGACCGCCCTAACTGTCAGGAAGCTCTCCCTAAAGCTGGCCTCCTCACGTTGCATGAAGCTCAGGGGTTTCTTGATGGCCCTGGAAGCGTTTCCAGAATGGGTGAGAGTTCATTAATGTATATATATATATTTAAAATTTAAAAACTGTTTCAGGGGTTTCTCAAAAAGACTAACAAAAGATGCCCTCATCTTTTGCTGAAAACACTTGACTATTTCAGTCCGGTGGTTCTGGGAAGACCTTCTGGGACAACAGAAAACAATCCCGCTCCATCCTCTATGTGACAGCCCTTCAAGTATGCTGGCCCACACAGCCACATGATTGCACCCCATGGAGCAAGGACACAGCAGCCACAGAAAAGACGTGGGCTAATTGTGACAGACTGACCCACCAACACCAACACCCACTCCTTTGCAAGGAAGGAATCCAAACTCTGGAAGTTTTGAAGCAGAAGCTAGATAATCATCTGACAGAAATGGTGATTTTATGAACTTGGCAGATGGTGAGTGGGTGGGCAGGAAGGGATGTGCCAGGAGTTGTGTCTTGTGTCCCTTCCTTGCATGGCTGAGAAATTGCTGATTATCACTGCGGTATGGTAGGTGAATTCCCTCCAGGCCAGGCTGGATTCTGGACATTTTTCATGGGGAGATCACTCGGGCATGAAATTGGGGTCCCTGTGGGTGGGCAGGGAGTGGTGAGTTCCTACATTGTGCAGGGGGCTGGACTAGATGGCTCTGGAGGTCCCTTCCAACTCTAGGATTCTATGACCGGAGCGTACTTGGCTAATGTGATCAGGCCCACGTTGTTCTCGGGGTTGCTCCGGGTCTTCGAGTGACAGACAATGTTGACGGCATCTTGCTGGGCTTGCAGGCGGGTCGGCAAGAAGTCCCCGTTCCTCATGTACTCGCTGTTGTCGACGCTGAGAGGGAAACAAAGCAACTATTCAGGCTGTGTTTTCTCTGTCTGCTTACATTGATGGAGAACCTTTGCTTCTGCTGCCCCTCCTGGAACACACCCAAGGTGGCTCACGGAATAAAAAACAATGAAACGGCAAAAGAGGAAAGAACACAAGCTAGGAACCTAAGATGTTAAGCAGCAGCACAATAAATATTAAAATGCAATTATTTTTTAATACAGGTGCGCATATAAAACTTAAAAGCCTCTAAACAGATCAAAGCACTGTTGCACGAATCCAAACCATTTGGACACATGGATAAATGACCAGATATTGCGGTCCAATATTTAATGCATTCATGGGATGTTACGAGGGCTATAAGGTGGTAAACAAGATGCATTTAGGTACGAAAAACCATCTACAACAATACAGGATGGGGAAGACTTGTTTTAGCAGCAGCAGGTGCGAAAAGGATCTAGGAGTCTTAGTAGACCATACATTGAACATGAGTCAGCAGTGTGACTCGGTGGCTAAAAAGGCAAATGGGATTTTGGGCTGTATCAAACGGAGTATCGTGTCCAGATCACGGGAGGTGATGGTACCACTTGACTCTGCTCTGGTTCGACCTCACTTGGAGTCTTGGGTTAAGTTTTGAGGACCCCAGTTGTAGACAAGCTGGAGCGTGTCCAGAGGAGGCCTCTCTGCCCTGTTGTTGGTTTCCAAAGGAACTGGTTTGCCGTTAGGTAAGAAGAGAATTTTACTTAGATGGACTCTGACCCATCTGGGCTCTTCTGAGGCTCTTATGGGAGGCTGGACTGGAGGGACCCTCCCTGGCCTGACCCAGCAGGGCTCTTCTGAGGGTCTTCGCAGGGGAAGGCCTCGGCCTCTGCCCTGTGGCTGGCCCTGCAGAGGAACTGGCTGGCCCCTGGGTGAGACGGGAGGCTGGACTGGAGGGACCCTCCCTGGCCTGACCCAGCAGGGCTCTTCTGAGGGTCTTCTCAGGGGAAGGCCTCGGCCTCTCTGCCCTGTGGCTGGCCCTGCAGAGGAACTGGCTGGCCCCTGGGTGAGACGGGAGGCTGGACTGGAGGGACCCTCCCTGGCCTGACCCAGCAGGGCTCTTCTGAGGGTCTTCTCAGGGGAAGGCCTCGGCCTCTCTGCCCTGTGGCTGGCCCTGCAGGGGAACTGGCTGGCCCCTGGGGGAGACGGGAGGCTGGACTGGAGGGACCCTCCCTGGCCTGACCCAGCAGGGCTCTTCTGAGGGTCTTCTCAGGGGAAGGCCTCGGCCACTCTGCCCTGTGGCTGGCCCTGCAGAGGAACTGGGTGGGCCCTGGGTGAGACGGGAGGCTGGACTGGAGGGACCCTCCCTGGCCTGACCCAGCAGGGCTCTTCTGAGGGTCTTCTCAGGGGAAGGCCTCGGCCTCTCTGCCCTGTGGCTGGCCCTGCAGGGGAACTGGCTGGCCCCTGGGGGAGACGGGAGGCTGGACTGGAGGGACACTCCCTGGCCTGACCCAGCAGGGCTCTTCTGAGGGTCTTCTCAGGGGAAGGCCTCGGCCTCTCTGCCCTGTGGCTGCCCCTGCAGAGGAACTGGCTGGCCCCTGGGGGAGACGGGAGGCTGGACTGGAGGGACCTTCCCTGGCCTGACCCAGCAGGGCTCTTCTGAGGGTCTTCTCAGGGGAAGGCCTCGGCCTCTCTGCCCTGTGGCTGGCCCTGCAGGGGAACTGGCTGGCCCCTGTGTGAGAGGGGAGGCTGGGCTGGAGGGACCCTCCCTGGCCTGACCCAGCAGGGCTCTTCTGAGGGTCTTCTCAGGGGAAGGCCTCGGCCTCTCTGCCCTGTGGTTGGCCCTGCAGAGGAACTGGCTGGCCCCTGTGTGAGAGGGGAGGCTGGGCTGGAGGGACCCTCCCTGGCCTGACTCAGCAGGGCTCTTCTGAGGGTCTTCTCAGGGGAAGGCCTCGGCCTCTCTGCCCTGTGGCTGGCCCTGCAGAGGAACTGGCTGCCCCCTGGGGGAGACGGGAGGCTGGACTGGAGGGACCCTCCCTGGCCTGACCCAGCAGGGCTCTTCTGAGGGTCTTCTCAGGGGAAGGCCTCGGCCCCTCTGCCCTGTGGCTGGCCCTGCAGAGGAACTGGCTGGCCCCTGGGTGAGACGGGAGGCTGGACTGGAGGGACCCTCCCTGGCCTGACCCAGAAGGGCTCTTCTGAGGGTCTTCTCAGGGGAAGGCCTCGGCCTCTCTGCCCTGTGGCTGGCCTTGCAGAGGAACTGGCTGGCCCCTGGGTGAGACGGGAGGCTGGACTGGAGGGACCCTCCCTGGCCTGACCCAGCAGGGCTCTTCTGAGGGTCTTCTCAGGGGAAGGCCTCGGCCTCCCTGCCCTGTGGCTGGCCCTGCAGAGGAACTGGCTGGCCCCTGGGTGAGACGGGAGGCTGGACTGGCGGGACCCTCCCTGGCCTGACCCAGCAGGGCTCTTCTGAGGGTCTTCTCAGGGGAAGGCCTCGGCCTCCCTGCCCTGTGGCTGGCCCTGCAGAGGAACTGGCTGGCCCCTGGGTGAGACGGGAGGCTGGACTGGAGGGACCCTCCCTGGCCTGACCCAGCAGGGCTCTTCTGATGTTCTTAGGAAGGCCTCGGCCTCTCTGCCCTGTGGCTGGCCCTGCAGAGGAACCGGCTGGCCCCTGGGGGAGACGGGAGGCTGGACTGGAGGGACCCTCCCTGGCCTGACCCAGCAGGGCTCTTCTGAGGGTCTTCTCAGGGGAAGGCCTCGGCCTCTCTGCCCTGTGGCTGGCCCTGCAGAGGGACTGGCTGGCCCCTGGGGGAGACGGGAGGCTGGACTGGAGGGACCCTCCCTGGCCTGACCCAGCAGGGCTCTTCTGAGGGTCTTCTCAGGGGAAGGCCTCGGCCTCTCTGCCCTGTGGCTGGCCCTGCAGAGGGACTGGCTGGCCCCTGGGGGAGACGGGAGGCTGGACTGGAGGGACCCTCCCTGGCCTGACCCAGCAGGGCTCTTCTGAGGGTCTTCTCAGGGGAAGGCCTCGGCCTCTCTGCCCTGTGGCTGGCCCTGCAGAGGAACCGGCTGGCCCCTGGGGGAGACGGGAGGCTGGACTGGAGGGACCCTCCCTGGCCTGACCCAGCAGGGCTCTTCTGAGGGTCTTCTCAGGGGAAGGCCTCGGCCTCTCTGCCCTGTGGCTGGCCCTGCAGAGGGACTGGCTGGCCCCTGGGGGAGACGGGAGGCTGGACTGGAGGGACCCTCCCTGGCCTGACCCAGCAGGGCTCTTCTGAGGGTCTTCTCAGGGGAAGGCCTCGGCCTCTCTGCCCAGTGGCTGGCCCTGCAGAGGAACTGGCTGGCCCCTGGGTGAGACGGGAGGCTGGACTGGAGGGACCCTCCCTGGCCTGACCCAGCAGGGCTCTTCTGAGGGTCTTCTCAGGGGAAGGCCTCGGCCTCTCTGCCCTGTGGCTGGCCCTGCAGAGGAACTGGCTGGCCCCTGGGTGAGACGGGAGGCTGGACTGGAGGGACCCTCCCTGGCCTGACCCAGCAGGGCTCTTCTGAGGGTCTTCTCAGGGGAAGGCCTCGCCCTCTCTGCCCTGTGGCTGGCCCTGCAGAGGAACTGGCTGGCCCCTGGGTGAGACGGGAGGCTGGACTGGAGGGACCCTCCCTGGCCTGACCCAGCAGGGCTCTCCTGAGGGTCTTCTCAGGGGAAGGCCTCGGCCTCTCTGCCCTGTGGCTGGCCCTGCAGAGGAACTGGCTGGCCCCTGGGTGAGACGGGAGGCTGGACTGGAGGGACCCTCCCTGGCCTGACCCAGCAGGGCTCTTCTGAGGCTCTTCTCAGGGGAAGGCCTCGGCCTCTCTGCCCTGTGGCTGGCCCTCCAGAGGAACTGGAGTGGAGGGACCCGAGCCACTTGGTGGAGGAAGGGCAGGATCCCAGGATGAGCTGCTAAATCAAACCCATACAGCCTCCCCTGTGCCCCCATCCCGAGGACAGGAGGAGGAGCGAATAGTCCACCTGCACCCCAATCCCCCCCTCAATGGGGTGGCAGAGTCCTACAAAGCAGAAAGCACCTCCAGAGACGAGGCGGCCATTCCCTGGGCCAAAAGAGCTTCTCGGGAAGAGGAGGGGAACTCCCCGCCCCCCCCCATCAAGGCGGATCCCCCCGCCCGGAGTTGGCAACCAGAGATTCCGGCTCCCTTCCCCGCCCCTTCCCCCAGGCGACCGCGCCGGAGGGTCTCGCTGCGTGCGTGGGAAGGTAGACTGCGCCTGTCCCGGGAGGCTCCCTTCCTTCCCCTCCCCCACCTGGGCCCAGCCATGACTCAGCCCGTCCGGCCCTTCCCGGCCCTCCCGGCCGCCCCCGCCGCGGCGCCGTCCTCACCAGACCATCGTGCTCTCCAGCACCATCGTGCCGCTCTTGGGCCGCGCCCGGCGGCTGCCTCGCCTCGCCCTGCCCGGCCCTGCCTGCCCCTCCGAGCGACCCGCCGACCGACCGACCGACTCGGCTCCCTCACGGCGTCGCCTCCTCCGATCCCGAGCACCGCTTCCGGTTTGGCCGGAAGTTGCTTCTGCGCAGGCGCCGAAGGGCCGCCGGGAGGTGTAGTTCCTGCCTTGCCTACTCGTCTCTTTCGCTCCTAGACTGGGCGGGGGGGGGAAATTGACCCGGCGTGGTTGCCAACCTCCAGGTGATGACCCAAACAGAAACGTTGTCCCAGTCAGACCCCGCTGGGAATCCAGTCAGGCCCCTTCCGGATCCACAAGGCATGAGCTTCCGTGCGCATGCGCCTTTCCTCGGGCACAAACGTTATGGGATGTGAGCCATCAGTTCGTCTTTGGAGGCCAAGTGCGAGGGCAAAGGGGCTCAGATGCAGGAGGGCGGCTGTGTGGGGTTGAAGGGGCGCCTGCACGAGTGGCTGCACGTAAAACCTCATGCCTTGAACAAAAGTGGGTCTTAAAGGTGACCCTGGGCTCCAACTTTGTGTAAGCGAGTATTTCCTTTTGTCCACCCCTGAACCTACGGCATCATTGGATACTCTTGAGCCCTGGTATTTGGGGAAAGGCTAAATATGTCTGCCAACTCTCTCCACCCTATGCATAATTTCATACACCTCTATCCTGTTGCCCCCCACCCAGTTCTCTCTTGATCCTTTTTTCATAGGAAAAAAGCACTGTATGTACACTGCCCTGAACCTCGGGAGGGCGGCATATAAATACAAGAAATAAATAAAGGTGCTTCTTTTTAGATGGTTTTTAAGCAGAGGCTAGATACCCACTTTTTTGGCATGCCCAGGGAAATGCCAATCACCACTTTGGCGAATTTCTTCCATTTCAAACTGGCCAGGGATTGTTGTTTTTTTTGGGGGGGGGGCATCATCTGGGCATGGAATTGGCGACGCTGTGGTTGGGCAGGTAGCTCTGAATTTCCTGCATTCTGCAGGGGGTTGGACTAGATGACCCTGGAGGTCCCTTCCAACTCTAGGATTCTCACTGCCTCATCATCATAGTTGCCCTTCTCTGCAGGGGAGTGATATGCAGAGGAGGTTCAACCAAGGCGATGATGAGGCAGTGAGAATCAGAGTCGGAAGTCACTCGAATAAGTAGACTCAATCAAAGGTCCTCGCCATCATGTAGAAAGCCCTTCATGGCCTCTGGCCCTCCTGTCTGTGGGGCCACCTCCCACTCCCCACCATGACAGCCTTTCTCTTTGGGGCCAACTGGCCCCTGAGTGTAACTGGGCCATTTGTTCTCTTGGGAAAGTAATGAGCCTGCTTTCTCTAAAGTAAGACATGTTGGGGGGCGGGATGCAGATCAGGTAATATATGGATCTGTGTGTGTCTAACTAATCGGTTTCAACAAGCATCATGTCCTCCTTCACAAGCAGCCGGCTGGGTGATAGAATCATAGAATCATAGAGTTGGAAGGGGCCACACAGGCCATCTAGTCCAACCCCCTGCTCAACGCAGGATCAGCCCAAAGCATCCTAAAGCATCCAAGAAAAGTGTATCCAACCTTTGCTTGAAGACTGCCAGTGATCTCTTGGGCTCACAGGGCTCTCTGCCTCCCCTCCCTTACAGTGTGACCCCCAACCATAAAATTACTCTTTCACATAAATTAAACCAAAACTGTTCAATGACACAAAGATTCATTGTTCATGATTGTATATAAATAGGGTTTTTTTGTGGGGTTTCTCAGTTCCGTTCTGCCTCTTGTCCCACCATGCCCATCTTGTTCTTTTCTGCTGCTCCAGACGAATGCTCTACCTTGATCTACCCTGGCCAAGTTGCTTGCCCTGCCGAGACCCCTGTGAAAGGGCTGTTTGACCCCCAAAGGGGTTCTGATCCCCAGGTTGAGAACCATTGGTCTACCTGAAGGAGTCTTGAAACGGCTTACAATCTCCTTCCCTTTCCTCTCCCCACAACAGATACCCTGTGAGGGAGGTGAGGCTGAGAGAGCCCTGAGATTACTGAAGAAGAAGAAGAGTTGGATCTTATATGCCGCTTTTCTCTACCCGAAGGAGGCTCAAAGCGGCTTACAGTCGCCTTCCCTTCCTCTCCCCACAACAGACACCCTGTGAGGGAGGGGAGGCTGAGAGAGCCCCGAGATTACTGAAGAAGAACAAGAGTTGGTTCTTATATGCCTCTTTTCTCTACCCGAAGGAGACTCAAAGCGGCTTCCAGTCGCCTTCCCTTTCCTCTCCCCACAACAGACACCCTGTGAGGTGGGTGAGGCTCAGAGAGCCCCGATATCACGGCTCCATCAGAAAAGCTTTATCAGTGCCGTGACGAGCCCAAGGTCCCCCAGCTGGCTGCATGTGGGGGAGCGGGGAATCAAACCCGGCTCACCAGATTAGAAGTCTGCACTTCTAACCACTGCACCCAGCTGGCTCTCCTGACTAATACTTGGATGGGAGGCCTGCAAGGCCAACCAGGGTCGTGACCTAGAGGCCGGCAATGGGAAGCCCCCTCTGGACGCCTCTCTCCGGGTCCCCGTCAGGCAGCTGTGCCATGACGGCGCTTTCCCACCAGCCCGTGAAGAGGCCTTCCGGGGAGGCTGACCTCCTCCAGTTAAACACCAGCGAGACCAAGGGAAAAAGAAATGAAGACAACTTTATTTGAGCTGAATAGCATACTGCAAGGTAGGACCCGTCCCTTGCAAGGGACGTGGCTGAGGAAACAGACCGTTGACTTTTGTTTGTCCCGCACCCCCCCCCCAACCATTTTAACAGGCGGTAAAATGTCCGATCCAAAATAAGAGTCACAGGGTGTCAAGTGACGAAATCCACGAGACGGCATGATTGGGCTGGATCAGCTCAGAGCCTGAGCTCTCTGCGACACGAAGCAAGCGATGGGTCTGGCCGAGGGGGGGTGGAGGGGAGGTCCCCAAGGGGGGGGGGGCATTAGAGCTGACCCCTCCCGGCATCCCCTTCTCCACTGTGGAGCTGGAGGGAGACACGGAGCAATCCCGAGAGGAGCCCGGCCTGGCTTGGAACCCGCCGTGGTTTCTTTGCAAGGAGGCTTGAATGTCCAAAGCTGTTCAAAACTCTGCTTTTTGTTTCAAAGCTGATCGTACTGCCCCTCCGCTATTCACTTACAACCGTCCCGAACAACGTCTGCCACGAAGCGCTGGAGGAAAATCGTCTCCCTCCCACCCCGACCCGTTTAAACAGCTAAATTTCGCAGGGAGGGGGACAATACTTAAATACAACTTCATAAATAGTAGCATTATGGGGGGGAAAACACACACAAACCACTCCAGCGTCTTGCTCTTTCTTCCCCCTCGTAGCATAAAATTAAGCACTGCCGAAATATTTTCAGGAGAAAAAAAAAATCAAGAGTGTCTAATATAGACAGTTAAATATGACTCTGCGGACGGGAGGGAAGAGAAGGGAGGGAAATGGGGTGTCTAAAAACCTGTGAGGATTCCCTAAAAATATATATATATATATATATATTTAAATCTGCTGTTGCACAGAACTCGCTTTTACACTGGCGTCCTTCGCGGATGTCTGGCCCATGTCAGAAGGACGGGAGAATAAAATTCACTCCTGGGGGAAGTGGACACATCCCAGTATTTCTGACACGTCACAAAGAGGGGAAGCGCTGAAGTTGATCCTGGATTGGAGCGTTTTGGCATCTGCTGATATACAGGGCCAGATTGGGTGCATCCGTCCCACTAAAAGAAGCTAATTTCCCTGAGGCAAAGAGCTTTCCGCAGATGCAAGATCAGAGCGGGGTCTCTTGCTGGGGGATGGGAGGAGTGACCCACAGAATCTGGCCCCACAGTTTTTACTCTGGCCCTAGATCCGGGTTAATCGTTGTCGGTTTGCTCCTTGGCTATTGGTGAACCGTTGCTAGCATTCTGCTCAGCGCAGATGATCCCCATGGTTAGCTCTAAAGGGGAAAGAGAGGGTCTTTTGACGCCTGCTAAGCAATCTCCAATATTCCCGAGCCGTTATGAGAGGCAGGAAGTAACACCAGTGCACAGGAATTTTAAAAAAGGCTTCCGGGGTTAGCTCAGAGTGGGATGGCATCACCTGTCTAACCAATTTTAATCTGGCTAGCATCTCTTCACGCCTTATTGCGACGGCTGGACAGAAAAATACAAAACTCTTTGTTTTGGGGAAAAAAAGAAAGAAAAGAAATCCCCCTGCCGTATATTTAGTATAAAAGGTACACATAGAGATAAATATAGATTCTTTTTGAGGGTAGGGGGCTGCAAGTTTCTGCTTGATCTAGTCATCTTTCTCTTTAATAAAACGCAAGCTAAATAATAAAATAAAATAAAAACCCGGCACAATGCACATCCCAGCTAGCTGAAGCGGGGCGGGGTTTGCAGCCTCATGTATGAAAATAGAGCCATGCATCTCTGGCAATTTTAGGCTTTTTTTTGTCCTCTAACACGGAACATTGTTTTTTTTTTTTTTAAGCAAAAGCTTGGAAATTGAGGGGGAATAAAGGCTGCTTAGAAAGGAGAAGAAAATTGGCCTTTCCCGCAGAACCCAAGGCAGAACGGCTCCGGACTCAAGATCCAAGTACAGCTTTCAGATTTATCTTTTTTAAAAAAACAGGAGGTTGGCGACCCTGGAAAGGCTTAATACTGAGACAGGGAGGAGCAACTCCCCTCCCAAACGAACGGGGAATCAGTTTGGTCCGTTAGCAAAATTCTAAAGGCTGAAAAAACCACACCCGGCTGTCCTTGCTTCTCAGTGGAGATGCCTGACGCCTGGTCCCAGTCCTCTCTCGCCCGCCAGGCTCCCCCCCTCCGCCCCCCAGCAGAGAAAGAGCACCAAGACAAGGGGCAGAGAGGCCACGCAAGTGCTCTTCTTCCTCCCCGCTACGGGTCTCCGCTGGGCAGGGGGAGCCGCTCCCTGCAGCACAAAGCTAGGCATCGAAGCGTGAGGTTTTGCGCCCTAGCTCTCCTGAGGCCCCAGATACACAAGAGAAAATCTCTTTTGGACACGAGATGTTATGGGGGGTGGGTGAGATTTGGGGGCCTAAAAGTCACAAACTTAAAAAAAAAAAAAAAACACCCTGATATGGAAGTTATGAGGGGGGGGGATGTAAAAAGTTTAAATAGAGCTTTAGAAAGTTTAAAATAGAAGGCATGTTGACAGCGTCAATGTGTTCCGCGGGGGGCTCGCTTCCCCCTTTCGGAGGAGCTGGGGCACGGCTGGGAACTCCTGGCCGGGAACTCTACTCTGCCCTCCGAGGAGTTTGGGCCACAGGCAAAGGCGCCCAGCCCTGTCTTGAGAGAGGTGGCCCATAACACCCCGCAGAGGAGTCGGGGTGCCAATGCCGGAGGGGGCCTGCAGCCTTTTGCGTGCGAACGGGCTCCGAAAGACGGTACGCTGTCGCTAACACTGCACCGTAGCTGAGTGCATCCCAGCCTTTGACCTTCCATAAGACTCGGCGATTCGGGTCACAAAAAGTTCTAGATATCAGCTGCCTGGGAGGGCTGAAGGTTTCTCAGACTTCACAGACCGGAAGGGAATCTTCTGCTTACATCAAAAAAACCCGCATTTCACTGAAAAAGAGAAAAGAAGAGATGGGTCAGTAAGAGAGTCCCCGGCAGAGCACTGAGAGGAGGAGCTCACGCGAGGCTATTCCCTGTATGCCTCTTAACTTCCGAAGTAGCAAAGGTCTAAAAGAGACGGGGCCCTCTCTCTGGCGGCCCCTCACCTTTGGAAAAGGCTCAAGACAGCGATCTCACCTGCCCGCCTTGCCTGTCTGTGCCAGAAAAGGGTGTTCTTTCCCCCAGGCTTCCTATTTTTTTATTTAGATTTGTATACCGCCACTCCCAGCAAGCTGGCTCGCGGCTTTTAACAATAAAACATCATATGGCAATTTAAAAGAGCCTCTTGTGGCGCAGAGTGGTAAGCGGCAGAAATGCTGTCTGAAGCTGTCTGCCCCTGAGGCTGGGAGTTCGATCCCAGCAGCCGGCTCAAGGTTGACTCAGCCTTCCATCTTTCCGAGGTCGGTAAAATGAGGACCCAGCTTGCTGCTGGGGGGTGAACGGTAATGACTGGGGAAGGCACTGGCAAACCACCCCGTATTGAGTCTGCCATGAAAACGCTGGAGGGCGTCACCCCAAGGGTCAGACAGGACTCGGTGCTTGCACAGGGGATACCTTTACCTTTACCTTTTTATGACAATTTAAAACACCCCATAAAACAATAGCACTACAAATCTACCAATACAAACAATTTAAAACACCCCAAAATTATAATTAAGATGAATATTAAAAAAAAAAAACCCTTCCCAACAACTCATAGCTGTGGACTCCAGTATGGTCAATAATGCTCTAGATGGAAATTGGGAGGGTTGTTATCAGCTGGGCCTGCTCTAACACCAGACCAGGCCCAGGAAGTCTCTCTCCTGTCCCCAGCTTTTGAAGACAAGCTCTCCTGTCTTCCCCTCTTCAAAGAGGCCCGCCAAGCACATCCCCTAAGCAGCCCTGGCAGACAGGCAGGACCTCCTGAAGCCCTCCAAGGAAGAGGCCTTCACCTCTTCAGGGAGCCCTTGCCACACAGCTGGGGCCACCATGGAGAAGATCTGGGCTCTGGTGAGGTCGCCAACAGGAGGCTGCCTGGCACCCATACAAGGACATGTGGACAGAGGCAGTTCTTGAAAGGTCACAAGCAGCAGTGGGCATGGAACTCAGAAAGCGACTGGCCGCCAATGCAGCTGTTTCAAAGCCCACATTCCTGAAGGCCAGCCCCTGACCATAGCTGGGCTGCTGCGTTCTGGACCAGTTGTAATTTCCGGGTTGTCTTCAAGGGCAGCCCCGCGTACAGCACACTGCAGTAATCCAGCCATGAGGTTTCAATGGTTGGGTGTGCCCAAGGCCATTCCCAGGCTAGCTCCATTTCCCACCTGGGAGCCCGGGCTCCAGTGCCCCCAGCCAGTCATGACCCTCCCTCCCCAAGATGCTCACGAGGACTCACAAAGCTGATCTCCGTCTCAGGCACATCTTCAAACTGCTCTGTCGCCCCGGAGGGCTGGTCTGGCATGGAGAGTCCGGGGGAAGCACTGCAGGGGGGAGGAAAAGAGGAGGCGATGGAGGAGGAGAAGGGAAGCTGAGTAGGTGCCTGCCACACAGCGCAGAAGGCGACACAAGCTAACCCTGCAGCAGCTCACAGAGGACCACCACCACCCTGCGGAGGAGACTTTCCACCCCACCCGCTCTGCCGCTACGAGCGGTTCTGGGCCGTGGTGGCTGCACGGTTCCCTCTGGAAGAGAACGCAGCAACAGGGACAGGAGCCTGGCTGGGCCACCTGGAACACGCAACCTGCAAACACACACACACACACACAGCCCGTCCCAAGTGGACCCTGGGTCTGTGGATGGAGGGGAAGGCCAGGCAGAGTAGCCAGAGGTGCAGAGCCTGCTGGGTTGCCACCCCCAACAGCCTCAGAGTCCTTGAAAGATCTTGCAGGCACTCTAACCATGCTCAGGTGATCTGATAAAACAAGCGTGATAGGGTAGCTACAGCCACCCAAGATGCTGCTCTGACAGATTGGCTCGCTTGCCTGAGCCACCCCTCTAAGCCCCTGGCTGCCCGGCAGCATGCTACGACCTGGAATCTGTGCACTGACAGCTGGGAGGGGAGACACCCTCCCCCCACCCCCCAGGAGGGCTGGTGAGGCCGGTTCTTCGAGCAGAAAGCCAGATGCGGTCTCTTGGTCCTCCGTGTTCTGAGAGTCGCCTGCAAGGAGATGCAGACTCGGAGCTTTGGGTGGGCGCCCCTGGCAGACAGCTGTAGGTGGGTCACCTTGTGGAATCCCTGGCCACCTTCGGACCTGGACGGCCGGCAGGACTCCCCAAGCAGCGTTTTGGTTATTCCCACGGCGCTGCAAATCCCTTTTGCCCAGAGCTTCTTAGTTCTCCCCCAAATGGGCGGTGGGCAGCAGACCTCGGCACCGATGGGGGCGTTCCTGCATCCCTCAAGCTGTTCAGCAGCTTGTCAGAAGCATCAACCCCTCGGACTGCGGCTACTGGGATGACCCGCCCCCAAAATGCTTCGCTTAAGGGCCACTGAGAGTGGACAGAGGGCTCCTGCCCACCTTGCAGGGTTCCTGGGGGCATGCCGGCTCCCTGCGCATCCGGCACCCGCCTCCAACTAGACCCTGGCCCGAAAAGCTCACTGCCACTTTTGGCTCCCTCTCATTTTGAACCCAGAATTCCTAGGGAGGCACCACAGAAGAGCTGGGGTTTTTTTTGGTACTCCAAAGTGGCTTACAAACACCTGTTCCTTCCTCTCCCCATAACACAAACCTTGTGAGGTAGGTGGGGCTGAGAGAACTCGATAAGAACTGCTCTGTGAGAACAGCTGTAAGAGAGCGGGGACTGGCCCAAGGTCACCCCGCTGGTCACACGTGGAGGGAAAAAAACAACACCACGGTGCTCGAGTTCATAGGCTGCCACTGCAAATTGGATAGGCCAAGTCAACAGGCCACCCTCCGATAAAAAGGAGGAAGGAAGAACTGCTTTGTTTCCCCACTGGGGAGAAAAGTGGCAGACGCTGATCTGGAGCACCCCTGGTCCCATCACATGAGGCTGCCTTCTACTGACCACAGCATCTGTGCACCCAGGGCAGTGCCGTCCGTTCTCCAAGGTCAGCGGTTCTCCAAGGTCTTCCTCCTCCCTCCTCCCTGGTCCCTTTAACTGGACAATCCAGGGACTGAACCTGGGACCTTCTGCATGCCAAGCAGAGGCTCTAGCCTACAGCCATGGCCCCTCCCCAATCTTATGAGCCCATCTGAACCCGCCATGGACTGGTCCATCAAGGTCAGACTGGCAGTGGCTCTCCAGGGCGTTTCACATTGTCTACAGCAGGGGTAGTCAAACTGTGGCCCTCCAGATGTCCATGGATACAATTCCCATGAGCCCCTGCCAGCGAATGCTGGCAGGGGCTCATGGGAATTGTAATCCATGGACATCTGAAGGGCCGCAGTTTGAATACCCCTGGTCTACAGCCTGGTGGAGGCTGCAAGGGAAGATAGCTTCACAAGGGGGCTGGAGAAACATCTGGAGCAAAGGTCCATCTGGGGCTCTGAGCCCCAAGGTCTAGATGGAACACTCTGTCTGGGGCAGGGATGCTCTGTCTTCTTGGTGCTTGGGGGGCCAGAGTGGGAGGGCTTCTAGGGTTCTGGCCCTGCTGGTGGACGTCCTGAGGCCCCCCTGGTTTTGGCCCCTGCATGGCACAGAGTGTTGGGCTGGGTGAGCCACTGGCTTCTCTGATGTTCTTACATATGGCACAGCAATGCTCTGTCTTCTTGGTGCTGGGGGGCAACAGGGATAGGTTTTCTGGAGTCCTCGCCCTGCTGGTGTACCCCTGAAGGGACCTGGCTGTGGTCACTGTGTGACACAGCTGCATGGGCCATGGGCCTGATCCAACAGGGCTTCTCTTATGCCTGGGGCAGGGATGCTCTGTCTTCTGGGTGCTTAGGAGGCAAGAGTGGGAGGGCTTCTGGAGTCCTGGCCCCACTGGGGGACCTCCTGAGGGCCCCTGGGCTTTGGCCACTGTGTGGCACGGAGCGTTGGATTAGACGGGCCACTGGCCTGACCCAACAGGGCTTCTCTTATGCTTTTATGTTCTAACTGGAAATGCCGAGGTTTGACCCTGGGACCTTCTGCCTGCAAAACCCGTGCTCTGCCTCTCAGCTACGGTCCCACTTCCGGTCATGCAGAAGCTTTGGATAAGAGCTCCCTAGCCAGGTTCTCACTAAGGTGGCAAGCCTGTCCCTGGGCCAGACCATCAGAGATGGTGGCGGCGGGGGGTGGAGTGGGGCTCAACCAATTGGTCCTCCATTCCAAACAAGTTTCTCCAGCCATCGAAGAGAAAGATCCTTGCTTCCGCTCTAACTCACGAGCTTTTGGTCTATCACAAGAGTGCCTCAACCCAAACTCCATCAGTCCTGCAAAACTGTGCTTAACTCGGTTTGCCAGTCCCTGCATTTGTACCCCCCGTCTCCCTTCTTTGCAGGAAAGACATCCATTTTGGACTATGGGCTGAAGGAGACGGAGACCCAGCACCCGCAGGCCGCCTCCTCTGCCCAGTTTAGGTCTCACCTACTTGCATACATGTTGCACTAGCTACCTCCTCGGATATGCTGTCTGAACTGGGACTTTCTTCTGCCTCTGACCTGGGTAGAGAGTGAGAGACAGGTTCACTGGTGAAAGGCTCGGAGCAGGTTGTCTCTGGCCTGGGTCACGCGCAGAAAGGCAGCCCAGGATTTCAAGCCCAGCGCACATCATGAACCAGTCCTGTCACGGGCTTGATTTTGCAGCTGAAATGGGCAATTCCTGAAAAACTGTGGCAGCGAGAGTTAGGAGATGGCCCATAGGGGTGGGGGCACGGGCAGCAGCTGCCTGGAATTGGTCTAGAAACATTTGGAATCCAAAATAATAAAGCAAAGAACTATGCTTAAGGGAAGAGAAGCCCCACACCACAATGGTAGCCTGCTGGGGTGTCATTGCAGTGGAATGCACACCACGGAGGGTTCCATCTGTATCAGACGGCACAATCGGTGGGTCTGCAGGAGAACAGGTAGACTCAAATCTAGGAGCACCCGAGAGGCCACCCAGGACCCTGTGTGAGCGAGAATCAACCCCAGATCCGCGCACACACTCTACCCCAAGAGCTGGGAGACAGGAAACTCAGGAAGAGAACAACAGAAAAAGGCAGAGCCGGTAGGGGGCATGTGATGAAAACACTCTGCATCCTGTGTCCATTCTTGACTCAGAAAAACCCACCCAAATGCTTTCCAGGCCCTCCCTCTAACCGGGCATAGAGCAGGGGTCACTGGAAGAGTAGAAGGGGAAGTAGCTGTGAATTTCCTGCATTATACCCAGGAGGGTTGAACTAGATGACCCAGGGGCCCCTTCCAGCTCCAAGTTTCCCAAATCTTCAGGGAATGAAAGTTTTCAGGCTTCTCTGGCCGCGAAAGTCACCGTGTGTGCTCCTGCGGGGGTGGGGGGTGGGTGGGGGAATGGTCAGCACTGGGCGAATGTCACTGAAGACGTCAAAACTGTGCCGGGTGCAATCTGAACAGCCAACAGGTTGGGCTTCCAAGTGTTTGGGTCCAAGCCAGAGGCCATGTAGCTAGAAGGGAGCGGTGTGTTCATACACCTTTGGTCAGAACAGTGGCTGTAGACTTCCACCTGTGCTGATACACACAGGAAGCCGCCTTACACTGATTCAGGACGGTGGCCCATCAGTGTCAGTGTTGTCTATTCTGACTGGCAGCCAGTCCCCAGGGTGTCAGGCAGAGCTCTCCCACATCACCAGCTACCTGGTTCTTTTTCAACTGGAGATGCTGCCAGGGGTCTTCTGCAGGCCAAGCAGAGGCTCTGCCACTGAGCCCGGGTCTCAAGTCAAGGTCTTCCCCATCCCTTCCTGCCTGGTCCTTTTAACTGGGGATGCTGTCTGGGATTGAACTGGGGACCTCCTGCAGGCCAAGAGGGGGCTCTGCTTCTGAGATCATGCCCCCCGCCCCTGGTCCCAGGATCAGGTGTTAGACCTTTCTGGAACCACTGAACGATCCACTCCTTTGTTGTTGACTCTATGCTGTGCTGGTCCAACTGCTTTCAACATTGGGGGTGGAGTTTGTATGTTAACTGCCACCTTGATTTTAATATTTCAGGGAGTTATTGTTCTTTGATTTGGATGTCATAGAATCACAGAATCATAGAGTTGGAAGGGGCCATGCAGGCCATCTAGTCCAACCCCCTGCTCAATGCAGGATCAGCCCTAAGCATCCTAAAGCATCCAAGAAAAGTGTGTATCCAGCCTTTGCTTGAAGACTGCCAGGGAGGGGGAGCTCACCACCTCCTTAAGCAGCCTATTCCACTGCTGAACTACTCTGACTGTGATCGTATTTTTCCTGATATCTAGCCTATATCGTTGTACTTGTAGTTTAAACCCATTACTGCGTGTCCTCTCCTCTGCAGCCAACGGGAACAGCATCCTGCCCTCCTCCAAGTGACAACCTTTCAAATACTTAAATGTTTTACAATGTACTGATGTTTTTAGGGATGGATGTTTTTTTTAATGTTTGTTGTAAACGCTGTGAGCCAGCTGTGCTGGGAGCAGTGGTATAAAAGTCCAATTAGAAATAAAACAAATAAACAAACCACTCCTTCCACATTTGTGCTACGATTTCACTGAGGAATGGTTCACGGCTACTTTTAAGATGGCCTG
Organism: Paroedura picta; assembly: GCF_049243985.1. Lineage (NCBI taxonomy): Eukaryota > Metazoa > Chordata > Lepidosauria > Squamata > Gekkonidae > Paroedura > Paroedura picta. Next base: position 2,720,038 of record NC_135369.1, read on the forward strand.
AAATGTCACTCTTTGGCTCTGCCTCACCCTCTGCTCGAGGACGGGGGACGGGGAGGGAAGCCTGTTACATAAAGGAAGGGAGGATGCTTGCTAGGGCAACCAAATCCCAGTTAGGAGAAATACTGGGAGATTTTGGGGGTGGAGCCTGAGGAGGGTGGAGTTTGAGGAGGGGAGGGACTTCAGTGGGGGATAATGCCATAGAGCAGGGGTCGTCAAACTGCGGCCCTCCAGATGTCCATGGGCTACAATTCCCATGAGCCCCTGCCAGCGTTTGCTGGCAGGGGCTCATGGGAATTGTAGTCCATGGACATCTGGAGGGCCGCAGTTTGACAACCCCTGCCATAGAGGTACTCCCAGAGCGGCTGTATTTGTCAGGTTAACCAATCTCTCTTGCCGGGGAAATCTGCTGCAATCCCAGAAATCCTCCACCCACCGCTTGGAGGTTGGCCGGCCTTAATTCTGGCCTTTGCCACGGTCAGTCCCCTCTGCCTGTGAGGACAAAAGGAGACATCCTTTAGGACATCTTTCCACCAGATGTGGTTGGGTCTTTGAGCCTGGCACACCTTGCTGGCTCAGTCCTAAGCCCTACAGTTGGGGTGTGCTCACAATCCGGTCTGGACTATACTGGGCTTGAGTGCAAAGGGGGGGAGGCAGAGCTCTGAAACGGTGGCCCTACACAAGTGAGCTCTAGGGCAGTGGAAGGACAGCTGCCCCGGAGGGCGAGAGGGCACCGTGGAGCAAAACCAGCTGAGCTCCCAGGCTCTGGTGCTTCTGCTGGGAAAACACACCGCCCCTGCGGAGCTTCTGTCCAGTCGTATATCTAGGCCTCACCTCACCTATCGGAGTAGAAGCTGAGGATGGTCACTGTAGAGACGGTTTCTCCCCCTTGCTCTCCATCTAACCTGCACAGAGATCGACAGAGGTTAGAGGCCTCACCGGCGTGGGCCTGCCTGCCCCAAAACCAGGCGACCGAGGCCAAGCCGGGCTTTGCCCAGAACCGAGTTCCGGATGAGTCCTCCTCTCTCAGAAGCGGCTCCCTCTGTAGCTGCTGCTTCCACGGCTCACTGTGCTATGAACCTGCCCTTCGCACTCGTCCCTGAGAGCTGAGGTTGGGGGGGGGGTCCCTGATCTTTACAAGCCTCTGGGCCCCTGCGGAATTCCGAGGCAGGCTGACGGGCGCAAGCAGAAAACGGCGGCTGCAGGAGCAGAGGAAGCCCGTGCGTTGGAGGGAATTATCAAAAAAATGCACAGGGAAAGAGAAATGAGAAGCGGACCAACACGATGGGAATAGCTGCCACTGAAACAAGAGTATTTTAATCGGCCCTGCCAGTTGAGATCTCCGGGAGCCAATAAGAAACCCCCCATCTGGCCTCCCCCGTGTTTTAAAGCCCCTTGGTGGGCTCCAAGAAAAGTCTCCGGACACCACGTTGGGGACCCCTGCCCCAAAAAGCCATAAATGTCTCCTTCGCCAAGACACTGTTGGTTACGTTGCTGGGCTGGTCAGCACAGCCAGAAAGGAAGTGGGACAGAGAAACACGCCGCGGTTCAGGTGACTGGAAAGAGGAGACATTGGGGTCCCGCCTAGCGTCAAAGATTTGCAGAAATCCCACCCCCGTTTTCCTAGTGCTGCGACCCACCCCCCACCCCCACTCGAGCCAGTTCTTGCGTCCCCTCGCCTGGAGTACGCCCAAACTGAGAACTTCCTCATCCCTCACAGGAGTTGGGCCGTGAACTTCCAAGTGCCTTCAGCAGGTGAACATCCTGAGGAGTTTGGTGCCATAGGCTGCATCACGGCAAAGGGAAATACAGAACAGGGATGCATAGAAAGTGTCAGGATCAGTGCCTGTTCTCTGCCACGTTTTATTCTAACCAGAGTTCTTCCATGTTTTTCTGAATTGTTAGTTTATTGCTGGGCCCCTATGTAACCCTGGCCCGTTATATTAGCTGTCTGCCTGAAAACGAAACCTGTCTGCTGTTTGCTTGTAATCGTGATTTGCTGTGCTCGCTGTGAACTGTTTGTCTTTTGAACCCAGCCAGCTAGCTCTGCTTAATGTAACAATAATAGTTATCTTGTCAATGGGCGCCAAGCGGTCCAAGGACGTTCCAGAAGTGACACTCCCTGGTTAATTGCCCAGACTGGCACCTGGAGCCCTCCCCCTGGGAACCTTCAAGTTTTGGGTGGGAGAATTGTCTTGAAAAGGGCTTGCTTTTGTATTGTAAGGCAGATTTGACTTTGCTAGTTATAGTGAGTGAAGTAAACTTCCATTAAAGCTTTCTTTTCACAGAAGTTTGTTGTGAGTTCTTTTAGCACTTGACAGAAAGCTGAGACGTGGGAAGGGCAAAGCCCACCCCTGCATCCTTAGTAGAGGGCAACCCAGCCCTCAGCTGCCAGGCATCCTGCAGGCAATTATAACAGGCACTGCATCTCCCACAGGGGAAGCTTAAAAAGAAGAATAGCCCAGTGGTCCATCCATTCCAGCATCCTGTTTCACACAATAGCCAGCCAACAACAGGGCAGAGAGGCCGGGGCCTTCATCGGAACACCAGAAGAGCCCTGCTGGGTCAGGCCCGGGAGGGTCCCTCCAGTCCAGCCACCTGCCTCACCCAGGGGCCAGCCAGTTCCTCTGGAGGGCCCAAAGCAAGCTATAGAGGCTGAGGCCTATCTGTGACATTGCCTGCTGGCTGTGGGATTCCGAGGGTGGCTGCCTCTGACTGTGGAGGTTCCCCTCGGCCCCCATGGCCAGCGGCTACCGACAGATTTCCCCTCCCTGCATCTGTCCAATCCTCTTTTAGAGCTGTTTGTTCCTGTGGCCCTCGCTACCTCCTGTGACAGTAAATTCCGCATTTTACTCCCTCTCTGTGTCAAGCCGCATTTCCTGCTGTCCACCCAGAACCTCCTGCCCGCTGGCTGCACTGGCTGCTGTCTGGTTCTCGTGTTTTTGGAGAGGGAAGCCAAGGCCTTGCTTGCCACCTGCAGCTCTTCTCTCTCCCAGCCCAACTACGGGGATTCCGGAAACGCACATGCCCATGCCCAGAAGGTTGATGAAAGATATACCATCCAGGCCACTTGTGGGACAGAAGAGACGCTAGGCGGAGTCGCCACCACCTCTGCCTGAAAAGCCCCAGCCCCTCACCTAGCCGAGCTCTCCACAACGACTGGGGGAGGCGGATCCTTGGAGGCTCCCGGTTTGTGCACCTCGACGCCTACTGACCTAAGCAGAGAAGGGGGTTTTGTAAAGGGGGGGGGGAAAGGTGAAGAGAGCCGGGCCGGCGGAGGGGGAGGGGGGGGGAGAAGCAGATTTTACAAAAAGGGGGCAAGAACGTCTTACGGATCAGAGCCAGGAGGCCAAGAAAGCCCTTCTGAACACAGCGCTGCAGGATTGGCAGACTGGCATTCAGGGCCGGAGTTCCGGGCGGCTGAATCTCGTCCGTTTGGCTCAGCTTAACATCACGCCCTCGGGCAGAAAGCCTGCTGCTGTGGGAGCGCCTGGGCACTTGGATTCTGAGGGTGGGCCCAATTCCTGATTCCAGAGGGATGCTTTTGGTAGCAGTTTTGGATCTAGGCAGCAGCTCAGCTTTCAGGAGCTCGCTTGGGAGAGGTGAGCCGTCACGCTCCTCCTTGGCCGTCCTTGCCCTCTTTTTGAGATGAGGGGGCGCCCAGATCAAGCTTCCTTGCTCTGCTGGGGAAGGGGAGGCCTGCTTTCCAACACCCTTGAGCGTGTTTTTTACACTGCCTGTTTCAGGCAGGTGGCCGTGGTGCTCCTGGACTCAAAGATTGACTTTTCTTTTGGTTTTTGCCTGTGGAAGAACAGATTTATGGGGCGTTTTTTTTTCTTTTAAATGCAAGGATCAGAAGCAGAGGGGGAAGGAAAGATTCCTGGGGATTGCCCAGTGGACCAGTTTCGCTAATGGCAGAGCTGCAATTAGAAGAAGAAGAAGAAGAGTTGGTTCTTATATGCCGCTTTTCCCTACCCGAAGGAGGCTCAAAGCGGCTTACAATCGCCTTCCCTTTCCTCTCCCCACAACAGACACCCTGTGAGATGGGTGAGGCTGAGAGAGCCCTGAGATTACTGAAGAAGAAGAAGAGTTGGTTCTTATATGCCGCTTTTCCCTACCCGAAGGAGTCTCAAAGCGGCTTACAGTCGCCTTCCCTTTCCTCTCCCCACAACAGACACCCTGTGAGGGAGGTCAGCCTGAGAGAGCCCTGAGATTACTGAAGAAGAAGAAGAGTTGGTTCTTATATGCCGCTTTTCCCTACCCGAAGGAGTCTCAAAGCGGCTTACAGTCGCCTTCCCTTTCCTCTCCCCACAACAGACACCCTGTGAGGGAGGTCAGCCTGAGAGAGCCCTGAGATTACTGAAGAAGAAGAAGAGTTGGTTCTTATATGCCGCTTTTCCCTACCCGAAGGAGTCTCAAAGCGGCTTACAGTCGCCTTCCCTTTCCTCTCCCCACAACAGACACCCTGTGAGATGGGTGAGGCTGAGAGAGCCCTGAGATTACTGAAGAAGAAGAAGAGTTGGTTCTTATATGCCGCTTTTCCCTACCCGAAGGAGTCTCAAAGCGGCTTCCAATCGCCTTCCCTTTCCTCTCCCCACAACAGACACCCTGTGGGGTGGGTGAGGCTGAGAGAGCCCTGATATCACTGCCCGGTCAGAACAGTTTTATCAGTGCCGTGGCGAGCCCAAGGTCACCCAGCTGGTTGCATGTGGGGGAGTGCAGAATCGAACCCGGCATGCCAGATTAGAAGTTCGCACTCCTAACCACAACACCAAACTGTCTCTCAAATTAGCAAAATAGATTGGCGGGGTCCATCCTGAAATAAGGCAACCTGCAGGGAAAACAACTGCTTGGGATCGTGCTTCTGTGCTCTCAAATTAGCAAAATAGATTGGCGGGGTCCATCCTGAAATAAGGCAACCTGCAGGGAAAACAACTGCTTGGGATCGTGCTTCTGTCATGGGGGGAAACGGCTTGGGGGAAACCATTTGCTGCAAGGAGTGTTGGAAAGCTGAGGCAAGGAGGCTTCCTCGGTCACGACCCGGGGTCACGCCAGGAGGACGTGCGCCAGCATGCTGCGCCGATGCAGTCAGTCGCAAGGCCCGACACAACCAAGCAACCTGTCCATGCACGACCCGCAGGCCTGGCTCTTGTAAAAGACTCCATGCATTTTCAAGGCATTGACTGGGATGGAAAACCGACGCATTCGTGATCTGTGCCCCTTCCTTCTCAGTTGAGGGACGCCACAAACGGAATCAAGCCAGCGATAGTACAGCTTCCCGGCGAGAAGGGGCGGCCATCTCAGTATTGTGCCCAACGCCCCGGGTCAGAATTCCAAGGAGCCTGCAGGCTTAAAAAAGGTCGGGGAGCCCTGGCCTTCAGCCATCCAGCCAATTTAAGAGCCAGCTGTAAGACGGCTTCCAGCGATTAAGGACAGCCCCCAGCAAATAACTTGCCCACCCAAGCATCCTGCCCTGCTCTGCAGGCATTGAAGGTTGCTGGGCTGAGTCCCACAAATTATCCTCTCTGGTTGAGAAATCTGTCCCACCGACGGTGGCCTCCAGCAAGCTTCTGGGACAGTTCCAATGCTAGCCAGAATGACACCAGAAGACCCTGCTGGATCTGATCAGTAGTCCATCTAGTCCAGCCTCCTGTCTCACACACTGGCCGACCCTCTGGAGGACCAACAACAGGTCACAGAAGCTGAGGCCCTCCCCTAAGAAGACCATCATCTTCCAGAGAGGGAGCTTGGTGTCGTGGTTAGGAGTGCGGACTTCTAATCTGGCATGCCAGGTTCGATTCTGCACTCCCCCACATGCAACCAGCTGGGTGACCTTGGGCTCGCCACGGCACTGAGAAAACTGTTCTGACTGAGCAGGAATATCAGGGCTCTCTCAGCCTCACCCACCTAACAGGGTGTCTGTTGTGGGGAGAGGAAGGGAAGGCGATTGGAAGCTGTTCTGAGACTCCTTCGGGTAGAGAAAAGTGGCATATAAGAACCAACTCTTCTTCTCCTTCTTCCTGATGGGCCCTGGGATTTGGCCAATCCGTGACACAGAATGTTGGACTGGATGATCCAGCATGGCCTGATCCAACATGACTTCTCAAGTTCATAGAGGACAACAGCCACAAGACCTAGATGGAATACTCTGTCTGGGGCGGTGATGCCCTGAATTCTTGATGCTTGGAGGGGGGGGAGCAACAGTGGGAGGGCTTCTGGAGTTCTGGCCCCACTGGGGGACCTCCTGATAGCCCCTGGGTTTGGGCCACTCTGTGGCACAGAGTGTTGGACTAGATGGGCCACAGGGCTGATCCAACAGAGCTTCTCTAATGCTCTTGTGCTCTAATAAATCAAATAAATAATAATAAAAAATAATACTAAGCTCAAAGGGAAGAAAGCCATTCAGGGCAGGCAAGCTCGATTGCTCCACACCTGCCATCCTGTCACTTAATCTTCCAATATCATCTGCAGACAGTAGAAGAAGAAGAAGAAGAAGAAGAGTTGGTTCTTATATCCTGCTTTCCCCTACCTGAAGGAGGCTCAAAGCGGCTTCCAATCGCCTTCCCTTTCCTCTCCCCACAACAAACACCCTGTGAGGGAGGGGAGGCTGAGAGAGCCCTGAGATTACTGAAGAAGAAGAAGAAGAAGAAGAAGAAGAAGAAGAGTTGGTTCTTATATGCCGCTTTTCTCTACCCGAAGGAGTCTCAAAGTGGCTTCCAGTCGCCTTCCCATTCCTCTCCCCACAACAGACTCCCTGTGGGGTGGGTGAGGCTGAGAGAGCCCTGATATCACTGCCCGGTCAGACCAGTTTTATCAGTGCCGTGGTGAGCCCAAGGTCACCCAGCTGGCTGCATGTGGGGGAGCACAGATTCAAACCCGGCATGCCAGATTAGAAGTCCACACTCCTAACCACTACACCAAACTGGCTCTCAGTAGGAATGGAAACTTACTTTAGCTACAAATTAAAAGCCAGGATTCCTTGGATGTTGTATTTTGTTTCGGGTGGAAGGACCGTGAAAGAATCACATGCACACAAACGCAAACACACACACACACACACAGCCATGGCTCCGCACCTCGTTTGGGGCATAGTCCTGCAATCCTAAATTCAAGCCGACAGGGGCTGCAGACTGTGCCACCCTTAACACCCAGCAGGCCTTTGGGCAGGGCGGCTTCTAGGAACGTGCACACAGAAGGGAAGCGAAGCGCTTACGTGGGAATACCCGAGGGACACCTGGGCTGACTGCAGGCAACGCAGCCCCTTCCATGCCCTGTGGAGGACCTGTGGAGGCTTACCTGTTGGCGGGGGAATTGTAGCCTCTGCTCCCCAAGGAAGAGGTGGACAGCGTGGTGGCTGCAGAGTCGCTGTTAGCTTCGTCTACGGGAGGCGTCTGCGGAAGGAGATCTGGGCGGCCCAGCTGGGAACCTGGAGGAGGAAGACCCGGGGGGGGGGATCCGTTAAGCACAGGCACTTGGGCGGGGATTACCCAGATCAGCTCTGCAGCCCCCGAAGGTGCCGAGGGCTGCTGACGTGAAGCAAAGTGCTTGCCGGTTGCTGATTTTAAAGACCTGGCTTCCACGCAAATCCCACCACAACTGCTTAAAGCAGGGGTGGCCAAGTGGTGGCTCTCCAGATGTCCACGGACTACAAGTCCCATGAGCCCCTGCCAGCCTTCCGGCAGCACTGTTGCTCTCTTTTCTCTCCCTTCTTTGCCAAGAACAAATCTCAGACATTGGGCAGAAATGACCAAGCTGGCTCATGCAGGTGAGAGAAGAACCCCCACGAGCTCCCTGCTGGATTGCCTGCCACACGTGGGCGACACCCAGCAGTGCCCTCCTTTGGGGACCCACACAATGAGACGTTAGCATGACACCAAGAGCTCGGGAAGGAGATCAGCTCCTCCAAGGGGGCTTCTGTGGCACTCCCACTTGAAATAGCCCAACCACAAACGGCATGAGAACCTCCTCCCCAGCAGCTTAGTGGAAAAGCCGGGCCGGAGGGGGGGGGGGGAAGAGAGCTTTATGAAGGGGGTTCCTTTACAAATACTTCAGTCCCCCAAATGCCTGAAGTGGTTCAGCCCAGCGCCTGATGCGCCATGAGCAGCTTCCAACCCAGCCGCTCCGGCCCCCTCCTGACCCCCTCGCTGGTAGGTAGGCGTCTTGTCCATTTGTTCTAGTGTATTTTATTGTTCGTTTGCATTTTATTTTATTGGGGTAAGATTGGGGGATTCTATTGCTGTAAGATTTCTTATGTAATTATGTATATATATATATGCTGTAAACCGCCATGAGCCAGTTGGCTGGGAGGGGCGGTCTAGAAATCAAATCTTTAACCGCTCCTCGCAGAGCGGAATAAATAAAGCCGTAAGGGCCCCGAAGGTGGGCCCTGTCCGGGATGAGGAAGGGTGCCAATAGGCCCCTTCCCCTGGACTGACAAGCGGAGGGCCCAATCGGGAGGCGCAAAGCGCCTCCCAATTGGCCCCTCCGCTTGTCAGTCCACCCCCAAGCTGCCAATCAGTAGCCACGCGCAGCGCAGCTGCTGATTGGCTGCTTGCCCGGCCAACAACCAATTGGGAGGCGCAAACTGTCCCCTAGGGCCCACTGTATTTTTTTAACAGCGGGCTCTACTGCTAGTTATAAATCAAACAGATAAAATGAGGGACCCACCTGGCTCCACCTCGGCCTCCGTCATCACCTGCACTCTCGTTTCGCCCATTCCTGGCACCTGGGAAAAGGCTCCGCTCTGGCCCGGCCGACGGGGAGCTGCTGTGCCAGACCGGCTCTTCTTCGAGGGTGACGGTTTCACTGGAGAGTGAGAGAGAAATAAAGGTTCCCTTCTACACCCACCGAAATGGTCTTGGTCGGTCCAGCCATGGGGCAGATGATAGTCTGCTGAGACGCTGGGCTCGTCCCACCCACAGCCAGTGCTCTCCCTCCCCCGGCTTCTACTCACGACGGTACGTCTCTGTCCTGCTGGGTGTTACAGGGCAACATGGGAGGGAGAAAGACCGGGGAGCTGTGGGGACGTCAACCGCCAAGTGTGGCAGGAGAGGTCTGAGGAGCAGGGGGCCAAGCAGGCTGAGGCAGACCTGTGGCTCAGGGGCAGAGTCTCTGCTTGGAACACAGAAGGTCCCTGGTTCAATCCCCGGCCTCTTCAGTTAAAAAGGACCAGGCAGGAGGGGATGGGGAAGGCCTTTTCCTGAGACCCTGGAGAGCCGCCTTGATGGACCAACTGTCTGATTCAGTCGAAGGCAGCATCATGGCTTTTTGCATATGCTGCCCCCATAGAAGTACCAGTAATTGACTGACAATCCCCCAGGGAACAGAGGAGCTGTCAAGGCCTTTGCCCCAGGGCCTGCTCACATACTGCACAGTCCAAAGGGGGCAGTGGTTACTTTGGGAATCCAGCTTTTCCTTCTGGGCCAACGGGGGGTTGGCTGAGGGCTGCGTGGGGTGGGGTCATCTAGGAGCACCTCTGTCATAAGCCCACCTTCAGGCTCAAGGAGACAACTTACGGGGGATTTTCTTGAACACCACGTTACACATGAACCGCTGGAACCGTTCTGCGTAGAAACTGGGCCTGTGAACCGACACTGTGTCCTGCAAATGAGAAGCAGAGAGTCCAACAAAGGGTCAAGGAGAGCTTGCCCAGTCCAGCCAGAACTTTAATGGTCTCGCATAGCCCCGTGAGTCTGACCGTTGGAAGTGAAAAGAAGAGTTCTGCTCAGCTCGTCCGGGAGGGTGTCTGCGGGGTATCTGGGATGGGAACAGGACGGCTTCACAGCTATCTGGAGCAATGGTTATGGCCAAGGGTCCCCAGCAGGGTGCCCAGGGGCGTCATGGTGCCCCCTGACCTTTTTCAGAAAGTGGGCAGGGCCAACAAGAGTGTTTGGCCAGCAAACCTTCTCACTGGCTAGGAGGATTTATTTTTAAATGTTGCTTTGGCAGCAGCAACTGCCCCAGCACAGGGGTCTGTGTGACTGAAGGTAAGCTTGCGGCAGCCGTCTTGTGGCTGGCTCCACCTCCGGCCAGAGCCATTTTCTGGCTGTCACTTCTGAATTCCAAGGGGGCCCACAGACAATAAAAGGCTGGAGACCCCCGGGCTAGGAAGCGGGATGGGTCATTTCTTTAGGGCAAGGGTGCCCCTTTCCATGAGATGGCTAAATTATGCCTCTCCAGATGGCCACGGACTCCAGTGACAGGCTGGCAGGGGCTCATGGCTTATGTTCCATGAGGGTGCTTTGGGCTGATCCTGCGTTGAGCAGGGGGTTGGACTAGATGGCCTGTATGGCCCCTTCCCACTCTAGGATTCTATGATTCTACGTGGTTCATAAATATCTGGAGAGCCACGGTTTGGCCACCCCTACAGATCTTCCAAGGCAATCCAGCGGCTTTTTTGCAGAGAACTGAATTGTCTTGTCTGATCCCCCACCACTCTTCCTTCCTGCTTCCCTGATTCTCCTGGGGACCGCCTCCAGCCTCCCTCCTCTGCCAGTTGGACGACTCGCTTCTTCCACCTCTGCTCGACATTTTCTGCCTCCCGCCCAGTCTGGGAAATGTCACAGGAGGGCTTTTAGGCCCAAGGCCCTACAGGAGGGCAAGCCGCCTTAGGGCTTAGTCCTCTAACCTGGAGCCCAGCGCTGCTGCATCCCTCCCCCTCTGACTCTCTCCTGGATCTTGGATCTGCACCTCGACTAGTTTGCCTGGGCCCACGCATGACCTGGCCCAGCTGTTGAGATGCTCGAAAACCCCAGGCAGATTCTCCAGACAAGATCACGCCAACAGATCACTTAGTGACCACCTAAAAGTTCCTAGGAAAGAGGGGGTGGCTGCAGGTTTTGAATTAATTGGATGGTGATTATTCATTTTAATAATTCATTTTTAGAATTTGAAAACCTAAATTAGTATCTGATTTACTGTGTATCTTGGAAGCTTCTGTAAGCCAGCCTGGGCCTCCGGGGAAGGGCGGACACAGATTAATTAATTAATTAAGACAGAGAGATCCTCTGCCTTCCCGGCTACTCTCTCTCCTTTCCCCTTGCCCCCGGAGCAGCTCAGCTTCTGCTCCAGATTGGATGCTTTCCTTTACCGATCCTGGCCTTAAATATCTAGGCAAGAGGAGGAGGAAAGCCACATGGAGGTAGGGGCCGGTGGGAGTGGGGGGCATGCAGACCCCCTTCAGAAAGATTCCGGAGATTTTCGAGAGAAGGGAACAAGAGGCAGGGGGTTTCAGCTGCTCACCCCATCATGAACAAGTGCCTTCCAGGAATGCTCCAGTTTCTTCATGAACCTGAAACAGAAGAAGCAAGAATAGGATCATAGAATCATAGAGTTGGAAGGGATCTCTGGGGTCACCTAGTCCAACCCCCTGCACTATGCAGGACACTCACCACCCTCTCGCTCACCCACTGTCACCTGTCACCCCTTTGAGCCTTCACAGAATCAGCCTCTAGGTCAGATGGCTCTCCAGCCTCTGCTTAAAAATCTCCCAAGATGGAGAACCCACCACCTCCCGAGGAAGCCTGTTCCACTGAGGAACCGCTCTGACTGTCAGGAACTTCTTCCGGAGGTTTAGATGGAATTTCTTTTGAATTAATTTCATCCCATTGGTTCTGGTCTGTCCCTCCGGGGCAAGAGAGAACAACTCTTCTCCATCCTCCATATGGCACCCTTTTAAATACTTGAAGATGGTTATCAGATCCCCTCTCAGTCGTCTCCTCTCCATGCTAAACAGAGCAAGCTCCCCCAACCTTTCCTCCTACATCTTGGTCTCCAAACCCCTCACCATCTTTGTTGCCCTCCTCTGGACACGCTCCAGTTTGTCTACCTCCCTCTTCAGCTGGGGTGTCCAAAACTGAACCCAGGACTCCAAGTGAGGCCGAACCAGAGCAGAGTAAAGCGGTACCATCATCTCCCGTGATCTGGACACGATACTCTGTTTGATACAGCCCCAAATCCCATTTGCCTTTTTAGCCACTAAATCACATTGCTGACTCATGTTTAATGTGTGGTCCACTAAGACTCCTAGAGGAAAGGAACACTTTAGGGGGAACTTTCGGGGAGGGGAAGTAGTTGCAGGAAGCGCCGCCCCCTTGTCACTCCCTGGGTCCCCCTCCGCCACCAGCCAGCCCACCTGGCTGAGCACCCTGAGCCCAGCGATGTCAACTGTGTTTCAGCAAGACCATCAGGCCTCCACCAAGAAGACCCGCTTGGCTGCTCTGAGTCGGCAAGGTCATTATGCTGAATCCAAAAAGGCACGAACTAAGGACCCACGTTAAAGTAAGTTAAGGTAGACTTCGTTTGCCCAGCAAGCTGCCAAGACGGAACGGGAATTTGAATTGGGATCTCCTAGACATGAGTCACATTCTCTCACCGCTGTAATAAATGTTCAGAAACGCCGGAGGGGGGGGGGGGGTCAAATATCCTGTGAGTGGCTGGATGAAGTCATTTATCCATTAAGCTGCCAAAGACCCAGACATCACACTACAGGGAAAGGTTCCTGTGGGCAGGAGGGGATAGGACGGGCAGGAATGGGTTTAAACTACATGCAGAATGATATCAAGGGGACATTTCCACACTCAAGAGTGGTTCAGCCGTGGAAGGGGCTGCCTAAGGAGGAGGGGAGCTCCCCCTCACTGGCCGTCCTCAAGCAGCGGCTGGACAGATTCTTCTCCTGGATGCTGGAGGCTGATCCTGCCCTGAGCAGGGGGTGGGACTAGATGGCCTGCATGGCCCCTTCCCACTCTAGGATTCTAGGAGTCTAGTTCAGCAGTGGACATGGCCCCTTCCCACTCTAGGATTCTAGGAGTCTAGTTCAGCAGTAGAAGGGGCTGCCTAAGGAGGTGGGGAGCTCCCCCTCACTGGCCGTCTTCAAGCAGCGGCTGGACAGATCCTTCTCCTGGATGCTGGAGGCTGATCCTGCACTGAGCAGGGGGTGGGACTAGATGGCCTGTATGGCCCCTTCCCACTCTAGGATTCTAGGAGTCCAGTTCAGCAGGGGAAGGGGCTGCCTCAGGAGGTGGGGAGCTCCCCCTCACTGGCCGTCTTCAAGCAGCGGCTGGACAGATCCTTCTCCTGGATGCTGGAGGCTGATCCTGCACTGAGCTGGGGGTGGACTAGATGGCCTGCATGGCCCCTTCCCACTCTAAGATTCTAGGAGTCTAGTTCAGCCGTGGAAGGGGCTGCTTAAGGAGGTGGGGAGCTCCCCCTCACTGGCCGTCCTCAAGCAGCGTCTGGACAGATCCTTCTCCTGGATGCTTGAGGCTGATCCTGCACTGAGCAGGGGGTGGGGCTAGATGGTCTGCATGGCCCCTTCCCACTCTAGGATTCTACACTAAGCTCTGGTCGCTGCACAGTTCGTTCATTTTAAAGAGCCGCTTACATTGTTCTCATCTCCATTTTACTATCAAAACAATCTTGTGAGGTAGGCTAGGCGGAGAGCTCACTCAGTATACACCATTCCAGGAAGCCAAGCCTGTCTGTTTCTCAGTAGCACATTTCTTCTAATTAAGAGGCCTTTTTTTTTGTTTCATAACAGCAAGATGTGTGTGTGTGTATTTAATGAGGCCTGCGTTCCCTCCTCCAATGCAAATCATTTTCGTTTGGTATCTTTTCCAGGCAATTATTCGTAATGAACAGGCACGCAAAAAGTTTGGAGGTCAATACACCCGAACCTCCAAAACGTGTGGCTGGCACTCCTGGCGCCACCAAAACATCTCGCAAACAACCCTCATCCTCGAAAACGCCTGGCGCTGACAAGCCGCTGCCTGCCTCCCGCCCTCCTCTCCCCCGCCATGTCCTGCCGCTTCCCCTGGGCAGAACCACCTCGCCTCGTGCAGGAACCTGTTTGGGAAGGGCTGCCAGCGCTGCTGCGTCAGCTTTAATGACGGCCCGTGCCAAGGGGAGCCGCCGCTTTCTGCCTCACCAATGGGAAGGAGAGAGGTTTGGGAAATGACGCACGGGATGGAGAGAGCTGGCGGAGAATGCTGGCAGGGGGCTCATGGGAATTGTAGTTCATGGACATCTGGAGGGCCGCAGTTTGACTACCCCTGCTCCAGAAGAATTGGTTGGCTACTCACTGTGTGAGACAGGATGCTGGACTAGGTGGACTATCAGTCTGATCCAGCAGGGCCTGTGTTATGTTCTTATGAGTGGATGCCAAGGGTAGGGACTTTATTGCAGGTTTCAAGGGCTTTTGTTTAATTAAGGGTGCTGCAGTCCAGAAATCAAGGTGCTTTTCTTGAGAGGGTGCAGATTAAGGTGTTGCAAGACGAAGAATTCCCCAGCTGCAGGAGTCAGGCAGATTCTCATGGGAACATGCCAAGCAGCTGGGTTCAGAGGTACGGACTGCCTCCAGAACGTGGAGCTTCCAATGCTCCATTATTTATTGGGGTGGGGCAGGGCTGCGGCTCAGAGAAAGAGCCTCTGCTTTGCAAACAGGCGGTCCTGGGCTCAATTCCCAGCATCTCCCATTAAAAGGATCAGATAGGAAGTGATGGGAAAGACCTCGGCCTGAGACATATGGCCTGTCAGAATAGACAATACTATCCTTTTAGTATAAGGCAGTTTCATGTATCATTATGTAGACTCATAGAATCATAGAGTTGGAAGGGACCTCCTGGGTCATCCAGTCTAACCCCCTGCACTACACAGGACACTCACAACCCTCTTAGTCATCCACTGTCACCTACCACCCCCTTGAGCCTTCAAAGAATCATAGAATCCTAGAGTTGGAAGGGACCTCCTGGGTCATCTAGAAGTAGAAGAAGAAGAGTTGGTTCTTATATGCCACTTTTCCCTACCCAAAGGAGGCTCAAAGCGGCTTCCAGTCACCTTCCCTTTCCTCTCCCCACAACAGACACCCTGTGAGGTGGGTGAGGCTGAGAGAGCGCTGATATCACTGCTCAGTCAGAAGTTTTATCAGTGTCGTGGCGAGCCCAAGGCCACCCATCTGGCTGCAAGTGTAGGAGGAGTGGGGAATCATACCTGGCTCACCAGATCAGAAGTCCGCACTCCTAACCACTACACCAAACTGGCTCTCTAGTCCAACCCCCTGCACTATGCAGGACACTCACCACCCTCTCGCTCCTCCCCTGTCACCTGCCACCCCCTTGAACCTTCACAGAATCAGCCTCTCTGTCAGATGGCTCTCCAGCCCCTGGTTAAAGATCTCCAAAGATGTATACATTTAAAACATTTATTACCTGCCTTTCCACCTTGTAGGACTCAAGGTGGCTTACAATATAAAAGAAAAAAATTATTTAAATTAAATAAAAACACACACACATAAGAGATCATGGTTTAAAATCTCCAACTACGACTGCCAATAAATTTTAAAAAGCTAAATTAGTCAAACGCAATCCTAAATTAGACCGTCTCCTGAAGATTGATTTTCTTTAAATACGGCATTATGCCAGGCACCATAAAATAACACCATCACATACAGGCTAAAAGGAAAATAAAGCAGGAGCTACACATGACTGATAAAATATATCAAGATATTTAAATTAGAGTTTATTATACAGGTGAACATGGGGGCTCCTCTCTTGGACTTTGCAAACATTTTAGAGCAAGCTAAACCACATCTGCAAGGCCAGATATATCATAGGATCATAGAATCATAGAGTTGGAAGGGGCCATACAGGCCATCTAGTCCAACCCCCTGCTCAACGCAGGATCAGCCCTAAGCATCCTAAAGCATCCAAGAAAAGTATGTATCCAGCCTTTGCTTGAAGACCCCCAGTGAGGGGGAGCTCACCACCTCCTTAGGCAGCCTATTCCACTGCTGAACTACTCTGACTGTGAAAATTTTTTCCTGATATCTAGCCTATATCGTTGTACTTGAAGTTTAAACCCATTACTGCGTGTCCTCTCCTCTGTAGCCAATGGGAACAGCATCCTGCCCTCCTCCAAGTGACAACCTTTCAAATACTTAAAGAGGGCTATCGTGTCCCCTCTCAACCTCCTTTTCTCCAGGCTGAACATTCCCAAGTCCCTCAACCTATCTTCATAGGGCTTGGTCCCTTGGCTGTTATTAAGATATGAGACTGAATCTGAACAGGTTAGGACTCGTATGATTAAATGGATGCAGAATATTGGATTTAATAATGTCATACTGAAACATGGGAACGTATATGGGTTAAAGTGCCTAAGTTAACAAAGAGCCAGATATTAAGAGAAAACTGGCATAAGATGTTTTACAGATGGAATGTAAACACCTAAAGTAATTGTTAAGATGCCCAGCGGCTATCATAATATGTGCTGGAAATGTCATGATAAACTGGGCCCTTTCATTCACATGTGGTGGAGATGTGGGAAAGTGTACAGAGTTTGGGTAAAGGTACATGCTGTTTTGGAAGAGATGTTTAATATTAAGTTTCCTATGAAAGTTGAACATATGTTGTTAAGTTTGTGTCCACAACTACTCCCTTCTCATACTAGAATTTTCTTCTTTTATGCCACGATGGCAGCAAGACGGGTTCTGGCTAAGAACTGGAAATCACAGGAGATCCCAACTATTGACTTAGGGCTGCATAAACTTGCTGAATTAACGAAAATGGCAAAGCTTCCTTCTGTAGTCAACAAAAGACCCAGGGAAGAATTCCAGGAGCACTGGAGATTCTCCTTGGACTGTCTTGCCAAAGGAAGCTTGGAGCCAGCAAAGAAAAGGGACAATGGGAAGTCGAGGGACGGGGGTATACTGTAACCAAAATACTTTTCTTTTCTGTATATCTTCATACAGATATATAACATTTAGTATAAGAGCATTTTAAAACGAAACTAGAATTTCTATTCTAACATTCAAGGTCACAGTGGTGGATGATTTCATTCATTTGCTTCCACAAATGTCTGTCTCAGTCCCATTCGGCTTTCTGCTTACATTCCCTTCCCATAAGAGAAACCTGATTTTTTCTTGGTCAGTGTTTCAAGTTACATCCCTAAGCGGAGGAGATATTCTCTTAGAAGCCTCTGGGGCAGCCTCAAAAATGCCCTCTAGGCAAGCTTCTGTTATTGGCAGGCCAGGCCAGGAGGGCTTGTGGTCCCTTCTGACCTCTCCCAAGCAGCTCAAATGACCAAACTGGGGCTATCGTATTTTGGTCACATTACGAGAAGACAAAGAGTCACTGGAAAATACAAGAACGTGGGGAACAGTGGGAGGGGGCAGGAGAAAAGGAAGAGCCGACATGAGCCGGATGGACTCAGCCAGAGAAGCCTCAGCTGTCGCTTTGCGAGACCTGGGCAAGGCTGTGAGTAACAGGATATTTCAAAGGACTAACATGGGATAGCCATTGCTGGACACCTCCTCCTCGACCCGTCTGAGCGGTCTCACATTAAAAGGAACCTCTTCCCTGCTCTCTCACAACTTGGAAATGCATTTCTATTTTTCCACGGGGGACAGATCGATTTTCTTCTCTGGCTTTACTAGAATTTATGAGCTGCCAAAGGCCAGACTAGTTGGCTGCCTCCCGAGGCAGCCTGTAACCCCTGGGGGAGCTAGAGAAAAAGAACCTGCTTGTCCAGTTTTTGGAACTGTCCAAAAGAAAACCACCAGTGAGCCAGGGTCACAGTTCTGGGGTGACTCTGATGGGATCCGTCCCCTGACTTGGACGGTCCAGACTAGCCCAATCACATCAAATTGCAGAAGCTCAGCAGCGTTGGCCGTGGTCACTACTTGAATGGGAAAACACCAGAGAAGCCCCAGGTTGCTGTGCAGAGGCAGGCACCAGCTAGCTGCCTCTGTTTGTCTCTTGCTTTGAAATCCAGGGAGGTTGCTGGGCATTGGCCGTGACTTGAAGGCTCTTTCCTCCCACAATGGGGAAGGTGGGGCAGGCCTCTCAGGGCTGGAGGCCCAGCCAAGAGCTGTGCATCTCCCGGGCCTACGACTAGCGCCAGACGAGGGGAAGATCGAGCCTTACCTGTAAGATTGCAATACGTCTATGATCCCGATGTACAGCAGCAGCCTTTCTCCCTTGGCGTTTCGAGACGGGATCCCTCCCATTCTAGAAGGGAGAAAGAGAGAAATAAGGACACGCAGGTTCGCAGACGCCCGGGCCTTCTCTACCCGCTGGGAAACAGCCGCACGTGGGCCGAATCCTGGCAGCTGGGATTGCTGGATGACGGAATGCAAGGCAAAACTTTTCGCGAAACGAAAGGCAAGCTGGCCGTGGTGCCACACTTTTAGAAAGTAGGACTCTCCGAAGCATAAGGGCAAATTCTGCTGAGCTTAGATCTTGATCAGAGAAAGCCCTGCCAAGAGAGGCAGCGGTTCACAGGATTCGGTCTGCAGACCCTATAGAAAACAGGGTTTGCTGGCAGGGGCTCATGGGAATTGTAGTCCATGGAAATCTGGAGGGCCGCAGTTTGATTAGCCCTGCTCTAGTAGCTGCCTTATACAGAATCAGATTGTAGTTCCATCACGGACATTTTTGGCTATTCAGACTGGCAGCCTCTCTTCGGGATCTCAGACTGAGAAAGATCTGTCCAGTCACCACCTGCTCGGTCCTTTTAACCGGACATGGCAGGGGACCTTCTGCGTGCGAGGCTGAGGCTGGGAGGAAGAAGGGTTGGTTCTTATATGCTGCTTTTGTCACCCCCCAAGGAGTCTCAGAGCAGCTTACATTCGCCTTCCCTTCCTCTCCCCACAACAGACACCCTGTGAGGGGGCAGAGCAGTCAGGATTCAAAAATAAAACAAGAAGAAGAGTTGGTTCTTAGATGCCACTTTTCTCTACCCGAAGGAGTCTCAAAGCGGCTTACAGTTGCCTTCCCTTTCCTCTCCCCACAACAGACACCCTGTGGGGTGGGTGAGGCTGAGAGAGCCCCGAGATTACAGAAGAAGAAGAAGAGTTGGTTCTTATATGCTGCTTTTCTCTACCCGAAGGAGGCTCAAAGCGGCTTACATTCACCTTCCCTTTCCTCTCCCCACAACAGACACCATGTGAGGTGGGTGAGGCTGAGAGAGCCCTGAGATTACTGAAGAGAAAGAAGAGTTGGTTCTTATATGCCGCTTTTCTCTACCCGAAGGAGTCTCAAAGCGGCTTCCAGTCGCCTTCCCTTTCCTCTCCCCACAACAGACACCCTATGAGGGAGGGGAGGCTGAGAGAGCCATGATATTCCTGCTCGGTCAGAACAGCTTTATCCGTGCTGTGACTGGCCCAAGGTCACCCAGCTGGCTGCATGTGGAGGAGCGGGGAATCAAATCCAGCTCGCCAGATTAGAAGTCTAACCTCTACACCAAGCTGGGAGAGGAAGGGAAGGCCATTGCGAGCTGCGTTGTGACTCCCTCGGATAGTGGAAAGTGGGGTGCAAACAGCCAGCTCTTCTACCTCTAGCCATCCACCGTTCAAGTGGGGTGAAGTTCATGCTTCTCTTCGCCCCCCCGCCCGCCCGCCCGCCGCAGACTTACTGGTCATCGGTCTCGACGGTGCCTCCTCGCCGTGCCTCCCCTTGGATGGATTCCATGGCTGTGGAGTAGAGGGCCTTCTGTGCCGCGGGCCGCCGCGTGTCGGCGTGGGAGGACCCGTCCATGACTGCCCGCTCTCGCTGAGCTAGATCCAGATTGTGGACGGCCACGAGCAAGCTGTAATCCATGATTTTGAAACTCTGCAAAACCTGTGCGGGGGGCGGGGAGAGCCCGTCAAGCCAACCCGTCCCAAAGCCAGGCAGCCCAATTCAGATTGCACCGTGCGTTCCCTGCAAAAAACCCGTCCGTGATTTTTGTTTATCAAGCCTGCCTCGTCCCAAGGCCAATGATTCACCTTGCATCACACCCTCAGCTGTTAAGCATTCAGGGCAAATAACTTGCTTTGGAAGCACACAGGATTTTGTTCGTTTTAATCTTGCAAATAAATATTTTAGTCAGGGGAAGAAGGCTCAAATCTGCAAGGGCCTGTTGTTGTTGTTGTTAGGTGCAAAGTCGTGTCCGACCCATCGCGACCCCATGGACAATGATCCTCCAGGCCTTCCTGTCCTCTACCATTCCCCGGAGTTTCTTGTTTAACCACATCCAAGGGCCTGTGCTGGAAGAAAAACATGCCAGACAACATTTAAAAGCAATGCTCGTGAAAGAGAAGCCGAGGGGACTTTCAACTGGAAGGGCCACCTCCTTCCACATGACCCTGTGGGCCAGCTGCTGATTATCCCACCATTTAGGGTAACCTGTGCGGCATTAACCACATACCTGAGGGACTGCCTATCAGGTTATGTCCCCAGAAGGGCTAGAGACACTCTGTGGGTACCCAGCCCGTGGGAGATAACCTGGCCTCAAACAGAATTCTGAAGTTACCCACAGGCTTAAGAGAAGTCTTTAAGGCAGGGTATCCCTGTGGGCACCTTTAGAATTCTGACACAGCACAATGGATGCAGTGGAATAGGCTGCCTAAGGAGGTGGTGAGCTCCCCCTCACTGGCAGTCTTCAAGCAAAGGTTGGATGCACACTTTTCTTGGATGCTTTAGGATGCTTAGGGCTGATCCTGTGTTGAGCAGGGGGTTGGACTAGATGGCCTCTATGGCCCCTTCCCACTCTAGGATTCTATGATTCTATGGAGCCAGCCACAAAATGGGTGCTGCAGCTCGCTTTCGGTCAAACAGTGAAGAACCTTGTGGCGGGGGTGGCAAGCACGGCCAAAACAGTGTTCTTAAAAACCTGCACCACTGATCCGATCTCCAGCAGCCAATCAGGAGCCTTGCTGGCCACAAGTCCCAACCCGGTCCTGCCCACTTTCTAAAGACACTTGGTGGGAAAAGTGTGGGCAGATTCCGTGGTGCCCATGCGGGGCCCCTCTTCTAAGGCATCAGGAGACCCAAGAGCTTAACAGCCAGTCTGTGAGGAAATCACAGACAGGCACATCCACACAGAGGGTCAATGTCCAACTGGATGGGGAGGGCGTTACGTTCCCAAACCGTGTTTTTCAGAAATGCACACATCCCCCCGCCCCCAAGAAAGAACAACACGCTCAGTTATGTGGAGGTGTGGCTGCCGCAGAAGCCCGCCCCCTCCGCCCCCGCCTACCAAGCAGTCCCTCTGCAGGGTCTTGCACAGGGCGCTGTACATGTCCGCGTCCAGGAAGAGCCCGTCCTGCACATCCTGCATGAAGTCCAGGTCCTTGTAGGTGGGGAAGACCTTCTCGCGCTCCTTCTGGGACGCCCGGCGCTTGTAGGTGGAGCCCTTCAGGTCGTACTTCTGGTGCATCCGGACGGAGCGAGGCAGAAGGTTGTTCATCACCACGATCCGGATGTTCTTGCCCCCCGCCTGCACGCAGTACAGCCCGTAGAACTTGGGGAGCAGCGTCCGAGGGTTCTGATTCAGGTTCTGGGAGGGAAGGAGGAGAGTTCCCGTGAGTTCCTTTGTTTGAGAGGAACTGGGAAACCCCACGCTCAGGCCACATTTTGGGGCGGTGGAAAAGGAACTGAGGGAGTGGGGCGCTCCGCCTCTAATCATGCGTGTGTTTCCGTTACATGCACAATGTGTCGGGGCAGTTGCGTCCCCTAAAGCAATGGTCCCCAACCTTTTTATCACCGGGGACCACTCAACGCCTTTTACTGAGGCCCGGTAGGGGGGGGGTAGTTTACTCCTCTACTCTCAACCACTGCCCTAACGCTCTCTGGTCGCTATGGTAATGTTTAAACATCCCTTCAAAATAAGATACAGACACGCCACAACAATGAAGTGTGTTGTAAAGGGCCAGGGGGGATGAAGTAAAGGGCCGGGGGGGGAGGTGTCCGGGGCCCACCTCCAATTAGTCGAAGGACCACATGTGGTCCGTGGCCCACAGGTTGGGGATCGCTACCCTAAAGGAGCTTAGCTGGAGAAAGCTTTCTGTGCCAGAGCTTGTCTCTTGTGGCCCTTCCTTGCAGACCCAGGGAATTCCTGACTGCGACACCCACCCCCACTCCTTTGCAAGGAAGGAATTGAAAGTCTGGACATTTTGAAGCAGAAGCTAGATAATCATCTGACAGAAATGGTGATTTTATGGACTTAGGCAGATGGTGAGTGGGTGAGAGGAAGGGATGTGCCAGTCTTTGTCTCTTTGTGGCCCTTCCTTGCAGACCCAGGGAATTGCTGATCTTCACTGTGGGATGGGAGGGGAATTCCCTCCAGGCCAGAATTATGGACACTGGGGGGGGGGGGGCATAAGAATCGGATAGCAGGAAATGGGAAAGAGCCTTGTAACCCTGGAGGGTTTCAAGCACAGAAGGCTATTTCCCGTCTCCTGCCACGCAGTCCTTTGGATGGGAGATGCTGCCAGGAACTGAACCTCCTACATGCCAAGTCAACACAGACGAGAACTTCCGGGAGGCAAATCATCTGGTACACCCCACTATGTAAACTGGACCAGAGCACAAGCCAAGAAAGGAACAAGTGACGCTACTGGAAGGCTACTGACGGGCAAGCAGCACCAGTAGATTTGGGGAAGCCAGCCAAAAATGCAGCCTTTTCTGCTTCTTAGAAGGGAGGAGGGAGAGGAGAAGCTATTCCTTCCTCACCTTGAATCAGAGCCTTAGGCAGCCTCCCAACGGTCTGAAAGGAAACGGCGAGGAGCACACCGCTGCTCCGGTCCCTGATGGACCCATGAAGCTGCCTGGTACTGACTCAGCCCATCAAGGTCAGTACTGTCCACTCAGACGGGCAGCAGCTCCTTAGGGTCTCAGGTGGAAGTCTCCTGCACCTGTTCCTTTGAACTGGAGACGCCGGGGATTGAACTAGGATGCTGTGTAACTGAGCCAGGCCTCTTCCTCAGTCTTATGGGCAGATTAGAAACTGCCTTCTATTGAATTAGACCACCGGCCTGTCCAGACCAGTGTTGCCTGCTCAGACTGACAGCTGCTCTCCAGAGCCCAAGGCAGGGAGGACTTTCCCTACGGCCCAGTAGATACCAGGGGTTGACCGAGAGACCTTCTGCATGAACACATGAAGCCTTTTTATTTGGAATCAGACCCCGGGTCCATCAGCCCCAGTATTGTCTACTCAGGCTGGCAGCTGCTCTCCAGGGTCTCAGGCAGAGGTCTTCCACATCGCCTACCGCCCAGTCCTTTTCTCGGGATGATGCTGGGAACTGAACATGGGACCGTCTGCATGCAAAGCAGAGGCTCTACCATTGAGCCCCAACCCCTCTCCCCTCCCCCCTCCCGGAAGAGGAAAGGGAAGGCAACTGTAAGCCGCTTTGAGCCTCCTTTGGGTAGGGAAAAACGGCATATAAGAACCAACTCCTCCTCCTCCTCCTCCTCCTCCTTCTTGTTCAGTGATATCAGGGCTCTCTCAGCCTCCCCTCCCTCACAGTCTGTCTGTTGTGGGGAGAGGAAGGGAAGGCGGTTGGAAGCCGCTTTGAGCCTCCTTTGGGTAGGGAAAAGCGGCATATAAGAACCAACTCTTCTTCTTCTTCTTCTTCTTCTAAGGCTGAGGGTACTTCCCTGACAAATCTGGAGGCCACTGAGGGAGTGATGTGGCCCGATATTCCTCCCCCTTCTACCTAAAGACCAGCTTGAGAATATGGATTGCTTCCCCTCCCACCCCAATGCCTCCAGTGAAGCTGCCTTATACTACAAAAGTGGCATTAGCGAATTCCAACAGCGTCCTCTTTCACCCCCCCTCCTAGAATTGTTTTCTGGGTTGATATTAGTGTGGGATATATTTGACCACCTCGTCTTTTCCCCCTAAACTGGGGTTCTGATGGGATGTATTTATAGTTTTATGTATGTTTTAGGGGTTTTGTTGGGATTTTATTCTATGTTGAAACTCGATGCAAGCCTTCGGAGGGAGGCGAGTAATAAATTTAAACAATAAATACATAAATATTATACTGACTCAGACCGGCAGCCTCTCTCCAGGGTTTCAGGCAAAGGAGGTCTCTCACGTCACTTCCTGCCTGCTTGCCCTGACCTCCTTCCTCATATTATTTTGACTTGCCCCACATTCTCTTCTTACCACTTGTTGATATCTGACATTTTGTCCACCTTTCAATCCCATTTAGTCAAAATTGCAATGGTCAAGAGATGGCTCGATGGGTTGGACCCTGCACGATCCTCCTGCACTGCAGCGTCTTAAGGCAATGTTTTTAGAATCAGTTCTTCGTTTTTAATGAAACTGAGAAACTCTGTCTGATTTTAATTCTATCATTTTGTATCCTCTTACATTTATTGCTAGAGCCTCTTGTGGCGCAGAGTGGTAAGGCAGCAGACATGCAGTCTGAAAGCTCTGCCCCTGAGGCTGGGAGTTCGATCCCAGCAGCCGGCTCAAGGTTGACTCAGCCTTCCATCCTTCCGAGGTCGGTAAAATGAGTACCCAGCTTGCTGCTGGGGGGTAAACGGTAATGACTGGGGAAGGCACTGGCAAACCACCCCGTATTGAGTCTGCCATGAAAACGCTGGAGGGCGTCACCCCAAGGGTCAGACATGACCCGGTGCTTGCACAGGGGATACCTTTACCTTTACATTTATTGCTCATAATGCCAATAAAGGCTTCTGTATCTGTATCAAAAACAAGCCCAGAAACATAACCCTGAAAAATGACTAGTAGACAAATCTTGAAGCAGTTCTTACAAAAATCCCTCATTCTTTAATGCATGGAGAGTAGCACTCTATCTTACATGCTTTTTATCAATTTTCCATTATACATTTAATTACTAGGCTCTCTGCAATATGATCTCTGCAAGCTACTTCGATTTTACTTAAAAATGGCATGCAAATACTTTTGAAATAAATAATCTTCTTCAGAAGACTTACTGCCCGGTCCTTTCAACTGGAGATGCTGGGGATTGAACCGGGAACCTTCTGCACGCAAAGCAGAGGACCTAGCACTGAGCCACAGCCCCTTACCAAGAGGAAAGATGCAGCCATGCTCCTGCCCTCCCTCCCTCCCTCCCTCCCTCCCCACCCACTCACCATATAGTAGCCTGGCAGCAGCTTCTGCAAGAACTCGGCTTCTTTGTGCTGAACCGTTTTGATAATGAACTCGTCATCGCTGGAGACGTAGAAGATGGAGCCGCTGGCCCCGGAGTTGGAGAGCTCGATGAGGGGCTCGCTGCACAGGGAGCACTGGGGGGGGAGGGGGAGACACAGCAGTCAGGGCTGAACGGAGGAAGCTGCCCAATCCACAAAGGAGCCCAAGTCTTTCACAGCTGCCATATGCAAAAAAATATTCCTCATTTCTTTCCCATCCCCTCCTGCCTGGTCCTTTCAGCTGGAGATGCTGCCTGGGATTGAACCGGGGACCTCCTGCCTGCCCAGCAGAGGCTCTGCCCCTGAGCTCTGGCCCCTCCCCAGGGCTCTCCAGGGTCTCAGGCAGAGAAAGGTCTTCCCCATCCCCTCCTGCCTGGTCCCTTCAGCTGGAGATGCTGCCTGGGATTGAACCGGGGACCTCCTGCCTGCCCAGCAGAGGCTCTGCCCCTGAGCTCTGGCCCCTCCCCAGGGCTCTCCAGGGTCTCAGGCAGAGAAAGGTCTTCCCCATCCCCTCCTGCCTGGTCCTTTCAGCTGGAGATGCTGCCGGGAATTGAACCGGGGACCTCCTGCCTGCCCAGCAGAGGCTCTGCCCCTGAGCTCTGGCCCCTCCCCAGGGCTCTCCAGGGTCTCAGGCAGAGAAAGGTCTTCCCCATCCCCTCCTGCCTGGTCCTTTCAGCTGGAGATGCTGCCTGGGATTGAACCGGGGACCTCCTGCCTGCCCAGCAGAGGCTCTGCCCCTGAGCTCTGGCCCCTCCCCAGGGCTCTCCAGGGTCTCCGGCAGAGAAAAGTCTTCCCCATCCCCTCCTGCCTGGTCCTTTCAGCTGGAGATGCTGCCAGGGATTGAACTGGGGACCTCCTGCCTGCCACGCAGAGGCTCTGGACTCCTAGAAATCCACGGAGGTGCAGAACTAGGGACGGGGGGGGGGATACAGGAGGCCCCTCCATCATGGTTGACCCAACTGTAGCTCTCCCAAAGTCCATGGACTGCAATTACCCTATGCATGCTAGCAGGGGCTCTTGGTAACTGCAGTCCATGGACACCTGGGGAGCCGCAGTTTGGCCACCCCTGCTCTAGATGGCGCTCCAGCAGCCTCTTCTCCTGCTGATCTAGCCTGCAAGGAGGACTGCGAGCATGAAGGCCCGTGGGTGCCGTGGGATGTGAAACCAGCCACATAAAGGTGTTCGTCTGCGCCAGCAGCTGCTTCCGAAGCAAGGTTTCAGAAAATCGGCACGGCTGATCAGATCACCAGTGGCCAATGGAAAACACCTTGCTGGCAGGAGGAGCCGTCTGAAGAACTGTTCACCAGACGGCCACGTTCAACGCCTGTCGCCCTGTTTCTGGGACAGGGTGTCTGCGGCACGAGAGGGAGGGAGGCGGGAGTGGATTTCAGGCTTGCGTGGGTCAGGGTTGCACGGGGGACTGTAATTAGTACATTCGATCACACCCAGGTCTAACCAGCTAGGGTGTAATTAAGGGCTGGGAACACACTGGGAAGCGATGGCCAGCCTACAGCAGCATCCGGGCCTTGTGCGGAAAACCCTTTGGGGGTTTTCGGGGGAGAGGAGGTTTCTGGTCCTAAAGGTCACCTGGGGAAGAGCACCGCTTAAAAGGGGGCGGCTGTGCCTGGGCATGCCTCCCTGTACCTGCTTTCTTCGGTCTTAAGGGGGAAAGGTAAGATTATCAACCTTTCACAAATGGTTGACGCTGCTAGAGAGCAGTTCTGCAAGTCCCCTGGTTGACGTCTTTTCCAGGCCTTTGGGCTGGAGAAGGAGGGGGGTGCCGGAGGCTCAGAATCCTTGGCAGCCTTCTGCAGCAGCCGTGCTGGAGCTCCTGAGAAGCCAGGCCCTATATGGCCAAACTGCCAGAGGCACTGCCTAAAACTCAAGGGTTTAAAGGTCGATTCAGGCTAACCCGTGCAGAAAAAGGAAGCCATTCCAGAATCACGCAGCATCCCTCAAATCTATTTTCCTATCCTGTCCTCTAAGCTTTGAGCCTCAATGCGACATGACCAGGCAGGCAGGAAATAAATCAATGTTTGTGAAAACAAGCACCGAAATTCACCAAACGTCTGGAGCCTTGTCAAGCACACTCTTAGTCCCAGCTGGTCTTTAGGGCCAAGGGCCACCTGCACTGGCTTGCTGGTGGGAACGTTCTTATGGCCCTCCGGAACGTTCTTATGGGGCCCGGCATTTTGCTGTGGCACAGGCAGTCAAAGCCCCAAAGCCCGACCGGGCCTCCCCAGAAACTCACCAAGTAGTCATCCGGCCGGATGCCGAAGAGCTCACGGAAATAGCGGAAGGCAACGGGGGCGTAGGTCTTGAAGCGGAAGTCATTGTAGTGATGGGCTGGCGTCAGGTTGCTGCCTTCACTGGAGGGGAAAAGGGGCACAAGGAGGAGAAGAGCTGGTGTTTTATACCCCACTTTTCACCACCCGAAGGAATCTCAAGGCAGCTTGCAAATAGATACCTTTCCCTTCCTCCACCCACAACAGACGTCCTGTGAGGGAGGTGGGGCCGAGAGAGCTCTGAGTGAACTGCTCTGTGAGAACGGGTGACTAGCCCAAGGTTGCCCAGTCGCCTGCATGCAGTGGAGTGGGGAAGCATACCCAGGCATTCTCCAGATTAGTGTCTGCCACTCATAGCCAGTACAACACACTGTCTCTCACGCACCCTCATGCACTCTGCCAAGGCCGCATGCTTTCAGGTGACACCTTTGCTCATCGGCTCTCCCACAGAAAAATCTCTGCATTCTCGGAGAATGTGTAGGAGGCACACTCCAGGACATAAAAGGGAACCTGTTACCCCACGTGGCCCAGGAACCACACCCTCCCTGGAACAGAAGCCTGCTCATGACCAAGATGCCACCTGCATCATCCTAGAACAGACTTTGAGAGCGAACGTGTTTTGTTAGCTGGCTTGTAGGTGCCGAGATGAGGCATAGCCATGAGGACAGGCTGTGGCTCAGTGGAAGAATCTCTGCTTCTCAGGAAAGAGGTCCCCGGTTCAATCCCTGACATCTCCCCTTAATAAGGACCAGGCAGGAGGGGATGGGGAAGACCTCCCGCTGAGACCCTGGAGTGCTGCTGCAAGGTTGAATGGACAAGACCGAATTTGATGGATCAGCCAGGGTTGCAGTCGCCACGGAAGAGAAGGGCACCCCCCTAGAAGGGGCAAGGAAGAGCCCCACAGATGGGCAGCTTCACTTGTGATCAAATATTTTAAAACCAAAAAATGAGAGATTTTTTGCAGGCACGGCACAAAGTACCGGCTCCCCCAAAATACGCAACCTCCATGAACCTGAGAACATGAGGCTGAGAACATGAAACATGCAAAGTATCCAACTACAGTGATGAGCTGTCTGTTCTTTCGGCTCTGTGTTCTGATTAGAAGCACCTTTTGCAAGGGCTTGGGCATGCAGGGCAGGGCAGGGCAGAGCTTCCTTCCTGCTGGGAAATGAACCGGGGAGGGGGGGGGCAACACCTGCCCCCTAGTCCCAAGGCAAGGCCACCCCCCATACTCCAGAAACAGCTCACCTGGGGAAGAATATGCTCTCCACTACGTAGAAGTCTTGCATGAGGACATCACGCTCCGGCTTGGTGCTCAGGCTTCCCACCGTGTGGGTGATCCCGAGCTGGATGGCGCCTTTGAGGGCCGACGATGTTGTCTGCAGGGCAGCAAACACAAAGAGCAAGGGGTCAGCTTCTTTCTTGGCAGAGACACATGAAAGGGTCCTTTCAGAAGGGAACATCACGCTGGGGAAACTATTCCCACCACCGGGGGGAGGGGGGGGGCTTTCTTTCCCTTTTTAAACTCTTGAACTGGTTTTAAGACAGAGCTATTATTGTTATTGTTGTTGTTGTTGCAATTTATTTCCCGCCACTCCCCAAAGGCTCATGGCAGGTTACAGTGTCAGAAAACCCCCCAGAAAAATCCCTATTAAAACCCGACATAAAATCATAAAATACAACAATCAAAATATCAAAACTATACCATAAGATACAGCGGAAACATAATACCTCCGGGGAGGGGGGGTGAAGAGGGCGCAGATGAACTCCCAAGCCACACTCCTATAGGGGGGCCATGATCTTCCGTGCCGCCTAGCCTCAACCACAGACCTGGCGGAAAAGCTCCATTTTGCAGGCCCTGCGGAACCCAGAAAGTTCTTCCAGATCCCGCAGATCCTCCGGGAGCTCATTCCACCAGGTCGGGGCCAGGACCGAAAAGGCCCTGGCCAAGGCTAGACATGCTTCCCTGGGGCCAAGAATGACCAGCAAATTATAACCTGCAGAGCGTAAGGCTAAAACAGTTCTGCAGGGCTTGCAAAAGGGAGCTCTTCTGCCAGGCATTTGGTTGAGACCGAACGAACCAGCAATATCTGCAGGGCCCCTGCTCCCTCCCCCCCTCCAGAAATCCATCAATGTGTTCTGCCCCTGGACCTGTTTACACTGCTTGTACTATTGTACTGTTACCGCTGTTACAATTATCAGTGAATAATATTATGGTTATTTATAGGTTATGGATTGTTTCTTGTATCGTTTCTACGTTTTATGGAAACCGCCCTGAGCCTCCAGGGAGGGTGGAATATTAATTAATTAATTAATAGAATAAATAAGATTTCTCTGTATAACTGTGTTGGCCACATTTTGCAAACAACCTGGGAAGTACTCTGTACAAAGAAGTTTTAAAAACTCGGAAATGGTTTAAATGTGTTTTTCCTGTGGATGGCCCTACTGTACCCATATCAATAGATTCAAATGGGTCGCCGTGTTGGTCTGAAGTAGGGCAATAAAACCAGAGTCCAGGAGCACCTTTAAGACCAACCAAGATTTATTCAAGGAAGAGTGCCTGCACTAGAAAGCTCCCGCCTTGAATAAATCTTTGTTGGGCTTAAAGGTGCATCTGGACTCTGATTTTATTATACCCACATCAATCACTCTTCCGCTGATATGCCACCTTCTAACTCCCTTCACTTAGACTCGAGCAGACCTCTCACCTCTACCTTTTGTACCGCAAGGGCAGAGAAACTACAGAGTTCTGCTGCTTTCTGTTTCTCATGCCCTGATGGGGGACTCCTCTGGCCTGGGCTCTTCAAAACACACAAACCACCATCTTTGCGCAACAAAGGCTCCCCCCCCCCCCACACACACATACACACCCATGCTGTGTTTCTTAGGCACCTAAATGATGACACGGTAAAATTCTTTAAAGAAAGTCAAGCAGAACACAAACTCCTGACATCCCATACTCCAATAGATTACCACATTTCCTGTGGAGGCCAGTGTACTGCAGTGATTAAAAGCTGGTTGTTGTTGTTGTTGTTGTTGTTGTTGTTGTTGTTATTATTATTATTATTATTATTAATTCTATTTGTATGACCGCCGCTATTCACAATATTTCAATACAAATACAGTACATTAAAAACCATTAAAACCCTATAAACAACGACTCAGTCACAATGATGGCGATTAAGAAAAAACTATTTCCATACAGGCCTACTGGATGGGCAGAAGGGAGCGGATGGATAATTGGCCAGAGGGATAATTGGAACATTCTGGGGAACCAGGCCCGTCTAATACTGCAGTGGGGGAGGAAAGGTCATGCCCCTTTCGCCTCCCTTGGGGGCGATGCTCTCCCCCATGCTTTTTAACATCTGCAGACCAGGAAGTGCATCTTCCAAGCCTGCCTGGGGTGCAAATTAAGATCGTGCCCAAGGCCAGGAATCTGGGGGCGATCCTTGATGCTTCCCCATTAATGAAGGCCCAGGTCACCAGAGTAGCCCACATGGCATATTCCACCTACACTAGGTGAGGCTACTAGCGCCCTACCTGTCCTCAGAACACCTGGCCACAGTGATCCATGCAACAGTCACCTCTGTCACCTCTAGGCTTGACTTCTGTAACTCGCTCTACACGGGCCTTCCCTTATCCTTGACCCGGAAATTGCAACTGGTGCAGAATGCGGCTGCCAGGGAACTGCCAGGGAACTGGAACACCTTGGAGGGCCCACAGCCAGCCAGTGCTGAGGCAGCTTCATTAGTTGTAGGATGCACCCTGGATTAAGTTTAAGGTTTTGGTCTTGACCTTCAAGGCCATTTGCAGTCTGGGCCCCACATACCTGAGGGACTGCCTATTGCCTTATGCCCCCCACAAGGTTCTTTGCTCTGCAGGTACAAACCTGTTGGTATCCCTGGCCCAAGGGAGGTTCACCTAGCCTTGACCCAGGCCAGGGCCTCTTCAGGCCTGGTCCCAACCTGGTGGAACGAGCTCCTGGAAGGCTAAGGACCATGCAGGAGCTTTCACAGTTCCATAAGACCTCCAAGAGGGAGCTCTTCTGCCAGGTATTTGGTTGAGGCTGGGGCAATTAAGAAGAAGAGAAGAAGAGTTGGTTTTTATATGCTTCTTTTCTCTATCCGAGGGAGTCTCCAAGCGGCTTACAGCCACCTTCCCTTCCTCTCCCCACAACAGACACCCTGAGAGGGAGGTCAGGCTGAGAGCGCCCTGACATTACTGCTTTGTATGAACAGCTCTATCAGGGCTGTGACAAGCCCAAGGCCATCCAGCTAGCTGCATGTTAAATTTGAAGCCGATGCTCTTAACCACTACACCGTGCTGACTGTAGAAGAGTACAAGGAAGGGACCTCAGCAGGCACAATGAAAACACACCCCAGCACACGCACAAAAGACCCTTTTGGGTGGGATACTCACCCTGTAAATAAACTTGAATAGTTCAGTAGCCTATGGTCACTTTGTGCTGGCCCATCAGGGATTAGGGACCAAGAAAGAATTTTAAAAAAATGTATGTTGATATAGTTACACCCCATGTTTCTTTCCAGCGGGGACTCAAAAGCAATGTCCCCACTTCCACTTTGTGCTCACAACAACCCTGTGAGGCAGGTTAGGCTGAGGGAGTAAACAGCCCACGCACGCTCAGTAAGCTTGCATGGCAGAGTGGGCACTAACTGCTACTAACTCTGGCTCTTGCACCCGCGCTCACCAGCCCAGTTTCTATGCTTCATGCCTGCCCATGGAGAGATGCCTTTAGGTCCATCACTGGCTCTGAGCCAGAAGGTACAGCTGGGGCAGAGGCGGTCTGTCTCTTTGGTGCTTGGGGGGGCAACAGTGGGAGGGCTTCTGGAGTCCTGGCCCAGCTGGGGGACCTCCCGATGACCCCTTGGTTTGGGCCACTGAGTGTTGGACTGGAGGGACCACACTCTTGTGTTCCTAGGATGCCATCGGTCCTTCTCCTTTTCCCAATGGCGACACTATTTGGGAGCTCTGCTGAAGGGCAGCTAACTCCCTCCTCCACCCCACCCCCTAATTCAATAAGCTTCTTCCTCCCCAAACACCCACAGAAATCTCTTGCCCTGTTGCTTCTTGGTTGTTTCCCACCTTCCCAAAACTCCCAGAAGCCAGAGCCGGTTTTGGGAAGGCGGGAGAGAAATCCAAGAAATGATAAGAACCATCCACTCTCCTACAATCCCCAGGGCCATAGGCCGGAGACTACTCCCAGATCAGGTGGGAGTGTTGACCCTTCCCCTCCCAGCAAAGCAGCCAGCTGGGCAAAATGCCTGGCACCAGAAGCCCCTCATCCTCACCCCACCCCATGGTTTCCTTCAAGTCTTCCACTCAACATCTTGGGCTTAACTTTTAATCTCCAGAGATAAAAGCATCTCTGCCCTGGAGACTCTTTCGCTGGGATACTGGAAAAGGGAGAGCTGGTCAGGACCCCCAACTCTTTGGCAGGTTGAGGAGAGGAGAATATTGTGAGTGGGTGGGCAGAAGGGACTGTGTCACAGCCTGGCTCTTGGGGCCCTTCCTTTCATGCCCAGAGAAATGCAGATTGCTACTTCAGGGTCAGGAGGCAAATTTCCTCCGGGGGGGGGGGGGGGCATCATCTAAGCCTAGAATTTGGGTCACTGTGGGTGGGCAGTTAGTTGTGAATTTTCTGCACGAGTTAGACTAGATCAGGGGGAGTCAACCTGTGGTCCTCCAGATGTCCATGGACTACAATTCCCAGGGGCTCATGGGAATTGTGGTCCATGGACATCTGGAGGACCACAGGTTGACTACCCCTGGACTAGATGACCCAGGAGGTCCCTTCCAACTCTAGGATTCGGATTCTGTGACCTCCTTTTGTTACTGCATCTTGTGCACACTTTATTAAATGCAACAAATCAAAGTTCCTAGTCCTTATGACTACAAGGGCAGGCAAAACAAAATTATGACCGATGGAAGGCCCATGAATAAAGAAATTTTATGAATCCGAACTGGTGTCAAAGTCTCTTAGGAAACCGAATCGCGGTCAAGTCAAAATGGGGTTCCAGATTCTACACCCATTTTCAAACAGAACATTTCCTCAGTGAATCGTCCTGGAACCTCGTTTTGACCTCGATCTCATAAGAGACTTTGATACCAGTGAGGATTCGCAAAATTTATTTATACATCGGTCCTATTTTCGTTTCTCTTGGAAGAGCAGGTGGCAAAATCTCAGAAACCACGACGGGAGCAGATCTGAGGAGGGCAAAAGGGCCGGGGGGGTCAGAGATTGCATGGAGACAGGTCCAGACGGGGGCCGCGGGAGTCTGTCCGCAGCAGCAGCAGAAAGGAGCCAGAGCCCAGGAGCACCTTCAGGACCAACAAGATGTGTGGCAGGAGAGGAGCTTTTGTGAATCACGGATCACTTCTTCAATTACAAGCACCGGGAGCTACTCTCAGCTTGCATGCCCCTCCTCCACCAGTTCTGCAACCTGGAGCTAATGCTGGCCCACCTTATAAGGTTCTTGTGAAGAGTTCAGAAAGAGGCATTTCCTAAGAACATTAAACAAAAGAGCCTTGTTGGATCAGACCAGTGAGGGTTTGTCTCGTCCAGCATCCTGTCTCATAATGGCCGACCCAGTTCCTGTGAAAGGCCAGCAACAGGGCACAGGGGCCAAGAACAATCCCTGACGTTGCCTCCCAGCGCTGCCTCTGAACCTGGAGGTTCTCTTTTGCCACCATGGCTAGCAGCCGCTGATAAGACCTGCCCTCCATGTCAAGCACTTTGAATGCTCTGCCTGCTAGCTATGTGGCAGATTTATCAGACACCCCTCTCCCCGTGACTGCTGGACTGTTGAAGGTGTTCATGGCCAGAGTCGACTAAAACTACCAGGCCGTGGCTAGACAGCACGGAAAACCCACAACAACCTTAAGGATAGATTCAAATGGGTCGCCGCGTTGGTCTGAAGTAGCACAATAAAATCAGAGTCCGGGAGCACCTTGAAGACCAACAAAGATTTATTCAGGGCGGGAGCTTTCGAGTGCAAGCACTCTTCGTGCTTGCACTCGAAAGCTCACGCCCTGAATAAATCTTTGTTGGTCTTCAAGGTGCTCCCGGACTCTGATTTTATTCCACAACAACCTGTCCCTGACGTTTTGCCAGCAACTGGGGCTGACGGCTTCAGAGGTAGGAAACGACAAGAGGGAAATAGCTCTGTGCTAAAGCACCCCGCTTTGAAGTGTCCTACCTCTGAAGACGCCAGCTACAATTACTGGCGAAACATCGGGATCTAAAACGGCCAGACCACGGCCACACAGCTGGAAGACCCACCGCAGCCAGGAGAAGTACCACGCAGAATAAACCGAGCCGCCTGCGAGCGTGGACAAGATTCCTGAAATTCCCCATCGCCCTGTAAGCGTACAGCATCCTCCTCACGTCAAGAGCTTTGGCCCACAGGCTCCGGAACGGAGAGGGGACGTGAGGGCGCACCACGAAGTCTGAAGTATTCACCTGGGAAATGCAGGTGGGGTGCGGGTGGGGGTGGAATCCCGAACGATCCAAAGCAGAACCATCACAACAAGCCAACGCAGCGCCCGAGGGAAAGGTGGAGGGCAGCAGCGCTCACGACAACAAGCCAAAAGGAAACAGGAAGTGGCGCCTGCCAGAGCTCTAAGGCTTGCACAAGCCGTGATTCCCGTGGAGTGCCGGAGAGCAAGAGCAAGGGGGAAACGCTCCGTATCAGGGTGCCCCTGCGAGGGGCCAGGACCACTCCTTCCAGACACAAGCAGCCCCCGCTGGGCTTGGCCACGCTAGGAGGCAGAGTGGTGAAAAGGCAGCCAGCCCCGTTTCTTCCCTGTTTCTCCATCACCACCCCTGCCCCCCCCCCTCCAACCGCAGGCAAGCTTTGGTGGATTCTGCCCACAGGCAGCCACTTACGTAGAACGACCACGGTCCCGACGAGCGGGTCACGCTAGCATCCATCTAATCCGGACACAGGAAGCGGGTTCTGAGGCAGAACAGGCTGGCACATGCTGAAAAGCCCCCTGAGTTAACTCAGGGGCTGGGGACCCAACGGCCACCCACTTCGACCCACTCCTTGCGGGGGAGGAGGGGGGGGGAGAGAGAGTATGCTCCGGGAAAACCAAATCCAGGTGGAATTCCAAGCTGACTGGTCTCCCAGGGCCTGTCCGGCAGCGACGAGGGCAGAACAAAATTCCAGGGGAAAACGACTCTTCCAAAGACCTAAGACTCTTCTCGAAACGGAGTGATGACGCTTTGGGCTTTGGCCTTTGCCCCCGGGATCTGCCGGCATGTGCTTGCCGGCGGCCGCTTGCGACGAGGTTTGACGTTTACCTGAACGGCCTCCACCTTTTATGCTCCGGCCGGTGACTCAGATGCTTGAGAATGTGGGGCGGAACCGAATGGAAGGAGGAGGGGAGGGACGCGAGAGAGGGAGAGACGTGCTCCGGGGGGGGCGGGGGGGGAGGGGGGAGAGACACAGCGGCAGCTACCTTTTTGTAGGTGGTTTCGCCCGTGGAGTCCACGCCCCGGTGCCCTTTCTTGATCGTCTGCGAAGTGTGCCCGGAGGATCCTGCCATCTAGGGTCGGGAGCAGAGGGAAGGCCATGAGAAAAACACAGGTCTTTGGGGAAAGCAGCACCGCAGACTCGGGGTTCCAGCAAGGGGCTCCCTAACAAAGCAGGTGGAAGCGAATGCTCCAACGGATGTGTTGAGAGCCACTTAATCCAGTGGGAGGGGGAGAGAGTGAAGAGCTGGCTTGCATCTGCTGAATGCGGTTCAGCAAGAACTGACCCGTGTGCTCAAAAGGGAGCGGGAGGCCGCAGCTCTGGGGCAGAGGATCTGCTTTGGGGGCGGAAGGTCCCAAGTTCAGTCCCCAAAACCAGGGGTAGTCAAACTGCGGCCCTCCAGATGTCCATGGCCTACAATTCCCAGAAGCCCCTGCCAGCATTCGCTGGCAGGGGGCTCCTGGGAATTGTAGTCCATGGACATCTGGAGGGCCGCAGTTTGACTACCCCTGCCCAAAACCTTCTGCTCAAAAGGCTCCGGCGATGGGGAAGATCTCCGCCTGAGGTCCTGCAGAGCCGCTGCCGGGTAGGGGAGGCCTCAGCAGGCGCCTGGCTCAGCAGAAGGAAGCTTCAAGCGTTCTTAGCGTGGGAGAGACTGAAGCTCTGCCGAAGGCAACTCTGGCAGCCTGGCTGTTCTGTGGCCAGGCAAAAGCAGCCGGTAGCTCAC
This sequence comes from Paroedura picta, assembly GCF_049243985.1. NCBI lineage: Eukaryota > Metazoa > Chordata > Lepidosauria > Squamata > Gekkonidae > Paroedura > Paroedura picta. The sequence goes on from NC_135369.1 coordinate 2,756,477, forward strand.
AGAGGTCAAAAACCGAAATCAAAATGGCACAGATGTGATAAAGTCTTTTTTTTTTCCTTATTGAAGGAATATATTTCTAATTTTCAACTTGTCAGTCGCCACTAATTTCCAAACATCGGCAGCCGAAATGGGGTCATAGAATCGTAGAGTCGGAAGGGACCCTCCTGGGCCCCAGGTATTCGTATCCTGCTTTCTGGGTCTCCATCGGGAACAGAGCTCTTGCCTGGCTCAGACTCCAAGTGAAACGTGTTAGCTGTGACTAACGTGTTAAACGTGTTAACGTGTCACTGGCAGTCTTCAAGCAAAGGTTGGCTACGCACTTTTCTTGGATGCTTTAGGATGCTTAGGGCTGATCCTGCGTTGAGCAGGGGGTTGGACTAGATGGCCTGTGTGGCCCCTTCCAATTCTATGATTCTATGATTCTATGATTCTAGTTCAGCAGTGGGATGGGCTGCCTAAGGAGGTGGTGAGCGCCCCCTCACTGGCAGTCTTCAAGCAAAGGTTGGCTACACACTTTTCTTGGATGCTTTAGGATGCTTAGGGCTGATCCTGCGTTGAGCAGGGGGTGGGACTAGATGGCCTCTATGGCCCCTTCCAACTCTATGGTTCTATGAAATTCTATGAAATTCTCTGATACTCTATTCAGATATTGACTGTCAATCACTGATGAAGATAAAGCGGGATAAGAATACCTGAGACCCCGTTTTGGCTGCCCATGTCTGGAAATCAGTGGAGACTGATAGGTTGAAAATTAGAAATATATTCATTCAATAAGGGGAAAAAAAGACTTTAATACATCTGTGCCATTCTTGGTTCAGTTTCTGGTTGTCCACGAGAAATCTACGGTGTTCTCCTATTCTGCGGTAGCTCACAGAGGTGCCTCCTGAAGCTGTGCAGTCTTTAATTTCAGAGCCACGTGCCGGAGAAACCGCCCCTCATTCATTCATTCATTCATTCATTCATTCATTCATTCATTCATTCATTCATTCATTCATTCATTCATTCATTCATTCATTCATTCATTCATGTGGCGGCTGTGGTGGAAAGGCCCATCGGGTGGCATCTGACCTATGGCTGCCTTGCTGGAGCTGCAGAGCCGCAGACAGACAGAGGGGGTTAGCCGTTGCCTGTCTCTGCGCAGAGACTCTGGACTTCCTGGGCCGACCGGGACTGACCCTGCTTAGCTGCTGAGACCTGATGGGACTGGGTCAGCCTGAGCCAGGGAGGTCAGAACCATCCATCCACTCAATGCTTCTTTTGTGTGTCCTCAGCCCGGTTTGCAAGTCAAGAGAGGCACACGGGCTCCCTCAGGGAACTGGGCTAAGGGAGGAGGAGATTTGTGCGTTTCGGGGTGAGGATAAAAGGGTCCACGGCAGGACTAGGACAGGATCCCAGGCCGGAGGGTCCCAAGGCCACAGGCTGCCTCCGGAATCCCCAGGGTCCTCAGTACGAAGTCTAGTAATGGCCAACCCTGCAGGCTGCCGGTGGGTGACCTGAATTCTTCAGCAATCAAGGGGAGGAGTGTATTCCAAGGCACGTTCTCACGCTCCGCAGGACAAGGGCAAGACTCATCTTGTCTGCCAGAACCCGAGAGGAGCAACTAGACTCTCTCACGTGTCCCGCAGAAAGCCCAGCCGGCACAAGACAGATGCCCAGTGCCTTTCCCACGACACGCAATGCGGAGCTCAGGGGCTTCGAGGCCCCTGCCCTTCTCCATCACACCCTTTTCTGTCCTGCACGGGCTTGCAGAGCTTCAGAACTGGGGAGGGGAAGGGAGGGGCTTTGCAGCCCCTGCAAGTCCCTCCTCCTCCTCCTTTCCTGAACAGAACCTGGACACAGAGCCTTCTCATTGGCCTGCCTGTCAGCCCGTCACAGAGCCAGGGCAAGCAGGCTGCACGTGCTCGGTCCGATCCCCTGAATCCCCGTGAGAACGGCAGTCTCCTGCAGCCTCTTTTGCTCTCCCACGGCCCTGCCTGAACTGCCAGGAGCCTCCAAAGCAGCCCTCTTTTGTAGGGAACCGATCTTTGTCGTCTGGGAATCAGTTGCAAGTGAGAAGGGTTGTCAGCCCCCACCCCCCTGCTGCCAGCCAGGAGAAAGGAGGAGGCGACACAGCTGGCGATCTGATGACATCACTTCCAGCGTGCTAAGGAAGTGATGTCATCATACCCAGCAACATCCAGGCAACTCTCTGGTATTTGGTAGCAGCCATTTTTTCCTTAAGAGTTTTTGCCCAAATACCAGAGTGTTGATGTGACGTCACAGCATGAGGAGGTCACTCCCGGTGCACAAGAGAAGTGACGCAGCCACTGGCGGTGTTGTCCTGGCCGCCGTCCCTCGGCCTCCCGCCAGAACTTGGGTCAGGACAGCCAGGAAGAGCTGAGTGCTGCTGCCTGAAGTCAGCCCTACCGGACACCTGAACGGAAGAACAGCCAAACGAAACACAGCTTTAGTGTAAACCGTACAATGGTGTCCACGGCATTCTCTCTGCCGCACAAACTATCGCTGAAAGTTCTGGGGTCTTGTTAGCAGAGGTGCCTGCACCAGACTGTGGCGCTGGTGAAGAAAGGGGCCCTGCATGCAGCCTGCCCAGAATCATGGTGGCTTATGGCGGCGTCCTTGTCCCCGTTGGCGGGAGGGTGGGAGAAAAGACTTCAAACTCCTGGCTCTGTACTAAAACGTCCTCTCCTTCCTCTGAGGTCAAGTTCCCAGTCCCTGGTGCACAATGCCACCAGCGCTCTTCTCACTGTGCAAAGATCTCAGAGCGTGAGTTTGAACGTGACTGACTGGATGACCCAGTGAGGAACCGGAGACTCCACACACACAAACTGGCAGCCACCTTGGCTTACCTCAAGTGACTTCTTCAAAGAATTCGCTCCTGGTGCCCCTAGCAGCAAAACAGAGCAGAAAAAGATCAATTAGTCACTTTACCTAATTGCACAGCAGATGTTCCACCTAAATCAATCCCTGGCTGGCTGGATGAACAGGGACTTCCCGTGCTTTGAGAAGACCATGAAAGGAGCCCCGCTGAACACAGAAGATTCCTTGAGGCTCCAGGGGTGGGGACAGCCCTTGACAGACCTCCCCTTCCCCTTGAAAGTCCCGTACAGTCTCTGCTGAGCCCCCCCCCTTACAGGAATGGTCTGCCTCATGAGGTCAGAAGGGCGTGCACTCCCCTGGCTTTTCACAAGCTGTGCAAAACTGAATTATCTGAGAGAGGTTTTTGCACAGGAAACTGGGCTGCACTGTAAGGATACACTTCATAACAAAACTTGGGGTAAAGGGTCAGGGACAGCAGGCTGTACTACTGTGCATGATTTGCACTAGCTGAGGAGAAAAGGAGGTTGAGAGGGGACATGATAGCCCTCTTTAAGTATTTGAAAGGTTGTCACTTGGAGGAGGGCAGGATGCTGTTTCTGTTGGCTGCAGAGGAGAGGACACGCAGTAATGGGTTTAAACTTCAAGTACGACGATATAGGCTAGATATCAGGAAAAAGTTTTTCACAGTCAGAGTAGTTCAGCAGTGGAATAGGCTGCCTAAGGAGGTGGTGAGCTCCCCCTCACTGGCAGTCTTCAAGCAAAGGTTGGATACACACTTTTCTTGGATGCTTTAGGATGGTTAGGGCTGATCCTGCGTTGAGCAGGGGGTTGGACTAGATGGCCTGTATGGCCCCTTCCAACTCTATGATTCTATGATTCTACTGGTGCAAATGGGTCCCACGGTGGAAATTTTGCTTCTGTTGAATGCGTCATGTTCAATCTGAGGTGGATTTCCAGATCTCTACAAGTCAAATCCTATTCACTGACTTCTGAATGTCCCAGTCTGTTGACTGCACTGATTTATTCTATGCAATTGTAATGATTTACTGAGGGGGCGTGGCTCAGGAGAAGAACATCGGCTTGGCATCCAGAAGGCCCCGCTTTAAATTCCCAGCGTCTCCTGCTGAAAGGATGAGGCAGTAGGTGATGGGAGAGACCTCTGCCACAGGCCCTGGAGAGTTGCTGCACTGATTCATATAAGGCAGGGTATCTACGTGGAGTCCCAGAGAGAAAGGCTGACTGTGTAATGTCAATAAAATGTCAATAAAATTTTAATGCAAATAAGACAAACAAATAAGCCTATGCTTGTGGTCAGGACCACTTCCACTGACAGTGGATGTCATGATTTACTTAATTTACAGGCCATGAGTGGTTAGTATATTAAAAATAAGAGTAAAGCGGAAGAAAAACGTCAAAACATTCACAGGGCCAAAATGCAACTTAAACGATTTAAGACCATGTACAGAACTGTGGGAAGGATGCTCAAAGACTATCCTCAAAGCTTATTCCACCAGGTTGGGGCCAGGACTGAGAAGGCCCTGGCCCTTGTCAAGGCCAGGCTTCCCTCCCAGGGAACAGGGACAACCAGCAAATTCATACCTGCAGAGCAAAGAGCCCTGCGAGGGGCATAAGGAGACAAGATGGCCTTAAAGTAAGAACCAAAACCCTGAACATGATCCGGAAGCCCCCTGGTAACCAATGCAGCTGCCTCAGCACAGGCTGGACATGGGCCCTCCAAGATGACCTCGTGAGGACCCCTGCAGCCGCGTTTTGCGCCAATTGGTATTTCCGGGTTAGAGGCAAAGGAAGGCCCGTGTAGAGCAAGCAAGTTACAGAAATCTAGTCTGGAAGTGACCGCTGCATTGATCACTGTGGCCAAGTGTTCTGGGGACAGGTAGGGTGCTAGTAGCCGAGCTTGGTGCAGGTGGAAAAATGCTGTTTGTGCTACCTTTGTGATCTGAGCCTCTGTGGATAAGGAGGCATCTAAAATCACCTCCAAATTCCTGGCTGCTGGTACAGTCATAAGCTGTATCCTGTCCAGGCATGGGAGGCATGCTTCCTGATCCTGCCCCTTCTACCCAGCTACAGGGCCTCCGTCTTGGAGAGGTTGAGTTTCAGAGGACTCTGCCTGAGCCATCCAGACACTGCTTCCAAACAACTGGCAAATATTTTGGGGGGAGAGTCCGGCCGGCCATCCATCAGGAGATAGAGCTGGGTGTCATCCACATACTGATGACGCCCCAGCCCGAAACCCCAGAGGGTGCATATAGATTAGTAAAGTGAAGCTCAAGTCCTACAACAAAGACTGTTTCCATATACAGAACAAGGAATTTCAGATGTTCAAACTGGATTCAGAAAATGAGGCAGCACTAAAGAGCATACTGCAAATTTATGCCGCTTACTGGAGCATACAAAAGAATTTCAGGAGAAAAATCAGCTTGTATTTCATAGACACCCAAAGCAAACGAAACCAGTAGGCAAAAGGTTGTGTCTTCTTAAATCCTAAATAATTTTGCAACCAGAATGGGGTCCCAGGTATTCAATCCCACTTGTTCATCTGTAGCCAGTAAAGCACACCCTAACCCTTATAAATTATACAAAAATGTGTGCTTTAAATCTGAAGTGGGTGACAAACTGGTTGGGCACAATTGAAGAAGTGACCCCTTTACTGAAGAGCTATTGCCTATGTGGTATCCTGTACCTGTAATACTGGTGTTATATGATGTTACATTAAGGTAGGTTAACTGTGGATCAGGATAGAATTTTGTGTAAAATTTATTTAAAAGTCTTAGGGTGTGCTTTACTGGCTACAGAATGCGGGATTGAATACCTGGGACCCCGTTCTGGTTGCAAAATTATTTAGGATTTAATAAATCTCAAGAAAGAGCCTCTTGTGGCGCAGAGTGGTAAGGCAGCCGCCTGAAAGCTTTGCCCATGAGGTTGGGAGTTCAATCCCAGCAGCCGGCTCAAGGTTGACTCAGCCTTCCATCCTTCCGAGGTCGGTAAAATGAGGACCCAGCTTGCTTGCTGGGGGGTAAACGGTCATGACTGGGGAAGGCACTGGCAAACCACCCCGTATTGATTCTGCCATGAAAACGCTAGAGGGCGTCACCCCAAGGGTCAGACATGACTCGGTGCTTGCACAGGGGATACCTTTACCTTTACCTTTTAAATCTCAAGAAGACACAACCTTTTGCCTATTGGTTTCGTTTGCTTTGGGTGCATTTCTACAAGAAGCCAACCGTGTTTCTTCATTTGGACTGCATTTCATAGACTACAGGAAAGCTGCTGACTCTGGGAATCATGAAAAGTTATGGCTGGTTTTTCAGGAACCCAGTGTGCCACAGAATGTGCTTGTTTTGGTGCGCAACCCGTACTCATGACATGAGGCTACTGCCAGGGCAGAATATAGAAGGGCTTCCAGTTGATAAAGGTGTCAAGCAAGAATGTGGTTTATCTGCTTCTCTCTTCAATATACAGGCAGAACATATCATAAGGAAAGCCAGATTAGATTTAGATGATGATGGAGTGAAAACTGTGCCGATATGGGAATCAAAACAATGCCCCACAGGCTGGGAGCCCTCAATTTACATTCCAATTCCATAAAAAGGAGACCTTTTGAGTGATGCTCAAAATCTTCCAATGAAGGCTTATTACCATGTTTAGAAGAAGGAACTGGTTTTATATCCCACTTTTCACTTCCCTGAGGAGTGTCAAACCAGCTTACAAACACCTTCCATTCCTCTCCCCACAACAAGCGCCCCGTGAGGTAGGTGTTGCAGAAAGAGCTGTGACAGGACTGCTGTGTGAGAACAGCACTCTAAGGACTGTGACTAGCCCTAGGTCACCCAGCAGGTTGCATGTGGAGCAGGGAATAAAACCTGGCTGCCACTCTTAATCACTATACCACACTGGCTCTTTTAAACTACCAGACCACGGCCACGCAACCTTCGACAACTCACTAGAGATCCTATTGCAAATTTACTTTGGTTACTGGAAGGAACATTCACTTGAGATCTGGAGACGGCACCTTTCTTTTGCCACCTAGTCACAGGTTTTGAAGTCAAGAAACATTCGGAGTTGGTTTCCCTCTGCCTGCCTGTGCATCACGATTCGGGTATTCCTTGGTAGTTTCCCTTCCACGTGACAGGCAGGAAACAGCGAAGACTTGAAATGACTCCTGGCAAAGGTTGAAGCAGAAGGTGCCAAGGCAAGGATTACAGCCGAATACCAGGACGACAAAAGTAATGACTACTGAGGAACTGCACAATCTTGACAATGAAGGAAGTGAAATTATTTAAGGTTTTCTACTTCTGGGTTCCAACAAAGGGAGACTGCAAGTAGTCAGAAGGAGAGTGAGAATGGGAAGGGCAGCCAGACATCCTTAACGGTAAGGCTGGGTCTCTGGCAATCAAGGTAACTCATCCTATAGAATACCCCATTACTATGTATGAGTGTGAAAGTTGGCAGACTGGATCCCAGAGATCGCTGGATCCCATCAAGGAGGCCGGACCTGAGTGAGGCTCTTAAGGCTAGGACATTTCGGAGGACAGTGATTTGTAGGGCTGTCCTTAAGTCAGAAGTGACGTCACTTAATGCACACACAGGTGTGAAAACTGGGCAAGGGAGAAAGATGGCAGGAAGAAAGTTGATTTGGTGTTGGGGGAGAGTTTGGAACTCAACAGTTGAGCTGCAAAACAATGTTGGAACAATATTAAAAATTATTACAAATATATTTATGAAAGTGCACCAATATTATATTAAAAACAAAGTAAAAACTATACATATCTAACTGCATTTCGACCCAGGGGTCTCCCTCAGTGGTCAATATACACTGTACAAGGCTCGCTTGTCTAAAAGCAAAGTTTTGCTGGGTGGTCAAGAGAAATCTGTTTAGTATCTTGACCCCTGAGGAAGACCCCTGTGGGTCAAAATGCATTTGGTCTGTTCTTCATGGGCAGTTAGATATGTATTGCTTTTATTTTGTTTTTAATATAATATTGATGCATAAATATCTGTAATAATTTTTTAATATTGCTTTAACATTGTTTTGCAGCTCAACTTTTGAGTTCCTGACTTTGTCCAGGTTGGGTTTCTGTTCCCTTTTCGGTTTTGCATTGGAGTTTGACAGATGCCACAGACCATCAAAGACAGGGGTAGTCAACCTGCGGTCCTCCAGATGTCCATGGACTACAATTCCCATGACCCCTGCCAGCATTTGCTGGCAGGGGCTCATGGGAATTGTAGTCCATGGACATCTGGAGGAACACAGGTTGACTACCCCTGATCAAAGAGACAAATATGCGGGTTCTTCATCAAATCGAACCTGTACTCTCCCTAGGAGCTAAAATGACCACACTGAGGTTGTCGTAATTTTTTCATATCGCGAGAAGCCGAGACTCATGACAAGACAAGACGACAAGAGAAGAGAAGCCAAGGGTCATGGCTCCCTCAAAAGTCGATCCCTTTCATGTTTGGTCTTCCTCTTTTCTTGTTGCCTCCCAACTTTTCCTGGCATTACTGTCTTCCGTGAGTCACAGCTCACTTCCTCAGATATGCAGGGAAAGGAGCTGTGGATTACACAAGATGGTATTGAGATATACGTCCTTAGTCTTTTGAAAAGCCACCGGGCTTCTGTTTCCTTAGAAGCCGTTGGCCGGGTGACACAGGCCTGAAATTCAAGAAACGGGGTAAAAAATACCCTGGAAAACGGCATCTTAAAAAGGCTTTCATCGGTATCTCCTGGAACGCTGGCGACGATTTCCGAGAGCACAAACAGAACTCTCTTTGACTGAATCCAGAGTAAACAAAGGGGTGATTTGATACCGGTATTGATTAAATGATAAAGCAGATTCCAGGTTGCCAAAGAAACGGCTGCGGGAGCAATGGAGATTGGGGGGGGGGGGGCAGAGCACGGGGTTGAACCAATCTGCCAAGATAAAATGATGCAATCTTCAGTATCCCCCAAACAGGCATTTATTTATGGGTTTCAACAGAGCCTTCACAAGCAGGTCTATTTCATGTACGGTGGGGCTGAGAATAAAATAATAACTGGTTTTCTTATTGGCATGGAGGCAACAGGAAAAATGTTATATTTCTGGTTATTTGCTGGAAACCATGAACCAAAGTGAACTGGGAGGCTGGGCTGTGATTGAACCAACCAATCATAGAATCATGGAGTTGGGAGGGACCTCCTGGGTCATCTAGTCCAACCCCTGCACTGTGCAGGACACTCACATCCCTATCGCTCATCCATTGTCACCTGCCACCCCCTTGATCCTTCACAGAATCAGCCGCTCCGTCAGATGGATATCCAGCCTCTACTTAAAAATCTCCAAAGATGGAGAACCCACCACCACCCGAGGAAGCCTGTTCCACTGAGAAACTGCTCTCACTGTCAGGAACTTCTTCCGGAGGTTTAGATGGAATTTAGAATCATAGAATCATAGCACCCTTTTAAATACTTGAAGATGGTTATCAGATCCCCTCTCAGTCGTCTCCTCTCCAGGCTCAACAGACCAAGCTCCCCCAGCCTTTCTTCATACGTCTTGGTCTCCAAACCCCTCACCATCTTTGTTGCCCTCCTCTGGACATGCTCCAGTTTGTCTACATCCCTCTTCAACCGGGGTGCTGATTTGACCTCTTTCTGCTCCCCGCCACTTTCCCCTGCTTGGGGCCATTTAAACCCCTGCTTTCTGCTCCAAGAATCACGAAAAACTGCCTTAAAATTTGTGGACATTCGTGGCAGCGCTTCAGTTCCCAAACATCCCTTTGCGAAGCACAAACCAGCCCAAAATTCATCATGAGATTTGGCTCGTGAGCCAATTCATGAGCCTCCCTACTATTTGCAAAACATCTCTTCTCCAGAGTGAAGGAACCCTTGCACAGGGCTGAGATTCCAACAGATGCCTACAGAAGGGTTCCCCGACGTGGCGCTCGTGGTCACCGTGTTAGGCAAAACCAAGCACTTTTAGAACGTGGGCAGGGGACAGGGGACATTTTTGCCCAGCAGGGGTTTGAATTAGCTGTGCTAGATTAAAAGGCAACTTAACTGTTACATATCTTCTGCCTGAAAAGCTGTAGAGTTACCATGAGACTTCTACATAACCCCTCTCCCTGACATTTTTGTGCTTGGGTCATTGTGTGGTCTCACCGCCACGCTCCTGTGCAAGGATTCCAAAGCTGCCCAGACATTAAAAACAGGGGTAGTCAACCTGAGGTCCTCCAGATGTCCATGGACTACAATTCCCATGAGCCCCTGCTAGCGTTTGCTAGCAGGGGCTCATGGGATTTGTAGTCCATGGACATCTGGAGGACCACAGGTTGACTACCCCTGCATTAAAAGGCTGGACAGCATTTTTGGAGAGCTGGTACAGACAGAACCCTGCTAACAATACAGCCAACTAGATTGAAGATCTGGCCCATAATTTATTGTTGATTCCCCCAGAGAGCATTTTTAAACGTTCGATCTTTCTCAATGTACTGGCTTGCTTATGCACTTTCTGCTAAAGATACAAGTCTATCCTATCAGGCTGCCTCCAAGACCATCCAAGTAATCCCTGGGGTGAAACAACAGCCCATCTGCACTGCTTTTATCTTAACCCAAGGGATGGCTCTAACTAATGTAGAGATAAGCACAGTTTCTTTGTCTCACTGATGCCTTTACTCCCCCAAAGCTCGTAATTTTTACCCACAATTTGAACCTGGCCTTTGGCAAGAGAGGCGGACTAAATGGTGCCACGACAAAGACGATCTTTTGTAAGCAGTTGCAGCCTGGCCAAGTGATCTCAGGAATGCACCCTCCTGAGCCAAGGGGACACATGGCAGGTGGGCATGAGGGCTGCTACTTCAACAGGGAGGGGCAACCCAGCTTGGCTTCCTGAGAACCGTACAGGGAAGTTGCTGCCTGGGAAGTGATGTGTGTGTTTGTGTGTGTGTGCGTGCGTGCGCTGTGGGGATGGAGGTGGCTGCTCTGAGTCCAGGCTGCAAGTCGGGTGGGCAGGGCTTGGTGAAGTGGGGACATGCTCGCCACGAGGTGTCCCACCCACCAGCTTCAGCCTCTCTGCTGTTCTAAAAGGCGAAGCCCACTGGCTCGATTTGGGTATTTTTTGACCTTTCTGAACTGAATCACTCATCCTATACATATAAATGGTCCTAAATGGTCCAAAGGGGTCACCACATCGCGATTCAGCATTCCATTAAAAGTACAACGATATAGGCTAGATATCAGGAAAAAAATTTTCACAGTCAGAGTAGTTCAGCAGTGGAATAGGCTGCCTAAGGAGGTGGTGAGCTCCCCCTCACTGGCAGTCTTCAAGCAAAGGTTGGATACACACTTTTCTTGGATGCTTTAGGATGCTTAGGGCTGATCCTGCGTAGAGCAGGGGGTTGGACTAGATGGCCTGTGTGGCCCCTTCCCACTCTATGATTCTATGATTCCCCCAATGGGAGACCGGCGTGCCAAACAGCTGATAATGACAGGTGTGCCACTCCCTATAAATCCCTCCCGAAGCATAGGGTGGGATTTGAAGGGAGCAGCATGTCTGTCATTATCAGTTCCTTGGTGGGCAATCTCACCCCCCCCCGCCCACCCCTTCTTAGGCAGTGAAGATGCCCTCTGCTGCCTGGGAAGCAGGGAGAAGCATTCAGGTGCAAACCCCCCTAACACGTTTCGTAATCGGATGAATCTAAAAAAGTGAAGGAGTATTACTGTGATTTGGTCCAAATCTGAAACGGTAGGAATGTGTGGGTGCAGGCACACGCCCATTCCCAAGTCCCTCATCCTTTCTTCACAGGGCATGGTCCCCAGGCCCCGGATCATCCTTGTCCTTCTCTCCCGCACCCTCTCCGTTTTGTCCATGTCCTTCCAGAACTTCACCACCCAGTATTCCATATGATAAAGATGATGATTTATTGTAAACCGCTGCGAGTCTTGGAGAGCAGCGGTATATAAATCAAATAAATAAATAAATAAATGATGATGATTATGTTAGCCAGTCAGTCGAGCCCGACTCTTGGTGAACCTATGGCACAACTGCCACCACGATTTCTGATCTTGCACTCCTTCTTTTTGTTGTATAATGTTCATTGGGGGTCCATTTTGATCGTATCTAACCACCACATTCTTTAAAATCAGAGTCCAGCAACACCTTTAAGACCAACAAAGATTTATTCAAGGTGTGAGCTTTCGAGTGCAAGCACTCTTCCTCAGACTATAAACATGCTTGCACTCGAAAACTCACGCCTTGAATAAATTTTTGTTGGTCTTAAAGGTGCTACTGGGCTCAGATTTTATTGTGTTACTTCAGACCAACATGGCTACTCATTTGAACCCACTACATTCTTTGTCGGCCTGGTTTCCTTTTTCCACTGACCAATCCTAAAACCCGTGTCAAAAACCCGACCGGGGGGTGGGGAGGGGGGGGTCCTGTTCTCCCACGTGCAGGGTTGCATGCATGTAAAAACATATTTCTCTTTGTGCTGCCACTGCATTAAGAAACTCAGTAACCCGTTTATTTTATTCATGAATTTATATACTAGCCTTCCCCCGGAGCTCAGAGCAGTTTGCATATAATTAAAAACGCTCAACGATATAAATATACAAGTTAAGATCTAAGTTATCATAGGTTTTAATATCCAGAATTTAAACTAATTTGCCTAGGCCATCTCCTATTCAGAGGGAAGGTGAAGGGTTGCCAGATAATACTTAATTAGATATTAGGTGATTTGGGAGAGAGGTCAGCGGAATTTTAAATGTTAATGTTCAGGATCTCAACCATCGGCCTGGCGGAACAGCTATCTCTTTCAGTCCTGCTGAATCTCTCAAGGTCCCCCACAGGGCTCTGACGTGACCAGGGAGAATGTTCCACAAGGTCAGATAAGGCCCTGACCCTGGTTGGGACCAGTTTCATTTTTTAGGGCCAAAGCTCCTCAGGAGATTTTGATCACTAGATCTTAAGTGTCCTTTGGGGGAGGTTAGCGGGAGAGGTAGCCCAACAGATACAATGGTCTTTAAAGGTAAGAACCAAAACCTTGAATGTGAATCGATCCTCAATCTGGAGCCAGTGCAGCTGGCAGAGCACAGGTCATGTACGCTCTCCACTGGACCACACTGCTGCATCCTGGACGAGTTGAAGTTTCCAAAGTCACTTCAGGAGAATGCTGGTAAGACTGCCTTTCATCAAGCAGACAAGACAGAGATTTCCAGTCCCCGCAGCCCCTCATGTCCTTGGCGTGTGCAAGCTGCCTGGCTCTCCCAAGGACTACAAATGCACACCCACAGGATTCTATGGCAAGGTTACCGCAACAATGGAATGGCGCCTGGGAAGTCAGTGCTGAATCATTGCTGGTTCCGGCGTTTCTGCTTAGTCATGGAGGAGGGAAGACGAGGAAGGCTCCAGTCTGGCCCCGAAGGCTCCACGCAGGCCTTCCCTTATCCCTGTTTCCAGACTGCAATTGGGGCAAAATGCAGCTGCTTTGCATCTTCATCTAAACCCCATGGCGGGCCTACATTACCCCCATCCTCCACCAGCTGCACTGGCTACCAATCGATTAGAGGATCTGGTTTAAGGTGCTTCCAGGCCCTGTGCAGTCAGTCCTCAAGGACTGTCTGCCTGCATATATTCCCCCAAAGAGCGACTCACTCTATTCATGCCAACAACCTGGTGAACCCCGGCCCCAAAGTCCGCCTGGCCTCGACCAGAGCTAGAGCCTCCTCAGCCGTGGCCCCAAGCTGGTGGAGCGAGCTCCCAACCAAGTCAAGGCCCTACTGGAACTCAAGCAGTTCTTCAGGGGCTGCAAGGTTTCAGATGAGGCCAACGACAGGCACTTTCCCTCAGCCTGTACTACCTGGCATCCCAACATCCAATTGTCCCTGACTGTCTCTGTTACCCCTATAATTGTTCAAGATAACCCACATGCTGCGCTGTTAACCTCTTGTATCTTTCTTGTTCATGCTGTTCAATGTCCCATGGACCGGTGGCTCCACAACCACCGGGCTATAGGCCAGTGCCGGGCCACAAAGACCCTGGAACTGGGCCGCAGCTCCCTGCCTCCTCAGGGCCGCGCATGTGCGTTTGCGCCATGCGCAGCCACAAACACGCATGCGTGGCACTCCCGTGCATTCGCGGCCGGGTGGCGCATTGTCGTTTGCACCATGCACAGCTGTAAACGTGCATGCGCGGCACTCCTGTGCATGCGCGCATTGCCCTCCCTGCCGCTGCTAGTCCGCAGCCTGAAAAAGGTTGCGGACCACCGCCATGGACCATTCCTGCTCCCCAATGGTTATGTGCACACTGCCCTGAAACGTCACAGCGAGGGGCGGTAGATAAATTACACAACTAAAATAAAAATTGAAGACTGCTCTGTGTTAACACGCTGCCCTATCTCTGTTGAGTTTTGGATTGGGCAGTTCTGGGCGGCAGCCAGAGTTCCTCCAGCATCACCAGACCCCTTGTGTTCTTCCACAAACAGAAGCGTCCAGATCCGAGACATCCAGAAGCCAGCAGCTCCAGCACTTTGCACACCAGGCGGAGTTCCCGTGGGCTCCAGCAGGACCCGGGGCAGGGGGGGGTGCTGCTTTCGGCAGCCTCTGGAAGCCCAGCAGAGGGAACGTAAGCTCACAATGAAAGCGGCACCATCCCACGGCTTGTAGCCCAGGTGCTTAGCAACAGAGATAAGCAATGACCAAATGCACCTGCGCATCCTGTAAATAGCAAACACAGATGCAAATCACCCACCACCGGATCCTTTCAGTTGGAGGGACCGGGACCTGAACCAGAGATCTTTTGCATTCCAAGCAGGTGCTCTGCCACTGAGCCATGGGCCCTCTCCAGACTCCTAACTCGGCCCCACCCCAGCTGTTCTTCCCATGAAGGAGCCTAGAATCATGCAGGATCCTAGAGGACTTCCTGGGTCATCTAGTCCAACCCGCTGCACTATGCAGGACACTCCCAACCCTATCGCTCCTCCACTGTCACCTGCCACCCCCTTGAGCCTTCACAGAATCAGCCTCTGTCAGATGGCTCTCCAGCCTCTGCTTAAAAATCTCCAAAGATGGAGAACCCACCACCTCCCGAGGAAGCCTGTTCCACTGAGGAACCGCTCTGACTGTCAGGAACTTCTTCCGGAGGTTTAGACGGAATTTCTCTTGAATTAATTTCATCCCATTCGTTCTGGTCTGTCACTTCGGGGCCAGAGAGAACAATTCTGCTCCATCCTCCATATGGCAGCCTTTTAAATACTTGAAGATGGTTCTCAGATCCCCTTTCAGTCATTCTCCTCTCCAGGCTAAACAGACCAAGCTCCTGTAACCTTTCCTCCTACGTCTTGGTCTCCAAACCCCTCCCCATCTTTGCTGCCCTCCTCTGGACACGCTCCAGTTTGTCTACATCCCTCTTCAACTGTGGTGCCCAAAACCAAACACAGGACTCCAAGTGAGGCCGAACCAAAGCAGAGTAAAGCGGTACCATCACCTCCCGCGATCTGGACACGATACTCCGTTTGATACAGCCCAAAATCCCATTTGCCTTTTCAGCCACTGAATCCCACTGCTGACTCACGTTCAGTGTATGGTCTACTAAGACTCCTAGATCCTTTTTGCACATGCTACTGCCAAGACAAGTCTCCCCCATCTTATATTGGTGTACTTGGTTTTTCCTACCTAAATGCAGAACTTTACATCTGTCCCTATTGAACTTTATTTTATTCAGTTTTGGCCACTTCTCGAGCCTATCAAGATCATCCTGCATTCTGTTGCTGTCTTCAGTTCTGTTTGCTACCCCTCCCAGTTCAGTAGCTGTTGTTAGTTGCGAAGTCATGTCCAACCCATCGCAACCCCATGGACAATGATCCTCCAGGCCTTCCTGTCCTCTACCATTCCCCAGAGTCCAATTAAATTTGCTTCAGTGACTCCATCCAGCCACCTCATTCTCTGTCGTCCCCTTCTTCTTTTGCCCTCGATCGCTCCCAGCATTAGGCTCTTCTCCAGGGAGTCCTTCCTTCTCATGAGGTGGCCAAAGTATTTGAGTTTCATCTTCAGGATCTGGCCTTCTAAGGAGCAGTCAGGGCTGATCTCCTCTAGGACTGACCGGTTTGTTCGCCTTGCAGTCCAAGGGACTCGCAAGAGTCTTCTCCCAGTTCAGTATCGTCTGCAAATTAAGTACCCCCTAATGTAACTATTCTTAGGGATGCCAGCCTCCACCTGAGACAAGGGGAACCCCTGGAATTACACCTCATCTCCAGACTAGAGAGGTCAGTTCTCCTGGAGAAAATGGATCCTTTGGAGGGTGGTCTTTATAGCCTTGTCCCCCACTGAGGTCCCTGCCCTCTCCAGGCTCCATCCCCAAATCTCCAGGAGTTTTCCAACCTGGATCTGGCAACTCTACCCACCCCCCACCATCTCCACCAGGGGCCAGAGGGACCTGGCAACCTTGCATCCCTCGCCCGACCTGCAGGACTGTCTTGACCCCTGACCCCATCAGAATCATGCTCAGAACTTGCCTCACGCCCTCACAAGGCTCCCCACAGCTCCCATTAGGCTGCTCTGCCTGCGTTCTCCCTTAGGAAGGTGTTGTGACAGGCACCAACATCTACACTCAGAGGTTCAATCACGCTCCCAGAACACGCTCGACTCTCCGTACATCCTGTGCTGGCGAGTGAGAGGGAATGAGTCACCCCCTGCCAGGCTGCCAAGCATGCTTGAGCATGCAGAGAAGTGTGCCAAGATTGCAGCCGTTCGCCAGGCCTGGAATGGCAGATGGGAAACGATCGGGGCAGAGGAAGGAGTGGATGGGCTCGGGCTGCTCTCGGTCCCCTTAGGGAGGCTGGAGGCCGGAGAAAGCGTCACTTAACTGCATGCTCAGTGCCGAGGAGAACCCTCCACCCGGCAAAGAAGTCCTCAACATTGGCATTAAGGATACAAATGGAGACTAGCATAGACACACAGACACATACAAGAAGGCTGGCTTTTTATACCCCACTTTTCATTACCCGAAGGAGACCCAATGCGGCTTTCAAACAACTTTCCCTTCTCCACCCTACGGCAGACACCCTTAGAAGAAGAAGAGTTGGTGCTTAGATGCTGCTTTTCTCTACCCAAAAGAGTCTCAAAGCAGCTTCCAGTCACCTTCCCTTCCTCTCCCCACAACAGACACCCTGTTAGGCAATAGTCCATGCAGCCAGAGGGAGCAGAGCCTGTCTGGGGTGGAAAGGGAGAGAAAGGATACTCGCCATGGTCATTCCGGGCCCCAAGAGGCTCGACTGGCCTCAACCAGGGCCAGGGCCTTTTCGGTCCTGGCCCCTACCAGGTAGAATGAGCTCCTGGTGGAGCTACAGGCCCTGCGGGAGCTTTCAACTTTTCGCAGGGCCTGTAAGACGGAGCTCTTCCACCAGGTCTATGGTTGAAGCAAGTGCGGAGAGAAGATCTGTGGGCCCCACAAAGGAGAAGTATTCCACCACATTTTAACAGTGGTGGCCAGCAGTTCTCCCCTAGTCCCCAGTGGGGGTAGGTTGGGGGTTGGTTTGCCTCCGAGCTTGTTATTGGAGAGTACCCAGCTTGCTGGGGGGTAAATGGTAATGACTGGGGAAGGCACTGGCAAACCACCCCGTATTGAGTCTGCCATGAAAACGCTGGAGGGCGTCACCCCAAGGGTCAGACATGACCCGGTGCTTGCACAGGGGATACCTTGACCTTTACCTTTTAATCTCTATTAATCATTGTAGTTTTAGTGGGTGTTTTAGGGCAGGGGTCGCCAACCCCCGGTCCGTGGCCCGGTACTGGGCCACGAAGGCCTCGGTGCCAGCCCGCCAGCAACCGTACCTGCCTCTTCCCCCCCCCCTGCTGCGAGAAGCTCGCCAGGCCCCAAGTGAAGCGGCCGCTTCACTTGCGGCCTGGCTAGCGTCTTGTTGTGAGAGTAGGGGGAAGAGGCAGGCGCAGCCTCCAGTATGCCAGTGGACGCTAACGCGCACGCGCGGAGCTGCTGCGCATGCACGTTAGCGCCCCCTTGTTGGCAAAAAAACGCATGCACGGCTATTCTGCGCATGCGAGTTACCGCAACCTGCTGGCAAAAGTGCACATGCGCGCGGCCAGGCCAGCAGCTTTCCCTCAACCCGGAGGTGGTCCTCTAACCGGAAAAAGGTTGGGGACCGCTATTTTAGGGGATTTTGTATCTTTATTTTTATCTTGTAACCCAGCACGAGCCAGCTCCAAGAGTGGCAGGAAATAAATTAAAATAACAACAACAACAACAACAATAAAAGGTGGCTGGCTTAATTCTCCTCTTCCATTTTATCCTCAAAACAAACCTGTGAGGTAGGCCACCCAACTAGCTTCCACAGCAAAGTGGGAATTTGAACCCAGTTCCTCCAGATCCTCCAGATGACTACCCCTGCTCCAGATCCTAGTCGGACACTCTAACCACGACCACCAGACTGGCTTGTCAAGGACTACGAAATGTCACCCCCGTCCTGTCCAAGGAAACGGGAGTATCAGGACATCTCCCTGCAGGAAGGAATATGGCATCTGCTGGGTAGCCTGGCCCGCAATGCCCCCCCTGGCCCCCTTTGTGGGCTGCAGAGACAATGAGAGTGGGTGGGCTTCTAATCTAAGGGACAGCTGCTTCTGCCATAATTAAGCCCAACACTCCTGCCGGGAGAGAAAGCAAGCAGGCCAAGGTTAAGCGATCGTGTTCAGGCCCCGGCTTTAAAAGCAGCAGCGTTGGCGGGACTCAGCCGAGCCCCTTCGCCTCCAGAATCAGCCGGGCCGGTATTTAGTCATCCATTCACAAAACCGCCTCTTGAGCCCAACGTGGCGTCTGCCAAGGCTGTTTATTCAACGGAGGGATGACCAAATCTCTGCTTCCTCCCCGGGTCTCTGAGAACAGCAGCCAACGCAGGGACGGATGACGCCCGTGGTTACTTCACCACTCCGACCGCCTCGTTCTATCGAACTGAGGCAGCTAAAAGAGGTCAGCTTGGGAAGCTCTGAGCAAGCCCTGTTTCGCACTCGGGCCAGCAGGAGCCTGATGTCTATTCTGCTCCCCCCCTTTCCCTCCAAGCTTAAGCCCATTTAGCCTTTTATAGCCTAAAAAGAGACATGCAAGATCAAAACAAGGCAGTCAACCAGATCGATTCACTCTGCTGCTGGACTTCTCCACGAGTGCCCTGTTCGTCCCCCAGCGACTGGGAGTCAAAGCTACATTGCTCCTGCAGGTGGAGGCTCTTATCCCTACCCCCATTGCTTTCCCTCTGCCAGAGCTTCTCCTGGCAGCCCACCTGTGCAGACACTTTTATTTTTTCTTTCTCTAATTCATTTGTATTCTGCAATTCTTACAACAGCACCCATCCTCCTTTTTATCCTCACAATAGCCCTGTGAGGCAGGCTAACCTGGGAGAGTGGGACTGGCCCAAAGTGAACTTCCATGGCAGGACTGAGGACTCGAATCCAGGTCTTCACTCCCCCATGCTGCACAAGGAGTCCAGGAGCACCTTTAAGACCAACAAAGATCTATTCGAGGTGTGAGCTTTTGAGTGCAAACACTCTTCTTCAGACCATAAACATGCTTGCACTCGAAAACTCACACCCTGAATAAATCTTTGTTGGTCTTAAAGGTGCCACTGGACTCTGATTTCATTGTGCTACTTCAGACCAACATGGCTACTCATTTGAATCGACAAAAGGAGGTGGCTCCTTTTCCTATGGGCTCTCCATCTGAGAAAGGGAACGTCGACTCTCAAAATCTCTTACTCCAAAAAAGTCTTGTTTAAGAGACCTCTGGCCGTGAATCATGCTCTTGGGTTGCAGGCCGGCACAGCGCCCTTGGAAACGAGGAAATGCTACGTGAACCTTTGCAGTTTCCACCGTTCTTTAATGTCATTGTTGTTATTACGTTAATGTTATTGTTGTTATCACCTCGTTATTACTACAAATGGAGTTACCTGTATCGTTTCTTGTTTCATGTAAACCGCCTTGAGCCTTCGGGGAGGGCGGCATATAAATACAACAAATAAAATAAAATAAATAAACCTGCACCAGGTCCCATGACTACAGAGACAGGTTTGAGCCAGGGGCACCTTGCAGACCAACCGAGTTTAATTCTGTGTGCATTCCCGCTTCTTGGTGGGTTTGAAAGGCACCACTGGATTCAAACTTTGTTGTATTGCTTCAGACCAACATGGCCAGGCCATTTGGAGAGGGGCAGCATGTAAATTAATTAAAATATAAATAAAATAAAATACCAACCCTGAATCTATCCCATGATCATAGCACCTGCTGAGGGCGAGGGGAACAGAGAATGATCCTGTGACTGCAGCTGGATTCCCACCTACAGGAAACCTCGCTGAATGCAATTTGGCTATGCAGGTGAGTCCCTGGAGAAACCAAGGGCTTAGAACACTGGTTCTCAACCTGAGGGTCGGGACTTTTCTTGGATGCTTTAGGATGCTTAGGGCTAATCTTGCGTTGAGCAGGGGGTTGGACTAGATGGCCTGTAAGGCCCCTTCCAACTCTATGATTCTATGATTCTTCTATGATTCTACCCCTTTGGGGGGTCGAATGACCCTTTCACAGGGGTCACGGCAGGGCAAGCAGCTTGGCTGGGCGGGGGGGGGGGGGAGAGTGCCAGACACACAACAGCCTTGCAGGGCAGATCAAGATTGAGCATATGTCTGTCTGGAGCAGCAGAAAAGAGCGAGATCGGCATGGTGGGACAAGGGGCAGAACTAAACTGAGAAACCCAGGATAAAAAACCAATTTATATACAATCATGACCAACGGATCTTCATGCCATTGGTCAGTTTGGGTTTAATTTCTGTGAAAAAACACTTGCATAATTTTAGGGTTGGGGGTCAACCCAACAGCAGGAACTGCATTAAAGGGTCGCGGGCATCAGGAAGGTTGAGGGCCACTGGCTTAGAAGGAGGGCACCCCCTAGTGGTCAACGCAAGACAGATCATTCAGTGAAATGGAGGAGCGTTTTGCAGCTGTAGCGTGCAGTTAAGCATCAGGACGGAATTCCCCGGGGGCCACGGTGGGTTGCTTCACAGAAAGCGCCACCCACAGTGAGTGCGGCTCCTTCCAAAGGATGCACACCCAAGCCGCTTCGTTGTGCCAGTGACCCAACCATCCAACTGCCATGTGGTTCCAAGCTGTCGGCTGGGAACTTCCTAGTACACAGGTGGCCAAAACTGCGGCTCTCCAGATGCCCAGGGACGACAACTCCCATACCAGCTGCTGGCAGGGGCTGATGGGAACTGTACTCCATGGACATCTGGAGAGCTCTAGCCTGACCATCCCTGTCCTAGAGTTTTGGGGAAAGTAGCTTGGAGAAGGAACTGGAGTCACTATGAGTGGGCATGTACTTGTGAATTCCCTGCATTGTGCAAGGGGTGGGACTAGATGACCCTGGTGGTCCCTTCCCACTCCAGGATTCTAAGGGCAGGACTTCAGTGGGGCGTAATTCCATAGAGTTCACCCCTGGAAGCTGCCCTTTTCCCCAGGGGGAGCGATCTGTCCTCTGGAGATCAGCTGTAAATCTGTCAGATCTCTGTCTTGGACTGCTGTGAAGAAGAAGTCGGGCCACTCCTCCCCACAAACAGGACACAGACAGTTTAAGCCCACTGGGCCCACTGGGAGACAAAGCTGCGGTCTCCACTTCCTTCCGGGATGCCTCGGCTATGCCACTTCGAAACTTTACACCCCCAGCCTTTCAACCTGGCCCAAGGGGGGCTGGATATGCTCCAGCAGCCACAGAATGTGGAGCGTGGTAATCGAAAGGGGAAGAGTGGGGAGCTGGGAGAGGAAGCTGCCTTGTTCCAGCCCCTGAGGCCATGTAGAATCAGCTAGAAGATTATGTCAGGTGAGTGAAGTGAGACTTTTAAACTGGCCCTCCCCCTCTCCCCACCATTGAAGACACCTACGAGGTGGATGAAAAGTGTTCAGTCTAGTTCTGAACAAAACACCATCCTATTTAGGGTTCCTGAAGAGCAGATCTCAGAAAGCCCTATGAAGATAGGTTGAGGGACTTGGGAATGTTCAGCCTGGAGAAAATGAGGCTGAGAGGGGACATGATAGCCCTCTTTAAGTATTTGAAAGGTTGTCACTTGGAGGAGGGCAGGATGCGGTTTCTGTTGGCTGCAGAGGAGAGGACACGCAGTAATGGGTTTAAACTTCAAGTACAATGATATAGGCTAGATATCAGGAAAAACTTTTTCACAGTCAGAGTAGTTCAGCAGTGGAATAGGCTGCCTAAGGAGGTGGTGAGCTCCCCCTCACTGGCAGTCTTCAAGCAAAGGTTGGATACACACTTTTTTTGGATGCTTTAGGATGCTTAGGGCTGATCCTGCGTTGAGCAGGGGGTTGGACTAGATGGCCTTTGTGGCCCCTTCCCACTCTATGATTCTATGATTCTAATGTAAGCAGGGCCAGCCCTGGAGAGTACTTGGGTGGGAGACCTCTGAGGAATAGCAGGGTTGTGATGTGGAGGCAACCAAATCTCTCGCCTTGAGAACCTTGCAATGACACTGCCCACAACCACCTCCTCCCACATTGCCCCACCGGTCAAAACCTGACTCACCTGCCCTGCTCTCTGTACCCCGCCTTCTGTGGGGATGCAGGCGGCAGCCAGAAACAGGGCTTTTTAAGTAGTGGCACCTCATTTCTGGAACACCCCTCCTCCTAAGACCTGCTTTTTCCTTCGGCACACCAGGCCAAGAATGTCCGTTCACTCAGGCTTTTAAATAACGAATCACAATTAAAAACAAACAAAAACATTTCCGTTTGAAACCTTATTCTGAACTGTTTTTTTAAGCTGCTGATTTTATTTTTATATATTAGTATTATATTAATATTAATTGTCCGCCACTCTTGGCGCAGCCAGCTCATGGCAGTTTACATAAAAACATTAAAACCCCATAGAACCCCAGTACATAAATGAATATCAGCAGCGAAAATCTACCATAACAATCTGCAGCGTCCCCCGTGCCATCTCTTCAGCCCTGCCAACCCTACTGGACTGGAGTTTTTATGCTGGGTTTAATTAACATCTGTTAATATTTGCTTGTTATTATTTTTAGAATCATAGAGGGAAGGGGCCACACAGGCCATCTAGTCCCACCCCCTGCTCAATGCAGGATCAGCCCAGAGCATCCTAAAGCATCCAAGAAAAGTGTGTATCCAACCTTTGCTTGAAGACTGCCAGTGAGGGGGAGCTCACCACCTCCTCAGGCAGCCTAGTCCACTGCTGAACTACTCTGACTGAAAAATTTTCTTCCTGATATCTAGCCTATGTCATTGTAAAAAGGTAAAGGTAAAAGTATCCCCTGTGCAAGCACCAAGTCATGTCTGACCCTTGGGGTGACGCCCTCCAGCGTTCTCATGGCAGACACAATATGGGGTGGTTTGCCAGTGCCTTCCCCAGTCATTACCATTTACCCCCCAGCAAGCTGGGTACTCATTTTACCGACCTTGGAAGGATGGAAGGCTGAGTCAATCTTGAGCCGGCTGCTGGGATTGAACTCCCAGCCTCATGGGCAGAGCTTCAGACTGCGTGTCTGCTGCCTTACCACTCTGCACCACAAGAGGCATATCATTGTAGTTTAAACCCATTACTGCGTGTCCTCTCCTCTGCAGCCAGCAGAAACAGCATCCTGCCCTCCTCCAAGTGACAACCTTTCAAATTCTTAAAGAGGGCTATCATGTCCCCTCTCAACTTCCTTTTCTCCAGGCTGAACATTACTTTGTAAGTGACCTCAGACGGCTTCCCAGAGAGGAGGCACAAAATCCTCCCCCCTCCCAAAACAAAGTTAGGAGCAATATGTTTTGTACCTGAGGCCCAACAGAGAAGTCGCACCCTCCAGCCACCCACAAGGAGAGAAAACAGGATCTGAAACAAGAGGGGGCCCCATCCTGCCGAACCAGCCGCACCACAAAGGATGGCAGGTCTTGCTCTCTGGGTCTGATTAGTTCCCTTTTAGCACGAGGGATCTTTAGGGCACAGGGATCTTGAGGGGTGAGGGATCTTGAGGGTACAGAAATAAAAATCAGGAAAACTCTTCGGCAGCAATTACATTAGAACCATCTATATAATTTTCATTTCATTCAGGAGATTCCCTTAAAACTGGCAACTCAAGCCTCCTTTAGCATGGCAAAATGTTTTTATCCCTTAAGATATATCTGGCCCATGTATTCTAAAGTGCCTGTTCACAGAAGAACAGGGTTCGAGTCCAGTAGCATCTTAGAGACCAACAAAATTTGGCAGAGGGTGGGGGAATAAGGTTTTGAGAGTCAAAGCTCCCTTTGTCAGTAGGGAGAGCAGACAAAGAGAACTTATTCCCCTCTCCCAAACGACTAGAACTCAAGGACACCCAATAAAGCACATGGGCAGGAGGTTCAAGACCGGGAAAAGAAAATGCTTCTTTACATGGCAAGTGATTAAAAGGGGGAATTTGCCGTCAGAGGATCTAGTGATTGCCACAGGCATAGACAACTTTAAAAGGGGAGCTTTTGACCTCCATGTTCAGAAGCAGTCAGCATCTGAATATCAGAGGCAGGAGGAAGCACCAGGGGAAAGCCTCTATGCCCTGTTGTGGGCCATCAGGAGGATTGACTTGGCTACTCTGTGTGGCAGGGTGCTGCATTAGATGGACAACCTGTCCGATCCAGCAGGGTTCTTACCTGACAAAGGGAGCTTTGACTCTTGAAAGCTTTTACCACAAAAATCTTGGGGGTCCCTAGGTGCTACTGCACTCAAATCTAGTTCTTCTAGATCAGACCAACACAGCTACCTGCTGAAACTGTCTCCATGCCGGCAAAAACCTTCGGTGCTCCTCAATATGACAATAATGACAAAGCAGAAATGTTAGCCGATATAAGCATTTCAACAACTCCCGGGCTTAAGCACAGAGGAGCATTGTGCAGGTCAAGGAAAACAAAAAAAAAAGTGCACCAAGCTGCTGAAAGCATCAGGTCTGTTAGCGCTTGCCATCTCACGGCTGACCCCAAGGGCACAGCGATGCAGGATCACGTCTTCATTAGAACAACGCAGGTAAGATCGACTTTATTAATTCTATTAAGAACACGCAACTCTCCAGATACCAAGAGGAGCAGCTACATTCCAAAGCAGGGGGAGTCAAACTGCGGCCCTCCAGATGTCCACGGACTACAATTCCCAGGAGCCCCCTGCCAGCAAATGCTGGCAGGGGGCTCCTGGGAATTGTAGTCCGTGGACATCTGGAGGGCCGCAGTTTGACTACCCCTGTTCCAAAGCATTTCACAGCCTGTGGGGTGGATGTGTGTGCTGAAGATGCCTCAGCTCTGAAGAAATTTGCAGCCACCTTTGTGTAAAAACAAAGCTTTATTCAAGGTATAAGCCTGAGTGCAAAAAGTGTGCTTGCACCTGAAAGCTTCTACCTTGAATAAAACTGTGCTGGGCTTAAAGGCTCCAGTGGAATCAAAGCTTGTTCTGCTTCTGCAGACCAGCACAGCGTCCTGCCTGAACTCTATTTGCACTGAGATCGCATAAGCGCTCTCGGGTTTAGAAAGAACAGCACAGACATTATGACCGTAGCAGCACAGATCGATGCAATATAGCAATGCAACCCAGCCCAAGAACTCCTGCTCCAGCCTTGCTTTTGAAATTGAAAAGCGGTGATTTTAGTGCAAGCGGCCAAAAACAGCTCTGAACCGCCAGGCAGCTGTGTGAAGCCGGGAAGGCCGGGAAAAGGTCCAGTTCCACGCCGCATGCCAGCACATCACCTTCAAGACCATGCTTGCACTCCGGATTTTACCCAGACACGTGCTCCTTCGAGAAGATCTCACTGAGCAGCATAGGAAGTTGAAAACTACAGAGGGGTGGGGAGGAAGAAAGCAATGGTTGAAGGAGGAAAGATTAAACGCTGGCTTTGACCACTCCGGGGGGGGGGGGAAGGGGAGGTGAGCAGTGCTGTCCCCTTGGCTGGGGAAAGGAACAAAGACATCAAGTGTATAGACATCGACACATAAAAGCAAAAAGTGTATGCGTGTGTATGGGATGGGAGGGGGGGGAATCAAATCATGCCACAATTAAGTAGACACCAGACTGTTCCACCTGCATACAGAAGAAAACATACAAAATCACTGCTTTCCCACACAGCTCCACTTGCCTTCTCCCCTCCAGCCCTGTGGAGCCCTGAGTTCCCTTCCACTCAATCACATGTCGAATCACATCCTTCCTCTTAAAAAGATAAGAGAAGCATAGAATCCTAGAGTGGGAAGGGACCTCCTAGGTCATCTATTCCAACCCCCTGCACTATGCAGGACACTCCCAACCCTCTCGCTCCTCCCCTGTCACCTGCCACCCCCTTAAGCCTTCACAGAATCCGCCTCTCCGTCAGATGGCTCTCCAGCCTCTGCTTAAAAACCTCCAAAGATGGAGAACCCACCACCTCCCGAGGAAGCCTGTTCCACTGAGAAACTGCTCTGACTGTCAGGAACTTCTTCCGGATGTTGAGATGGAATTTAGAATCATAGAGTTGGAAGGGACCTCCTAGGTCATCTAGTCCAACCCCCTGCACTATGCAGGACACTCTCAACCCTCTCGCTCATCCACTGTCACCTGCCACCCCCTTGAGCCTTCACAGAATCCGCCTCTCCGTCAGATGGCTCTCCAGCCTCTGCTTAAAAATCTCCAAAGATGGAGAACCCACCACCTCCCGAGGAAGCCTGTTCCAGTGAGAAACAACTCTAACTGTCAGGAACTTCTTCCGGATGTTTAGATGGAATTTCTTTTGAATTAATTTCATCCCACTGGTTGTGGTCGGTCCCTCCGGGGCGAGCAAAGTGGATTAGGTCAGTGGCCCCTCCAGTCCGTGTTCCACAGGGGTCAGAACCCAGGTGCAATGCAGAGGCCGACCAGCCTGTCAGACCTCCAGAAGCCCTTCCCCCGTGGCCCCTCAAGCACCAGGAAGGCAGAGCATCACTGCCCAGACAGAGTGTTCCCCCCAAGTAATGTGATGTGATGTTAGCCATTCAGTCGCGTCCGACTCTTGGCGATCCTATGGCCCAGCTGTCTCCACATCTCTAGACCTTTGGCTCGTAGTACGTCTGTTCCAGATGTTTCCCAATCCCCTCTTGAAGCTGTCTATGCTTGTAGCCCCCACCACTTCCAGTGGCAGGAAATCCCACTTGTAAAAAGCATATCACTTCCAATTTTGTTTAAGTCCACCTTATCTCCAAATATCCCAAGCAAGCTTTGGCTTTTTCGGCCCCGGCCACAGCCTGGTGGAACGAGCTCCCGGAAGAGCTACGGGCCTTGCCAGAGTTATCAGCTTTCCACAGGGCCTGTAAGATGGAGCTCTTCCACCACGTTTATGGTTGAGGCCGGGTTGAGGCCCCGGAATTATTATCAGAGGATCCCCTAGAGCTGGTGAGATCAGGTCCCCCACTCCTAAGGAAAGAGCTCCAGACTGCTAGCTGGGCCCGGGGGGGGGGGGGAGAGGAGATGGGGAGATAACTCCAGCCATCTTTTAATGTGTTCTACTGTGCTGGGGATTTTAAGGATTCTGTGTTTTTACCATTTTATTATAAACCGCCATGAGTCCCTTGAGAGCGGCAGTATATAAATCAAAGAATGAATAATTAATTAATGAAGACTACACTGGATTCAGCCAACCTCAGCTGCTCCTATCCCAGGAGTAAAATAGGTGCTTGGTGTTGTTGTATTGATTTATTTACTTCGTTTACAGCCTGCCTTGCTCACTCAAACACAAAGTAGCTTACAAACTTTTTTTTTTAATTCGACCAGAAAGGAGGGAACATCTAAACCATGCAGAACTAGAAAATAATGCAAACAGAACAAAAGCTACCAGGAGCCCTGTTTGAGTTTCAGAGAGTCATGCGGAGGATCAGCTGCCAGAGATCAGCAACAGGAATTCCGTCATAATAGGACTGAGCTTATCAATGCCAGCGATACACAAACATCCCCGGTGCAGGGGGAGGAGGGGGGCTAGATCAGAGGGCTATCTGGGGCCCAAGTGGCTGACTTCCTCTAGGGCGTTCCCCGGTTTCTGACCTGTGACTGAACATGGGATGTGGGTCTGGAAAGTGAAAGGGAGGCCAGAAGTACTTCTCTCCTGCATTTTATCCTCACAACAACCCTGTGGGGTAGATCAGGCTGAGATCATGTGATTGGCACAAGGTCACAAAGCAAGCTTCTTATGGCAGAGTGGGGATGGGAACTCGGTGCCTCCACAGTCTCACTAAGGTTTTCTCAACGGGGGTTTCATGAAACCCTGGGGTTTCCTGATGACCCTGGAAGGGTTTCTCCAATTGGTTGAGAGTTACATAATTTTAAAATATATTTTAATTTTTCAAAAACATTTTTAGAGAAGAAGAAGAAGAGTTGGTTCTTATAGGCCGCTTTTCTCTACCCGAAGGAGGCTCAAAGCGGCTTACATTCACCTTCCCTTTCCTCTCCCCACAACAGACACCCTGTGAGGGAGGGGAGGCTGAGAGAGCCCTGAGATTACTGAAGAAGAAGAAGAGTTGGTTCTTAGATGCCGCTTTTCACTCCCCGAAGGAGGCTAAAAGGGGCTTACAGTCGCCTTCCCATTCCTCTCCCCACAACAGACACCCTGTGAGGGAGGGGAGGCTGAGAGAGCCCTGAAATTACTGAAGAAGAAGAAGAGTTGGTTCTTAGATGCCGCTTTTCACTCCCCGAAGGAGGCTAAAAGGGGCTTACAGTCGCCTTCCCTTTCCTCTCCCCACAACAGACACCCTGTGAGGGAAGTGAGGCTGAGAGAGCCCTGATCTTCCTGCTCGGTCAGAACAGCTTTATCAGTGCCGTGGCGAGCCCAAAGTCACCCAGCTGGCTGCATGTGGGGGAGCGCAGAATCAAACCCAGCATGCCAGATTAGAAGTCCACACTCCTAACCACTACACCAAAGTGGCTCTCTTATCTACTGATATTATATATGGTTATGTCAACCCACCCACCCCCTCCGAAAATGGCGAATGATGGGCCTGGAGGGGGTGGAAAGGGGAGGGGGCCCGGTCATAACAATCCTTGCTGGCTGAGGCTTGTCACACATGGTAGGGACTGGAGTCCAGAGAGGTAAGTACTCTCATTTTAACTTAACTGCTGTGGGGCGGGGCAGAAGGATGCTCCAGTCCTGTTCCTGGCCCAGCGGAATAGGCTGCTGGGCCCTGTCTGTTGTTGGAGGGGCAGGGGCAATGAAGCATGATGATGTCACATCTAGTGGGAGTGTCTGGGTGATGTCACTTCTGATGACATGTGACTTCTGGGGGCATGGAAGGAGGTGTGGCTGCATGATGGCACTTTCAGGGCTTCTCAAAGCCTAAAGAATGTTTCTCGAAGGTAAAAAGGTCATAGAAGCATAGAGTTGGAAGGGACCTCCTGGGTCATCTAGTCCAACCCCCTGCACTATACAGGACACTCCCATCCCTCTCGCTCACCCACTGTCACCTGCCACCCCCTTGAGCCTTCACAGAATCAGCCTCTCCGTCAGATGGCTCTCCAGCCTCTGTTTAAAAACCTCCAAATACAGAGAACCCACCACCTCCCGAGGAAGCCTGTTCCACTGAGGAACTGCTCTGACTGTCGGGAACTTCTTCCGGATGTTCTTCCGGATGTTTAGATGGAATGGCCGAGAAAGGCTGGTCTAACCAGACACCCTGACAACTCCCTGGCATGATATTAAGGCAAGGTGTTAAAATGCTGCATCATTTTGACAGCACCAAGGATTTCTAACACCTACATAATTTTGGCAGAAAATGTGCAAGTCTGTTACAGTGACCACAGGGCCAAAGAACAGCTGCCTGTCTGGGAAATAAACTCCCCCCCCCACGCGCACACACACACACACACACACACACGAAGCAGCACTTTAAACCCATTAGCCAAAGGGAGGTATATTTCCTGAGCATGTCTCTAGCTACTGCTGGGGGCATCTAGTGTAGCCCTAAATCTAGGTAATTAAAAACATCCTTTGGTTTATAACAATCTTAGCCATTTCAGTTTTCAGCTCGTTCCCCCATTCTCCTAATTGGGAAAACACTCCGAAACGCATAAAGTTCTAACAAAGATGTATTCAAGGCGCGAAATTTCGAGTGCAGGCACTCTTCCTCAGACTAATGAACTACCACCGTAACAGTGGAAACATAAAGCAAAAGCTAATTCAATTAAAGGTGCTTCTGGACTCTGATTATGTTGTGCTACTTCAGACCAACACGGCTACCCACTTGAATAAGTTCTAAGAGATGGAGCATTTTTTATTTTTAATCACTGTAAACAAACACCACCAGCATTTTAATGCACCAGTCAGGGACACACCAGGATTGTACGTCTAAATCCAGTTTGGTGTAGTGGTTAGGAGTGCAGACTTCTAATCTGGCATGCCGGGTTCAAGTCTGCACTCCCCCACATGCAGCCAGCTGGGTGACCTTGGGCTCGCCACGGCACTGATAAAACTGTTCTGACCGAGCAGGAATCTCAGGGCTCTCTCAGCCTCACCCACCCCACAGGGTGTCTGTTGTGGGGAGAGGGAAGGGAAGGCGACTGTAAGCCACTTTGAGCCTCCTTCGGGTAGGGAAAAGTGGCATATAAGAACCAACTCTTCTTCTTCTTCTTCTAACAACGTGGTACTGCTAACAAATTTTCCTAAAAACTGGTTTTGTCCAGGATCTTTTCCTGGGAGCCAGTATGGTGCAATGGTGAAGAGCAGCAGACTCTAATCTGGAGAACTGGTGTCGGGAACCCGCTTGCTAACTGAAAAACAGGGTGCCCCTTTGAAGAAAACGTCACGCCAGGCCTGGTGAACGGTACAACAGGAACAAGCTTTATTTCAGCAACGTGGAGTCCGCTGGTATGGAGTAAGAGCTTCCACCGAACTCCAGGTGGAAGCTCCCTTTTATACAAAACCCACCTCCTTAGGCTGTATTGCCCCACCCAGTACTTGCGGAGGGAACATGCTGATACAATCATGACTCATGCACATATGCGAGGTTTTCCGGGGTTCCTGATGGCCCATTTTCCTGGAACAAAGGGCCATCTCCGGGCCCTTGTCAAAAGGTGGAGGGGGACATTGAGGTTCTTTAGCGGCCATTGCCACCTCAACGATCGGGTGGGGCGCCCAGCTGCCGGCTTGCCTATGATCACCATGCCCTACCTCCGTGATCGCGGCCGCCTCTGATGGCGGGGTTCGGTCCCGTTCCCAAGCCACCAAGGACCGAACCACGACAACTGGTCTGATTCCTCACTCCTCTTCCACATGGAGCCAGCTGGGTGAGTCTGGGCCAGTCACAGTTCTCTCAGAGCTCTCTCAGCCTCCTCTACCTCCCAGGATTTCCCTTGTGAAGAAAGGCAGATAGGCCACTTCGACACTCCTACAGTGGTAAAAAGAAGGATCCAAAGAACCAGCCCTCCTCCTCCTCCTTTCACCTCTGCTCATCTCTTGCCTTGCAAACCTTATGGAGTCACCGAACATCAGCTGTGACTTGGTGGCACTTTCCATTCCCACCAACAAACTGAGTTAAAACCTGCTGTATATTTAAAGGACCATGAAGAAATGGCAGAAACACCTTCCGTGACTATCCTAGAGGGAACGTGGCCAGGGTTAATCACGTCTTACTATTCCTGGCTTCATCTTGGGGCTGTCTGATTCAACAGCCTCGCCAGCTCCTATTAATGGCACTTCCAATTCTGCTGGAACACAGACAAGGTTGTCACAAGAAGAGCCCTGCTGGATCAGACCAGTGGCCCGTCCAGTCCAGCACCCTGTCTTACACAGAGGCCAACTGGTTCCTTTGGAAGTCCCAGAACAGGATGCAGAGGCTGAGGTTGACGCCTGGCACAGGTATGCAGAGGTTTTCTGCCGCTGAACAGGGAGGTTCCCTTTACTCAGCACAGGCTAGTATCCATGGTGTGCAAAAGACACGAGATGCTTTTGATGGAGCTTTGTTTTGAACCGTGGGATGCACCACAGATTCACTTAAGAGAGAGCTCTGCCACTCAACACCCCAGAAACCACGCCAGCACCGGTAGGATGGGTGAGTGGAAAGAATGGTAGCTGCAGAGACTAAATCTCTCGGTGGCAGCCAACTGCGGGAACAGAGAACAGGTTCCTGGTCTCCACTCTCCCCCTAAAATAGCTTTCCCATAATGCTTGCTGCTGATGGGGAGGGGACATGGAATGGGAAAATTCTCACCCGTTATCATCTGAAGGTTTGCAGGCAACATTTCAAGCAGGGAGTCAGGTAGACAAGATCCCAATTAATCCAGCATTGCTGCCCCCCTCTCCGCTTTCCAGATTGGTCAGTTATATCCAGCTGAGTGGCTTCAAACCCCTTTTTTCTGTAGGAATTTGAGGGGAAGGAGCACCCTCCCAAGTTGTCAACATCAAAGGAAATAACGACTTAGTCACATGCTATCCTCGAACTATGGAGCCTCGGAAACCCCCACGGCCAGGTTGAGGAATTGGGATCAGCTCCCCTGACCTTGTTTCTACACTGTATCACTTCCTTAATTCTTATGGCATTGTAAACAGACTGGGGGGGGGGGGGGCTTTCCAGTTGGAAGGAAGTCCACAAAATATATACAAGTACACAACTTCACAAGGCAGCCATGTTGGCCTGCAGAAGGAGAGGTAGATCTTACAGACCCACAAGATTATCAGGGTGTGAGTTTTCGAGAGCTTTAGAATCTGAGCTTTAGAATCCTAGAGTTGGAAGGGGCCATACAGGCCATCTAGTCCAACCCCCTGCTCAACGCAGGATCAGCCCAAAGCATCCTAAAGCTTTGACGCGTGAAAGTTCGTACCTCAAAAACCTTGGGGGTCTCTAAGGTGCTTCTGGACTCAAATCTAGCGGTGTAAATAATTAAATTTCTCGTCCTACTGCTCTTTGCTCACACTCCATCAGATTCTGCTCAATATCTGGCCTGTCATTCATCTCCCCCTCTTCCAGCATCTAGCTCCAGCCCCATCACAAAGAGGTCATCTGCCCTCCTTCCTTCAACAGAATAAGCTCTTCCTTCCGCACAGAGATAGACAGGGAGACTGAGAAAAGAAACATGCAAGCACATTTGATTCCAGACAGGCCAGTTAGTTCCTTCCTTCCTTCCTTCCTTCCTTCCGCAAGAGCCCTGGGCCCACTGAGGAGCCTCTTTTCCCCAAGGGGGAGATGCAGCGAAGGCAGCCTCTACCCAGCTTGCTTTTCCTGTGCCTCCCATGGACGAGGAGAACCATTCCCGTGAGCTCCAGTTCTTCCTTCATTACACCCATAGATCCAAGGAGCTTTCTCTTCACCCATTCATTCACTCCTCCTGCTTTCTTCTCCCTAACTAGCCACTACCCTCACCCACATGGATCTGGTTAGTATGATCTCATCACACCACAGAAGCAAAGCAGGGTCTGCCCTGATTAGTACTTGAATGGGAGACCACCAAGGAAGTTGCTATGCAAAGCCTATAGGTTTAAGCTGGCTGATACTTGGGGTGGAGAGAAAGGGTGTGCATTCCAATCTATTCAAACAATACAGTATTTTTGCAGATATATTTCAGCGTCATAAACGTACCCGGGTTTTCTCGGGAAAACAAAATGGAACAAAAAATGCTGAGAAAATCCTGGATATATTCAGGAATTTTGGGTAGAACTGAGAAGAGTGGAGAGGCAGCAGACTGCACCCGTCTCTCAGTTATTTGTCTGGCAGGCTTCTGGAGTCTCTTGAAACATTAAAGGGACTGCAAAAGCCTGCCAGACAAATAGCATGGCTCCCGCCTCTCCACACTTTTCAGATCTACCCCAAATTCCTGAACATATCCAGGATTTTAAGCTTTAGACCAGGGGTAGTCAAACTGCGGCCCTCCAGATGTCCATGGACTACAATTCCCAGAAGCCCCTGTCAGCAAATGCTGGCAGGGGCTTCTGGGAATTGTAGTCCATGGACATCTGGGGGGCCGCAGTTTGACTACCCCTGCTTTAGACTTTAAAAGGACTGCAGAAGTCAGCCTGAGGATTTTTCAGATAGGGTCTATTGGACCTGATCATTTTGGAGGTTTTTTGAATTTTGGGGGTGTTCCAGTCGGCCTGAACCAAAATATACCATGAAACTTGCACACACCAATTGGGGAGAGGAAATCTGCAGAACATTTTCACCCACTCACCAAATACTACAATTCAAGGGCCTCCACGGAAGCTGATGGGAGGTAGGTTCAGGATGGTCAAAAGGAAAGACCACTTTCCTCAGAGAGTGATTAAAAGGTGGGATGCGCTACCAGAGGAGAGAGTGACAGACAAGGGAATGGACAGCTTTAAAAGGGGAGCAGACAGATTTATGGAGGATAAAGTCCAGCCATGGCCACTCGCCATGGCGACTGAGGGAAATCGCCACATTCAGAGGCAGTAAGCCTTTCGATCCCTGAGCCAGGAGGCAACTTCGGGGGAAGACCTCGGCCTCTAACGCCCCTGTTGATGGCCCTTCACTGTATGGCCACAGGGTGAGAGATGCCTCTGGCCCCTCGTCTGCCCCCCTAGGTGCCTCAGACCCTGCTCTGGCCCCACAGGTGCCTCAGACCCCCCCTCTGGCCCCATATACCCCTCAGACCCCCCCTCTGCCCCCAAAGTGCATCTAACCCTCCCTCTGGCCCCACAGACCCCTCAGACCACCCTCTGGCCTCAAAGTGCATCTGACCCTCCCTCTGGCCCCATAAGTGCCTCAGACCCCCCCCTGGCCCCATAATTGCCTCAGACCCCCCCCTCTGGCCCCACAGGTCCACAACCCCCCTTCTGGCCCCATAAATGTCTCAGACCACTCCTCTGGCCCCACAGGTGACTCAGACCCCCCCCCCTCTGGCCCCAAAGTGCATCTGACCCTCCCCTCTGGCCCCACAGACCGCACAGACCACCCTCTGGCCCCAAAGTGCATCTGACCCTCCCTCTGGCCCCATATGTGCCTCAGACCCCCCCCCCTGGCCCCACAGACCCCTCAGACCACCCTCTGCCCCCAAAGTGCATCAGACTCTCCCCCCCCCGCCCCAGGCCCCCGTTCCTTGGCCCTTCCCCCCAAAAAAACCCTCACCTGTCAGGCCGACGCCACCGCTGCTGCTGCTGCTCCCCCCAGACTCGGGCCCCGCCGCCGCCATCTTGCTTCCCCCTCAGTCCTCGGCGCCTCCTTTTTCCTTCCCCTCACAGCCTCTTTCCGCTCCTTTTCCTCTCCCCCCCCCCCGCTCTCCTCTTGGTCTCGCCCGCCTCGCTTCAAGCGCCGCCTGCGGGCCGAACCATCTGGGCGCCCACGGGGTGGCGGCGGCGGCGGTTACGCCTCTCCCCTGCCTGGTCCTTCTACGCGCCCCGCTTCCTTCCGTGGATCCTCCCAAACGGCTTCGGAAGAGCCCACTCCCTGCGGGCGAGGGGGGGGGGGAGAGGAGGAGAGAAAGGAAGCGGAAAAGCGAATGGAATCACCGCCTTGTTTATAACTGAACGGGGGAACCCGGAGAGGACCACTGCGCAGGCGCACCAGGGGTGGGCGCTGGACGACCTGGCGGCGGCGGCCCAAGGGATGTCACGTGGGGGTTGGCGTGGCCGCCGCCATGACAACAACAAAGGGTTCTCCTCCGGCGCCATCTTGGGGGTTCCTATAGCAACAGAACCTGCAAACCTTGAACAGTCAGCGCTCCTGCATCGCATTGGTTGTTGTCATGGTGATGCTGATGCTGCTTTGTTAGCATCACTCTCTCATTCTGACCTCACCTGGGAGGACCGCAAAGGATGTCGTTTCTCACCTGCCAAGGGACTAAAAATGGCGCTAGGCCACCCAACCAGTTTGTGGCATGACTAGGCAGGACAAGGCAGGGATATTTGCCCTCATTCGATGGCAGGCCGAGAGGCGAGTTCTGCCACAGCTCCCAAGCACTTCAAATAAACACACCACAAGAGCCCTGCTGGATTGGACCAACGGTCCATCCAGGGATGCCAGCCTCCAGGTGGGGCCTGGAGACCCCCCAGAACTGTAGCTCCAACTCTTCTCCAGACAGCAGAGATCAGTTCCTCTGGAGTAAATGGATGCTTTGCAGGGTGGACTTTGCAGCATTGTACCCCACCGAGGTCTCTGTTCTCCTCAGGCTCCACCTCCAAATCTCCAGTTTCCTAGCCTAAAGATGGCAACCCTGCTCCCCCATTCCTTGCCAGGATCCAGGGGGGATATGCCAACCCTAGATACATCTAGTCCAGCCTCCTGTCTCAAAGAGCGGCTAGCCAGTACCTCTGGAGGGTCAACAACAGGGCACATAGGCAGAGGCCTTCCATAAGACCCTCAGAAGAGCCCTGCTGGGTCAGACCAGGGAGGGTCCATCTAGTCCAGCCTCTCATCTCATACAGTGGCCAAGCAGTTCCTCTGGAGGGTCAACAATAGGGCAGAGAGGCCGAGGCCTTCCCCTGATAAGACCCTAAGAAGAGCTCTGATGGCTCAGACCAGTGAAGGTCCATCTAGTCCAGTTTCCTGCTTCACACAATGGTCAACCAGTTCCTCTGGAGGACCAACAAACAGGGCATAGAGGCTGAGGTCTTCCTTTTCCACTGCGTCCTGACACTGGAATTAAAATTCAAACGTGGACTGAATGTGGAGGCTACCATGAATCTAATTTCCTAAAGAAGGGCCTGCAAACTTCTAGGTGAGAGGCGAAGACCTTCCAGAATTATAAATATTGCAGCATCCTTAAGCTGCCTTAAAAAACAAGCGGGGGGGGGGGGAGTGAAAGAGAGAATGACTTTGGAAAAGAAAACTTGCCTTCTGTTGTACTAATTAAGTAATAAGAATTAAAAAAATACAAGACAAGCTGCCCCTTGAAGTCCGCCTTTTCTCCTCGGACTAGAAGCTGGTCTCGCAGGTCTCTGGAAGAACTGTCTTTCACACACTGAGTGCATTTTGTGCAGTAAACTCACTTTGGAGTTCTGGATTAAAGACCTTCATAACATTCCCTTGTCAGTCTCCTGGATCTTGTAATTTAAGGGCTAAAGAACTGCCCCCCCCCAGCCACCTCCCTAACTAAGATAGGACTTGAATAGTTTTGCTGATCCCCAGTTGGGTCTTCAGTTTCCCTGGTTTGGAGCCTCTTCCCCCATGTTCGGGCTCTCAGAAACTGGGGGAACTTACCACAGAAGAAGCAGGTAATGAACATGATGTGTTGACATTACGCAGAAATGACGCAGGCATGTTGTTGATGTTAGGAGGCAACACTCTGGGCTTTGGGTAAAACTCTATGGTAAGACGTTAATTCTACCATGGAGTTTCTGCCCAAAAGACTGAGCATCAACCTCTGGCATCACTGACATCACTTCTGGGTGATGTCAGCATGTCGCATTAATTTTCAGCGCTCCTTCCAGCTCCTGGAATGTGTGTTCGCGCACACACACACACTGGCAGCTATACAGGACCTGCCAACTCTAGACTTGAGGCCAGAATCAAAGAAAAGTCCAGTGGGAACTTAAAGGGTAACTGGGTGTAGTCACAGGCCCAAACTCTGAATCCAGCTTGAATTCTGGGGAAGGCACCCAAGGACAGAAGCTGCTTGCTTGTCATCAACATAGTGAGATTTAGGTTGCATTCACCCAGCACAAAGCAACAATTTCCAAATAGAGAGTCTGAAATACTCAAAGATTTTAACTGCCAGATGTCATCTCCGAGGGCCAGGCTGGGATTTCCTTGGAACAAATGACACAGTTGCCCTTGCCTTCTTAGTGGGAAGACAGGAAAGAAAATGAGGTAATTTCTGTCGAAGCACCACAGCGCTCAGGACATGGGAGGAGCAGGGCTCAGCAATCTGTATCCCGGAGAAAAAGGAAATGTGGGTCTTGTCATATGGAAAGCCATGCTGGTAGAGATTTCTGTGTGGGCTGCCCAAGAACGGCAAACGGCAAAGGCCACTTCCTTGCATAGTCATGATTAAAAAGCTGTTTTTAACTTCTTCAGTAAAATGTACTCATTGATGGATCCCTCACCCCTCTT
This sequence comes from Paroedura picta, assembly GCF_049243985.1. Classification (NCBI taxonomy): domain Eukaryota; kingdom Metazoa; phylum Chordata; class Lepidosauria; order Squamata; family Gekkonidae; genus Paroedura; species Paroedura picta. The sequence goes on from NC_135369.1 coordinate 2,794,281, forward strand.
CTCTTCTCCACCCAAAAGAAGCTATGGGGAGGGGGGATATCACAAATCATATCAAGTTCAAAATCGGGAAGCAAATTGCCCCTGTCCCTTTATCAGATCGGAATGTGACCTTACACGGAATATCCCCTCGCCACCCCAAAACGCATTCCTCTGATCTGTTTGTGAGGATTATCTATCAAAGAGCAGATCATCTGAAAGCCGTTTTTAGTGGCTCGTGGGATCAGGCGGCTACTGCTGCCGGATGGCGCTGGGCCAGACTGTCTCCCGCCCAGCCCCACACAATCCGGCTGAACCAAAAGGACTCCCTTTTAATCCAGGATTTTCGCAGTTGTGGTTTTCAACACGGCCGCTTTTGCAGAGAAACAAGCTGCCAGAGCAAACTGCCGTATTTTATTGCCTTGCTTTTTATTGCTTTTAATTTTTTTCCCTTTCATTTTATTGCTGATGCGTTTCACCCAAAAAGTTACAAAACATGTCTTTCTTTCTAGGCGTTATTGGGTGCCAATCCAAGCGGTTGTGTATGTCGCCAGGCTAGCGATCCTACAGAGGACCGGGGACATGTTCCGAGGTACGATCAGTCGCCAATGGGTTCAAAGGGTCGCGCTCCATGGATGCCCTGCTGCGGGATCCGATAATTTTAAATCAATCATGTGGGTTCTAGTCAATGGCGCATGGCCACAGCTGACCTCTTTCTGTTGTATTTTGTTAGGAAAGATTTTTTTTGGGGGGGTGTCCCCTTCAAACTGTCAGGATTGTAGAATCTCTGTCATAAATTAGCCTGAGTTCCTCCATGTCAGTTATATTACTTTATTGGACCTGGCGCCTGCTTGCTCCAGGCCTTGTAGTTTTCCTAGCTATAAAAATGAGTAGTGATGTTATGTTAACCTTATCTTGTTGTGGGCTCACGGGATTGTTGTCACCTCTCCAAGGTTGTGAGAATGAAATCCTGTTTATGTTACACATATGTCTTTTCTCTCCTGCCCCCCTCCCTTGGGAACTGTCAAGTTTTGGGCGGGAGAAATGTATTGATAAGCTGGGGCAAATCTGGCCTCTGGTCAGATTTGACTTCTCAGTCTCTTGCGTATAGTACTAATCAATAAAACTCTTTATTAAGAAGTTTGTTGTGAGTTTCCTGTACGTTTGACACAAACCCCCATGGGTTCTACCGATTGTTGAAAGCCAATAACCACTTTGAGACCAGTTGGTAGAAAAAAGGAAATGGATTTACTTAAAATCATTCCAGAGTTACATAAAAAATCAGATAATCAACACGGAGACACTGTGTTGTGACAGAAAGCGAAGGAATACTGTCTCATTCCTCTCCCCTTAGGGTTGGGGCCACTCCTAGATTGGCCTTGACTCCACTGGTCCCGTGACATCATCCCAATTTTCTACCGGCCTGTCTTTGGTTCACCCACCGGGCTCATGTGGGATATAAATTTAAATCATGTACCTCCATAAATTGTATCTGAGTTTTAAAATGTTGTTTTAATGGGGTTTTAATGCAGATATTATTGTTTTATTGTATGGATTGTATGGTAAAATTGTAAACCGCCGTGAGCCAGTTTTGGGAGCGAGCGGCAGTTAAATCCAACTATAAATAAATAAATAAAATAATCCCCCCCCCCCCCGTAGAACTGAAAGACGAGCGAGGTTCAGGTTAACCATAATTCTCTTTGAAAGGTACCTTTTGCACCAGTAGAATTCCTCCGGATGGAATTTAGGAGCTGCAAGAATGAGGCTGAACTCTGAGGAGTCGTTTCCATTTTTATCTAGTGAAGCCGCTTTGAGCCTCCTTCGGGTAGGCCAAAAGCGGCATATAAGAACCAACTCTTCTTCTTCTTCTGAATGTTCTGGCACAAATAAAGAGCTGTAAGGATTCCAGTGTCTGTGGTTCTTTACCTACAACATAACGCAACCCATTTTGGGTTTGCAAGAGACAAGCTGCTTCAGGCGGGTAAAGCTTAATCGCTTGGCTGATTGATAAACAAGGAGATAAGTTTGCAAACGTATTAAAAACAACAACAGAGAATGGGGAATGGTTCCTGGCTCTTTAGTCTCAGGATGGTTGCTCTCCAGGAGGCCATTCTTGTAATGCAAATAGATCCAGAAGGGCCCCGCATTGCTCATGCTACATCAGCCTGCACAGTTTGCTGTTCACATTCATTTTGGGTTCTTTGCCCTGCTGCATTCCCTGGATAGCATGATGCTGGATGATTCCATTCTTCCTAATATCGCCAATCAATTCTGCATGCCTGGTCTCATCTGCTGCCCTATGCCAGGGGGGTGCCATGGAATGCGCTCATACCTTTTCTGGCACCTGACAAGTGTTTTAAGAACGCAGGTAGTCCAGGGAGGGCTTTGGCCCAGTAAGGGTTTGTAGGAGCCAGAGAAGAGTTCACTAGCTGTGCAGATGTTTTCAAATGTTGCTTTGGCAGCAGTTGCCACCCAGCACAAAGACCTTCACTGGATGAGAGAAGAAAACCTGCAGCAACCCTTTTGGGGCTGGCTCTGCCTCCTGTGCTAGCCCCACAATGCAAATGCCTTTCGTTTCCGGGATTAACCACAAGGTGGCGATCACAAAGCAAAATGCTCTCAAAGGAACACACTGAAATCATAGAATCCTAGAGTGGGAAGGGGCCATGCAGACCATCTAGTCCCACCCCCTGCTCAGTGCAGGATCAGCCTCCAGCATCCAGGAGAAGGATCTGTCCAGCCGCTGCTTGAAGACGGCCAGTGAGGGGGAGCTCCCCACCTCCTTAGGCAGCCCCTTCCACTGCTGAACTGGACTCCTAGAATCCTAGAGTGGGAAGGGGCCATGCAGGCCATCTAGTCCACCCCCTGCTCAGTGCAGGATCAGCCTCAAGCATCCAGGAGAAGGATCTGTCCAGCCGCTGCTTGAAGACCACCAGTGAGGGGGAGCTCCCCACCTCCTGAGGCAGCCCATTCCACTGCTGAACTAGACTCCTAGAATCCCAGAGTGGGAAGGGACCAAGCAGGGCATCTAGTCCCACCCCCTGCTCAGGGCAGGAGCAGCCTCAAGCATGCAGGACAAGGATCTGTGAGGGGGACCTCCCCACCTCCTCAGACATCCCATTCTACTGTTCAGCTCCTATGTGGAAGTTTTTTCTTAATATCTATCTGGTTCCATTCTACACATAGTTTAAATCCTTTCCTGCGGGTCCTCTCCTCTGCTGCCATGATGAACATTTCCCTGCCCTCCTCCAAGCTGAAAAGCCCTCAGTTTAACAGGGAATTTACTCCCTGATAAGTATGCAGAGTTGCCACCTCAGGAGCAATTTAATCAGTAATCTGTGTATGCATTATGGTAGAGTTCTCGACAACCGCCCTATAGTATAGGTGAGAATTATCACCCTTCGTACTGCAGATGGGAAGGGATCAGTTCCTGTTTTGGTTGCAACATATCAATGAATAGAAGCCCCGAAAAACCCTTGCAGCTAGAGACACAGGATTGTGGCCTTTCATCACTTCCTTGAACCAGCTCCTGCAGCAGCTTTTGATTTCATCACATGTCTTGTGTTGTGTATGTGGCTCAGTGGAATCACAGTGGAATGAGCTACCAACTGACATCTGGGCACATATAACACATACAATAAAATCCATACAAAAGATACAACAAACATTAAAAATATAAAACGATTAAACATCTAACCCCATTAAAATCTGATAGTGTCAAGTGGGTAGCTGTGTTGGTCTGAAGCAGCACAACAAAAATTGAGTCCAGACCAACAGATTTGAGTTTTTGAGTGCGTGCATGCTTCCTCAGACAAAGGGCCCATTAAAATCTAGGAGGGTCAGTGGAAGCACGGCAGCTGAAGAAGAGTTGGTTTTTGTATGCTACTTTTCTCTACCAGAAATCTCAGAACAGCTTACAAACTCCTTCCCTTTCCTCTCCCCACAACAGACACCCTGTGAGGTGGGTGAGGCTGAGAGAACCCTGAGATTACTGAAGAAGAGTTGGTACTTATATGCCGCTTTTCTCCACCTGAAGGAGTCTCAAAGCGGCTTACAGTCGCCTTCCCTTTCCTCTCCCCACAACAGACACCCTGTGAAGGAGGTGAAGCTTAGAGAATTCTGACAGAACTGCTGTGTGAGAGCATAGCTCTAACAGGACTGTGAGTAGCTCAAGGTCATCCAGCTGGCTGCATGCCTGGCTCTCCAGATTAGAAGCCACTGCTCTTAACCACTACACTACGCTAGCTTTCTTAGTAACTAACTAAAAAACAAGTGTCATTTCTCCACTGGAATTGCACCAGTCCTGCTTGATTAGCTGGAAATGAGTTCGCTGCGTAATAAAAAGAACAGAATTGCAGATCAAGCACTCTGACCTCGAAGGGAGGGCCTCTCTTTGGGACCACCCCCCACTGCGTCCTTCGCTCTTCAGGCCTCAAAAAGTAAAAAAAAACCCAGGCCTCTTGCTAAGGAGGCAGGAGCGACAATTTGTTTTTCAAGCAAATGTGGTGGAATGAAATTAAAACCTTGCCAAAAAGAAAATCAGATGGCTCGTGCAAGTGAGCCAGGCCACAAACTGCGGCGGCTGGGCTAAGAAGCAAACTCAAGCGATCGAGCTGCACGGCGCTCGATTTCCTCCCCACCCCCTTCCGCTCGGCGCACGACCGCTGCCGCCTGACATCTCTCCTTCTCGCCCCCTCGGTGCTCGATTGCTTCTCCACCCCCCTCGCCAGGCCCAGGCTGTGCAGTCGCGCGCCGAGAGGCTCGATCGGCCTCCTCGCAGAAGCGGGGGAAGAAAGGCCGAGATGGCGGCGTCGGCGGCCTCGGTCTCGTCGGGCCTGGCGGGCGGCAGGGCGCCGCGGCGCACGGCGGGGAACCGGCTCTCGGGGCTGCTGGAGGCGGAGGAGGAAGACGAGTTCTACCAGACGACCTACGGAGGGTTCACGGAGGTGGGGGCGGGCGCGGTCTCGGGGCGGGGGCGGGTCTTCGCCGGCGTTGCCCGCGGAACGCTTTCTCCTAGTTGGCTGAAAGGGGGTGGATGGGCGGGGCTGCGAACCAATGGGGTGGCGTAGTTGCCAGAAGTGGGAGAATCTAAGCGCCGCCCCGGCGAAATGCAAAAGCAGCGCTAGTGGGAGGTAGACTGCCTCTGTGCGTGGAGGCTCACTTGGGACCCACAAGGTTTAATTCTGCGCATTCATTCATTTTATGACATTTATATACTGCCCTCTCTTGCGGCTCAGGGCGCCTTACAATGAAAGGTTTGTGGTGCAATACAGAGAAGGCGTCATGAACTTATAACATTTCCAACTAGCATTTATAACATTTTTAGCTGTAGAACTTTTGAAACTTTACCATTCTGAAACAGATTATTTTTTTTAAAAAAAACTGCACCTCTGAATTCAGTTCTTTTAGGAGTTATTTTGGATAGGGACTTGCCCTGAGTCTCTGTTGGGTGTAGTTGGTGATGGGAGGGGCCTCTGGGCATCCATCTATCGGATTTATACCCGCTGCTCTCAGAAACCAGCTCATGTCAGGTCACATAAAAACAATCCATACAATAAAAATCCAATAACAAACCCCAAATTAAAACTCCAATTACTTCAAATATAACAAGAACTTGGCAAAAAAAACCCCAAAATAGCCTTCTTGACTCCCCCCCCCCCAGGACATCAGGTGGACCTACCAGATCTGTGCCAGTCCTAGTGCTGCCAACAGAGAGGCTGTCGAATCAGAATGTCCTCATAGAATCCTAGAGTGAGAATGTACCGTGGAGGTCATCTAGTCCCATCCCCTGCTCAGTGCAGGATCAGCCTCAAGCATCCAGGGGAAGGATCTGTCCAGCCGCTGCTTGAAGACGGCCAGTGAGGGGGAGCTCCCCACCTCCTTAGGCAGCCCCTTCCACTGCTGAACTGGACTCCTAGAATCCTAGAGTGGGAAGGGGCCATGCAGGCCATCCAGTCCCACCCCCTGCTCAGAGCAATATCAGCCTCCAGCATCCAGGAGAAGGATCTGTCCAGCCGCTGCTTGAAGACGGCCAGTGAGGGGGAGCTTCCCACCTCCTTAGGCAGCCCCTTCCACTGCTGAACTGGACTCCTAGAATCCTAGAGTGGGAAGGGGCCATGCAGGCCATCTAGTCCCAGTCCATGCTCAGTGCAGGATCCAGCTCAAGCATCCAGGATGAGTCTGACAAAACAGGCCAAGCTGACAGAAGGTGGGGAAGAGCCTCTTTTTGGTATGCAGCTGGTCCACAGTTCAATCCCCGCCTTCTCCAGTTCAACGGACCAGGAAGATTCATAGAACCCAACTCACAGGTTTATCTCCTCACCACAGCCCTGTGGGGTAGATTGTGTTGCAATACAGTGACCTGTCTACAGTCACCAAGTCAGCTTTTTGGCATGTGGACCGGGGCCTCCCCACTCCAAATTGTGCTTGCTAACCAAGGCACTGACCAGACGAGCCAGCTCTCAGAAGCTAACCAGGGTCAGCCACTTAGGAGACCCATGAGGAAGTCCAGGGCTGCAACCTATGGCAGCCCTTCTGAATGTTCTTACCATTGAGAAACCCCTGAAACCTTATTCAGGCTTTGAAAAACCCCAAGAGTGACATGAAATATAAATATAATAAATAATAAATAAATGATTGTGAAGAATACGGTTATGAACCATAGCTGTTTACATGCCCACCCAGAGCCCCTCCCTTCCCCCTCTAAGCCCATCATTGGCCATTTGGGGAGGAGGGAGGTTGACATGACCATGTATCCTACAAATTAACTCCCACCCATTTGGGAAACCCTTCCAGGGCCATCGAGAAACCCCAGAGCTTCACAAAACCCTGGTTGAGGAAGCCTGATTTAGAGGCTGGCCATAGATTGGCTGTGACGTGGTGGCGTTTTCCATCACCACCACCACCCTGACTGTCTTGTTGCAGGGGCATGCTTTGGAGAGAGTGTTGGCAGTAACAGTGCACAACCTGATTAAAGTGTAGATATAAGTTTATTAAGGAACCAATATACTTGATAGGAAAGCAGAGAGACCAAGTTAGGCTCCTGGCTACATCACTGACAGAGAGAGAGAGAGACAGAGAGATTGAGTGCAGAACTTCCAAGATGGAGCCAGACGAGGAATTACTCTTAACAGGAGAGCAGGTGCTGACTTCACTGTACTATCGAATTGTCCTGTTGCTCCTTGCAGAGCCTTCTCTTTTTCTTTGCCCCCCAGACATGCTTTTTCCAATAGACTGAGGCTTTCGGAAGGGACTGACAAAACAGGCTAGGCCGATGAAAGGTGGGGAGGAGGGACTGTGACTCAGTGGCAGAGCCTCTGATTGGCCTGCAGAACGTCCCTGGTTCAATCCCTGACAGCATCTCTAGTTAAAAGGTGATGGGAAAGACCTCCACCTGAGACCCTGGAGAGCCATTGCCAGTCTGAGTAGGCAATTTCCGAGACCTGAGCAGACAGTACTGACCTTGATCGCCCAGGGGTCTGATCCTGTATAAACCAGCTTCAAGGGGTGGTGGTGGTTTGGGTCCAGTCTAACTGCCAGGTGTCTTGCTGGTCTCTTTAACAGGAGTCGGGGGATGACGAGTACAAAGGCGACCAATCAGACAGCGACGATGAAGTCGATTCTGATTTTGACATCGACGAAGGAGACGAGCCCAGCAGCGACCAGGATGACGAGGGGCCTAAGAGGAAGCGCAGGGTGGTCACCAAAGCCTACAAGGTACGCAACTTCTGTTCAGGGTCCCTGGCCCGAAAGAGGTGAAGTTGGCCTTGGCCAGGGCCAGGGCTTTTTCAGTCCTGGCCCCAGCTTGGTGGAATGAGTTCCCAGAAGAAGTGACGGTTGCTCGTAGCATCTGCACCCTCGTCCCTCCCACTCCTTTTTGAGATGCTTGGGGTAACCGAGATTACTGAGGGCATGGTTTCTTCCGCCGTGTATCTTTTTTTGTGGGTTGACTGAGTGTGATTTTAATTGGGGTTTTATTTGTTTTTTGTTTTTTACCCAGTTGTTGTAACCCACCACAAGTTGTCAGGGAGTGGCAGGCAATCAATCAATCAGTCAATCAATCAATAAAGAGATCAGGGCCCTGCAGGTCCTAAATCAGTTCCACAGGGCCTGTAAAATGGAGCTCTCCCCCCTGTCTTATGGTTGAGACCAAAAATAACCCCCACCATAGAATGGCTGGCCTCACCGCAAGGGGAGAGAGGAGAAGGAAGTGGAAGGAGCAGTTCCTGTCAAACTTTCCCCGTTCAGGATTTAATATGGTGGAATGTTTTAAATTTTAAATTTTTGTCTATGTTCTGATGCCGTTACCTGCCCTGAGCATTTGGAAGAGCAGGGATACAAAATAAAAATGTGTTGTTGTTGTTGTTGTTGCTGTTGCTGTTGTTGTTGTTAAAGATGGTCAGGGTCAGAACTCTGTTCACACCTCGGCGCAGTGTAGCTGAGCTCCCATACTGATGGGTCTTGGATTTGTTGATCTTCTGGAAGCTGTTCCAGTGCCTGGTATTTCACCTTCCCAGACTGAAGGCAAAACTGCTCTCTGATTTTGGTTGTGTGGCAGCTCATGGCTTATTAAAACCTCTGCTGCAGGAACCCATCAAAAGCTTGAGGAGCAAGAAACTGGACACGCCTGCCAGCAGCTCCCAGAAGGTGAGGGAGGAGAGATCCGCTCCGGCCGAGCTCCAGGACGAAGCGGGGGACAGTGAGTAGCCGGATGTGCTCCTTTAATTTTATTTTAATCCTTAAATGCAAGCGATCCGCTTATAGCTTTCCGCTGTCCCCTCGTACCCCCTGTCCAGGCCGCAAGCACATGCGCCAGTCGACGACGGAGCACACACGGCAGACCTTCCTGCGCCTCCAGGAGCGCCAGGTGCAGTCGAAGCGCAAGAAGGGGGCCGGCCCCAGCTACGACCGGCCCCTCACCCAGGAAGAGCTGCTGGAGGAGGCCAAGATCACTGAGGAAATCAACCTGCGCTCTCTGGGTGAGCCTGGGCGGTAGGTGGGCAGAAGAAGGGCCAGGCAAGAATTTGGGGAGCAAAGCCGTTTTTAAATTCTTATTTATTTATTTATTTCTAATTATATTTATATACCGCTTCTCCTGCTTGAGGCGGTTCCCATCATTAAAATACATCATTCCTTAAATAATTGCCAGTTTAAAAATTGAAAACAGTTTAGATACATCTTTCATTGCTATTCATGTGCCTCTGAAAGGAAATTTGACCTTTCACTGTTTGTGCACTTCGTATTTTATGCAGGTAAAGGTTTTCTGAATCTGAAAATACATCAATCCAGATCAGCTAAAAGCCGTTCGTGTCCCCGGGTTAGTGGGTTAGGACTATATTTGAGGGTATAACTCAGAGATAGTCAAACTGCGGCCCTCCAGATGTCCATGGACTACAATTCCCATGAGCCCCTGCCAGCGAATGCTGGCAGGGGCTCATGGGAATTGTAGTCCATGGACATCTGGAGGGCCGTAATTTGACTATCCCTGGATAACTAGTCGTTTACAGGCCCCGACCAAAAGCCTCATGGAAGAGCTCCATGTTGCAGGCCCTTCAGTTCTCCCGGGAGCTCATCTGCCCTCTTCCCTTCCCTCCCTGTTGCTGCTCCCCCTCACTGGCAGTCTTCAAGCAAAGGTTGGATACGCACTTTTCTTGGATGCTTTAGGATGCTTAGGGCTGATCCTGCGTTGAGCAGGGGGTTGGACTAGATGGCCTCTATGGCCCCTTCCAACTCTATGATTCTATGATTCTATGATTCTATAGCCTGTGTGGCCCCTTCCAACTCTATGATTCTATGATTCTATGCACAGAGACCTACGAGCGCCTGGAGGCAGACAAGAAGCGGCAAGTGCAGAAGAAGCGCAAGTGCCTGGGGCCGACCATCCGGTACTACTCGGGGGCCATGCCCCTCGTCTCCGACCTGGGCTGCAAGGAGGAGAACGTGGATGTCGAAGGGTAGGTTGTGCCGGCCTCAGCAGGCAGGGAGGGCTCATGAGCCTGGCAGGGAAAGTGTTTTGTGCCTCCTGCCCAGGGTCACGCTTGAAGGGACCTTTCACTGACCTTGGCCCATCAAGGTCAAGATTGTCTACCCAGGCCAGCAGTGGCTCTCCAGGGGATCAGGCCAAGAAAGGACTTTCCCATCCCCTCCTGCCTGGTCCTGGAGAGGAGACGACTGAGAGGGGATCTGATAAGGGTGCCATATAGAGGATCGAGCAGAGTTGTTCTCTCTTGTCCCGGAGGGACGGACTGGAAGTTAATGCAAAAGAAATTCCGTCTAAACATCCGGAAGAAGTCCTTGACAGTCAGAGTGGTTTCTCGGTGGAACAGGCTTCCTCGGGAGGTGGTGGGTTCTCCATCTTTGGAGATTTTAAAGCAGAGGCTGGAGAGCCATCTGACGGAGAGGCTGATTCTGGGAAGGCTCAAGGGGGTGGCAGGTGACAGGGGATGAGCGAGAGGGTTGTGAGTGTTCTGCACAGCGCACAGGGTTGGACTAGATGACCCAGGAGGTCTCTTCCAACTCTATAATTCTATGAAATCAAGCAAGCAAACAAACTAACAAAGGAATTCCTTTAGTTAACGGTTAACCATGATTAATGCTGTCCTGTTTTGTAAAACTGCAAAGAAACCATGTTTTTTAAAAGGGGAAATATTGTTAGACAAGAGAAGAGAGTCAAGAGGAGATGTCAGTTGGGGTCTTGACCCTGCCTAACTCTCACCCGCTTCTCAGATTGGACCAGGACGCGCAGCAACCCCCCTCAGAGGCCCCGCCGGCCACTTCAGCCTCGACCGCGAAATGCTCCCGCACCTTCATCACCTTCAGCGACGACGAGACCTTTGAGCGCCTCTTCCCGAAATCCCGCGCCCCCAAGCTGCCCGTCCGGGAGATCTGCCCCGTCACCCACAAGGCCGCCATCTACCGGGACCCCATCACCGACATCCCCTACTCCAACATCCGGGCCTTCAAGATCATCCGCGAGGCCTACAAGAAGTACATCACAGCCCACGGCTTGCCGAACGCGGCGGTGGCCTCGGCCGCCCTCGGGGTGGGGCCCCCCGTGGCCGACTCCGGCGTCCGGGCCACCAGGCAGAAGATCATCATCAAGCAAAGCGTCCCAGCCACGTAGGAGGCCACGGAGCGGGTTCCCCTTCTGCCATGCGACTGTGGACACCCCCTCCTGTGGATATTGTCCCCTCTGTGGTTGTCGCTGCATCTCTCCTGCCTCCCACTCCATGTTCCTTTCCCTTTGCAAAACCTGTGCTGCGTTTGAGCCCTGTGCTGTTGGAGAACCACCATGCCACATGCCCCTTTTGAGGCCCATGAGGGCCCTTGGCTGGCTACCTAGGACTGTCAGGGCCACAATCTGGAGCAAACAGGTTCTCCTTCACCCCACACCACCACAGGGCAGCCACGTTCATGGTTTCGTCTGAAAGGGGGACCTCTTCTTCCAACTGGAGGGGGCGGGAGCTGTTGCCACGGAATTATCAGGGTTGGGTTTGTGGGCAGGGGAGCACATTCGAACATACGGGGTACGGCGTCACTGCCTCGCTAGATCCTCTCTTCACTGACCCTAAGGTTGGCAGCGAGAGCCCTTTGGTGGCCAGGCTGGGCCAGGGTTGGAGGGTTCTTTTTAATGGGAATTTTACTCTGTGTCATTTTTATTTCTGCTGTTACTTTCCCTTTAGAAAGAAAGGAATAAAACAGCTTCAAAATGATTTCTGGATTTTGCTCATTCTCCGGACTCGTGACCTTCCAGATTGGGAGGCGTGGTTGGTGTGGACTTAGGGGTCTTATTCTTGTCTCATTGCAACCCTGCGAGAGGGCAGCTGGCTGCAAGGCATCCTGTGAGTTTCGCTGGAAACGTGGCAGGTTCAACCCGTCTTCCGAGTGCTGGTCTGACACTGACCCAGGGGTGCCTGTGGGCACCATGGCACTGCCAACACCTTCCTGGGTGTCCATCTACAACACTTAGAAAGTGGGTGGAGCTAACATGTTGTTGGGTTCGTTTGGTATTGTATCGTGCTTTAGGATGCTTAGGGCTGATCCTGCGTTGAGCACGGGGTTGGACTAGATGGCTTGTATGGCCCCTTCCCACTCTATGATTCTGTGATTCTTATATTTTTGTGTCAATTTTAATGGGGTTTTTAATGGGGGCTTTTAACTGGATACCCTCCACGAGCCTACTTGGGAGTGGTAGGTAACAAATTAAATAATAATAATAATAAATGGACTGGACTGTTTTGTGCGACAAGATGCTGGACTGGAGGGACCCTCCCTGGCCTGACCCAGCAGGGCTCTTCTGAGGGTCTTCTCAGGGGAAGGCCTCGGCCTCTCTGCCCTGTGGCTGGCCCTGCAGAGGAACTGGCTGGCCCCTGGGTGAGACGGGAGGCTGGACTGGAGGGACCCTCCCTGGTCTGACCCAGCAGGGCTCTTCTGAGGGTCTTCTCAGGGGAAGGCCTCGGCCTCCCTGCCCTGTGGCTGGCCCTGCAGAGGGACTGGCTGGCCCCTGGGGGAGATGGGAGGCTGGACTGGAGGGACCCTCCCTGGCCTGACCCAGCAGGGCTCTTCTGAGGGTCCTCCCAGGGGATGGACGCTTCCCACTCTAGGATTCCATGAGTCTAGTTCAGCAGTGGAAGGGGCTGCCTAAGGAGGTGGGGAGCTCCCCCTCCCTGGCCGTCTTCAAGCAGCGGCTGGACAGATCCTTCTCCTGGGTGTTTGAGGCTGATCCTGCCCTGAGCAGGGGGTGGGACTAGATGGCCTGCATGGCCCCTTCCCACTCTAGGATTCTAGGAGTCTAGTTCAGCAGGGGAAGGGGCTGCCTAAGGGGGTGGGGAGCTCCCCCTCACTGGCCGTCTTCAAGCAGCGGCTGGACAGATCCTTCTCCTGGGTGCTTGAGGCTGATCCTGCCCTCAGCAGGGGGTGGGACTAGATGGCCTGCATGGCCCCTTCCCACTCTAGGATTCTAGGAGTCTAGTTCAGCAGGGGAAGGGGCTGCCTCAGGAGGTGGGGAGCTCCCCCTCCCTGGCCGTCTTCAAGCAGTGGCTGGACAGATCCTTCTCCTGGGTGCTTGAGGCTGATCCTGCCCTGAGCAGGGGGTGGGACTAGATGGCCTGCATGGCCCCTTCCCACTCTAGGATTCTAGGAGTCTAGTTCAGCAGGGGAAGGGGCTGCCTCAGGAGGTGGGGAGCTCCCCCTCACTGGCCGTCTTCAAGCAGCGGCTGGACAGATCCTTTTCCTGGATCCTTGAGGCTGGTCCTGCACTGAGCGAGTGGAGGGGGGGGGGGAGCTGGATGGCCTGGATGCCCTTTCCAATCCTAGGGTTCTGTTTATTTTATTATTTAGGTATTTATTGGGAGATCTCTATAAGAACTGTTGTGTCAGAACAGCTCTAAGAGAACCATGACTGTCCCAAGGTCACCCAGCTGGAGCGGGGATTCAAGCCCAGTTCTCCAGATTAGAAGCCGCTGCATTCAACCAAACACCACGCTGGCCTGCTTTGGTCTCTCTCATATGTTTGATTGTGGTCTCACCAGCTCTTGAAGTGCCCATGAAATCCACAGATTGGCACCTGCCTTGGAAGGCCTCAGGAGGCCTCAAAGAACGAGAGTCCAGCCATTCCTGCAGCGCTAGCAGTGCCATGAGAGCCTCCGTTAACTGGGCACCATGTGAGCTGAGCACATCCAGGCTCCAGTTGCACAGAGGCCACACCATGCAGCTTGCCGCAGCGCTGTTTTGGTGGCCTAGCGCATGCCTGGGAATGTGCCTGCGTGCATGCAGACTCTGGGGAGAACCAGAGAGCGTCTTCCTGATGCACCACTCCCGTCTTGGCAGTTCTCGAGCACGGCCACTGGAGGTCTGTGGACGACTGAGGCCGGAGCCTGTATATGTGATCTCTCTCCCTCTCCCCCACCCCGCCCGCCCGCCCGCCTGCCCGGCTGGAGAGCTAAAATAATAAAATGCTGATCTCACACACTTCTCCGGCTGCCTCGCTGGTGCCCTGCCCGCCGGGTTCACACCGCTCAGGAAAAGCCAGCGGCTGCCACAGCCCACCCAAGGTAAGCCCGGTTCGGATTCTCGGGATTTGGGTTTCCAGAGGCAGGGGAGGAAGCAAAGGGGGGCTGGGGGCTGTGCCCACCTTTGGGGCAGAGTCCCTGGGGACTGGGGAGGGGGGAGCTGGAGGACAAGGGAATCACTGCTCCTCCAGCCAGCCATGCAACCCCCATTCAGGCCTGGCCCTGAAGGGCAATGAAATGAGGTGGTCAAGTCCTGCAGGGAGAGGCCTGTACCGCCCTGGACTGCAGGTGGGTGCTGCCCTTCTCACATGCACCCCCCCTAGAGACACCAGCAAAGAACTGCAGCTCCCCGCTGGTAGAAAATTAGCACGCCCAAGGTTGACGCCTGCCTGGTAGTTCTTGACTTGCAGGGAATCTGTTTGTTTTGTACATGGGGAGGGGGGGATTTAAAAATACAGTGCCTGGGCAACCAATTCTGCCCCTCTGCCCTATGCTGCTGCGTGTGCTCCCCAAGCCACACCCTTGATTGGGGGCGTCAGGGGCCAAGAACTGAGCCGTGACTCATGACAGCGCGGGGGGGGGGGGGGGCAGGGGACGGACACATGCTCCTTGAGATCACCTTACAGCTTCTACACTGCTCCTCAGAGCCGGCTGGCCAGATTGAGAAACAAAATACGGCCATTTCAGAGGGGTAGGAGAGCTAGGTTCAAGTCCCGATTTTCTGGTGAGGAGCTTTAAGGGCGCGTCCGTGGGTGGCAAACAGCGCCGTTCGGATCCACTTCCGGCAGCATCCAAATCCAGTGTCAAAGTGGATTAAAAGGGTGTTATTTGGTATGTGCAGAAGCGAGAAGCTTATCTGCTGACGGGAGCTTTGACTCTCAAAAGCTCACACCCCGAGCATCCCGGACTCGAACCCAGCTTAAACACAACCACCGGGGTGATGCTAGCAATGGTAGAAGACGGCCTGAAGGAAGCTGGGGTAGGGGCTGAAAGGGATTCCGGATGACTCCCCGCACCCCAAGAGTTTGGGATTAAGCCGATCTTTGAACCACAAAATGTTTTTTTTCACAGCAGTCTTCACAGTCCTCTCCTTCCAGGGTTGCCAAAATCTAGGTGGGGACAGGAGATCTCCAAAATTTAGACCAGGACTCCAGACCCTAGAGCTCCTTCCTGTGGCATTGGATCCCTCGGAGGGCCCAGCTTTTCCCAAATCCAGAACCTGCTCCTAGCCTCCAGGGATCTTGCAACTCAGAACTGGCAACCCTGCTTCCCGCACAGGCCCCAATTCCTCTCTGCTTTCCCCGGCATGTGAGATTGTACCCAGCGAGGTAAACAAGGGGCTTCTTATTGCAGCCCCCACGGGCTTAAAACTGCAGCCAAGGAGGAGGTGGCAGGGGGGATGCCAACCCTGGCTTGGAAAATTCCTGGAGATGCGGGGGGCAGTGCCTGGAGATGCTTGGATTTTATTGACAGCACGTGTTTGTAAATATGGGGCACTTGACACTCTTTGTGCGCATTGTTAAATATTTGCTTTTCCCCATTCTCTGTAACGATATTACAGCAACTCACCATGGATATCTATCTCCAGGTGGGGCCTGGAGATCTCCTGGGAATGCACCTGATCTCCGGACAAGAGAGATCCAACCCCCTGGAGAAAATGGAAGTTTTGGAGGATGTGCATGGGACCCATTGAGGTCCTGTCCTCCCCAAATCTGCATTTCCTGCATTCTGCAGGGGGCTGGACTAGATGACCCTGGAAGTCCCTTCCAACTCTATGATTCTGAACACCGCCCACTCCAGGCCATGCCCCCAAAGCACCTGGTGCTTCTCCACCTGGAGCTGACAGGAGATATTCTGCTTTTACTGTTGATTTCCAGACAAGAGAGAATGGTTCCCTTGGGGATGCCAGGTGGCAGAAAGAATTAGGGTTGCCAGCTCCAGGGTGGGATATGCCTGGAGATTGGGGATGGGGTCAGGGGAGGACAGGGACCTCAGGGGAATGATGCCAGAGAGCCCCCCTTCACCCTCCAAAGCAGCCTTTTGCTGCAGGAGAACTGATCTCTGTGGTCTGGAGATGAGCTGTAATAATAGATCTCCAGTCCCCGTCTGGAGGTTGGCAGCCTTAACTTACAATAACTTAGGCACTTAGTACATGCGTGGAGAGCTCTTTTCCTCTGCAGGGTTGCTGGTTGGGAAACCTTGGAGAGCTGAGGATGGAGGACCAGGACCTCATTGGGGTATGCCACAGAGCCCCCCCTCCAAAGCAGGACTTTCCTCTAGGGCTGGGGTAATCAAACTGCGGCCCTCCAGATGTCCATGGACTACAATTCCCAGGAGCCCCTGCTAGCGAATGCTGGCAGGGGCTCCTGGGAATTGTAGTCCATGGACATCTGGAGGGCCGCACTTTGATTACCCCTGCTCTAGGGGAACTGATCTCTGTAGTCTGCAGTGGAGCTGGAATTCCATGGGATCCCCAGGCCCCACCTGGAGGCTGGCATCCCTGACCCTCAGTGGGGTCCAAGGCCACAGGGTCCCCCTCCCAAGCAGCCCTTTTCTCCAGGGGAACTGATCTCTGCAGTCTGGAGAGGAGCTGGAATTCTGGGGGATCTCCAGGCCCCACCTGGAGGCTGGCATCCCTGACCCTCAGTGGGGTCCAAGGCCACAGAGTCCCCCTCCCAAGCAGCCCTTTCCTCCAGGGGAACTGATCTCTGCAGTCTGGAGAGGAGCTGGAATTCTGGGGGATCCCCAGGCCCCACCTGGAGGCTGGCATCCCTCTGTCCCCCTCCCAAGCAGCCCTTTCCTCCAGGGGGACTGATCTCTGCAGTCTGGAGAGGAGCTGGAATTCCAGGGGATCCCCAGGCCCCACCTGGAGGCTGGCATCCGTGGGGTCCAAGGCCACAGAGTCCCCCCTCCCAAGCAGCCCTTTCCTCCAGGGGAACTGATCTCTGCAGTCTGGAGAGGAGCTGGAATTCCGGGGGATCCCCAGGCCCCACCTGGAGGCTGGCATCCCTGACCCTCAGTGGGGTCCAAGGCCACAGAGTCCCCCCTCCCAAGCAGCCCTTTCCTCCAGGGGAACTGATCTCTGCAGTCTGGAGAGGAGCTGGAATTCTGGGGGATCCCCAGGCCCCACCTGGAGGCTGGCATCCCTCTGTCCCCCTCCCAAGCAGCCCTTTCCTCCAGGGGGACTGATCTCTGCAGTCTGGAGAGGAGCTGGAATTCCAGGGGATCCCCAGGCCCCACCTGGAGGCTGGCATCCCTGACCCTCAGTGGGGTCCAAGGCCACAGAGTCCCCCCTCCCAAGCAGCCCTTTTCTCCAGGGGGACTGATCTCTGCAGTCTGGAGAGGAGCTGGAATTCCAGGGGATCCCCAGGCCCCACCTGGAGGCTGGCATCCCTGACCCTCCGTGGGGTCCAAGGCCACAGAGTCCCCCCTCCCAAGCAGCCCTTTTCTCCAGGGGAACTGATCTCTGCAGTCTGGAGAGGAGCTGGAATTCCGGGGGATCCCCAGGCCCCACCTGGAGGCTGGCATCCCTGACCCTCAGTGGGGTCCAAGGCCACAGAGTCCCCCCTCCCAAGCAGCCCTTTCCTCCAGGGGAACTGATCTCTGCAGTCTGGAGAGGAGCTGGAATTCCGGGGGATCCCCAGGCCCCACCTGGAGGCTGGCATCCCTCTGTCCCCCTCCCAAGCAGCCCTTTCCTCCAGGGGGACTGATCTCTGCAGTCTGGAGAGGAGCTGGAATTGCAGGGGATCCCCAGGCCCCACCTGGAGGCTGGCATCCCTGACCCTCAGTGGTGTCCAAGGCCACAGAGCCCCCCCTCCCAAGCAGCCCTTTCCTCCAGGGGAACTGATCTCTGCATTCTGGAGAGGAGCTGGAATTCCAGGGGATCCCCAGGCTCCACCTGGAGGCTGGCATCCCTAAGGTAAGAATTTGCCTGGTGCCAGCAGGCTCGCCAACTCTAGGCTGGAAAATTCATGGAGATTTGGGAGAAAGGAGACCCTCTGCGTATTCCCAGGAGTTCTCCAGGCCCCCCCTGGAGTTTGACAACCCCATGGCCTTTGAAACAACCGCTCTGCCCAGTATCACCACAGAACTATAGAAGGGGCCGTCCCTGCAGGCTGGGAGTGGGTGGGAAAGAGCCAGGCTCCTGATCCGTGGAAGAGGCCATTGTCCCCTCAACGGGCTGGGTGTCCTTGCTCTCTACTTGGAAAGCCGGCTAAGCTGGCTCTGTTAGTGCTCAGGCGACATTGGAGCACCTGGCTGGCCGGCCGGCCGTCCCCTGGCGAGAAGGACACAGGCGGGCCTCCCTCCATGCCCCCTCTGGAGCAGGGACAGGCCCTCGGATCGGTGTCCAGAGCACAAATCCCCGCTAAGAGAAGAGCTTAGGGAAGCCCAGCCCAGGCAGTTCCAGCAGAGGGAAGGACGGACACTTTCTGGCTCGTGGTTTTTCAAAGCACTGCCAACTCTGGGGTGGGAGATTCCTGGAGATTTTTGGGGGGGAGAATTGTACGTAGGGCAGGGTTTGGGCCAAAGGAAGGAGGCGGGGTTGACAATCTGCAGGTAGGGCCTGGAGAATTCCCAGAATTACAACCAGTCTCCGGGCGACAAAGAGCAGACCCCCTGGAGAACATGGCTGCTTCCAAGGGCGGACTGCAGGGCAAGATGCACCAATGAGGTCTCGCCCCTTCCCAAGCTCCACCCCCAAGGCCTCCAAACTGATGCGACAGAGCCTGCCCACCCAAGCAGCCATTTCCCCCAGGGGAATTCTCCCAGGAGAATTCTGGAGTTTTCCAGGCCCCACCTGGAGGCTGGCAACCCTATGTTAAAGAAGCCGCCTTACACGGTGTCATATCTTGAAGCAATGAGTGGGGGACAATACCATACCAGGCCCCTTCGGTGGAGTACAGTCCTGCACCCACCAAAACAGCCTTATTCTCAGGGGTGGCCACACTGTGGCTCTCCAGAGGTCAGTGGACTACAATTCCCATGAGCCCCTGCCAGCAGGGTGGGAAATCCCGGGAGATTTGTGGGGTGGAAGCCAGGAGCGGAAACACCCCCGACCGGATGTAACGCCAAGAGTCCCCTCCTGTCCAAAAAAGCCGTTTTCTCTGGGGGAAGCGATCTTGATAGTCTGGGGAGGAGCTATAACGCCAGGAGGTCTTCAAAGTCGATAGAGAAGTCCGCAAGGCAGGTGGGAAAACTGTATTAAAGGGAAGGCTAGAATCCTAGAGTTGGAAGGGACCTCCTGGGTCATCTAGGCCAACCCCCTGCACTATGCAGGACGCTCACAACCCTATTGCTCATCCACTGTCACCTGCCACCCCCTTGAGCCTTCACGGAATCAGCCTCTCCGTCAGAGGGCTATCCAGCCTCTGCTTAAAAACCTCCAAAGATGGAGAACCCACCACCTCCCGAGGAAGCCTGTTCCACTGAGGAACCACTCTGACTGTCAGGAACTTCTTCTGGATATTTAAATGGAATTTCCTTTGAATTAATTTCATCCCATTCGTTCTGGTCCGTCTCTCTGGGGCAAGAGAGAACAACTCTGCTCCATCCTCCATATGGCAGCCTTTTAAATACTTGAAGAGGGTTATCAGACCCCCTCTTAGTCGTCTCCTCTCCGGGCTAAACAGACCAAGCTCCCCCAACCTTTCCTCATCCATCTTGGTCTCCAAACCCCTCACTGGCTTTGTTGCCCTCCTCTGGACACGCTCCAGTTTGTCTACATCCCTCTTCAATTGGGGTGCCCAAAACTGAATACTTGTAGGTTTACTCACAGTTATGCTATCAAAAAAAAAGGGGGGGGGAGAAGTAGCCTTACATTGGCAGGCAATTGATGTCCAGTGATAATTTTATTGCATGCATCACATTTTGAACAGGACAAACTTTGAGTCCAGGGGCACCTTTAAGACCAACTGGTTTAATTCTGCGTACAGGCTCCCATGTGCCTGCACACGTCTTTGGATACATCTAAACACTTCTCAGCATCTGAAGGCAGCGTGCACAGACTTGGAAGCTTCTATCCAGAATTAAATTTGGTATTAAAGGTACCACTGAACGTAAAACTTGGTTCCAGTTGCTTCAGATCAACATGGCAGTCTACACTGGCAGTCTTCAAGCAAAGGTTGGAGACACACTTTTCTTGGATGCTTTAGGATGCTTAGGGCTGATCCTGCGTTGAGCAGGGGGCTGGACTAGATGGCCTGCATGGCCCTTCCCACTCTAGGAGTCTAGTTCAGCAGTGGAAGGGGCTGCCTAAGGAGGTGGGGAGCTCCCCCTCACTGGCCGTCTTCAAGCAGCAGCTGGACAGATCCTTCTCCTGGATGCTGGAGGCTGATCCTGCACTGAGCAGGGGTTGGACTAGATGGCCTGTATGGCCCCTTCCCACTCTAGGATTCCAGGAGTCTAGTTCAGCAGTGGAAGGGGCTGCCTAAGGAGGTGGGGAGCTCCCCCTCACTGACAGTCTTCAAGCAAAGGTTGGATGCACACTTTTCTTGGATGCTTTAGGATGCTGGAGGCTGATCCTGCGTTGAGCAGGGGGTTGGACTAGATGGCCTGCATGGCCCCTTCCAACTCTATGATTCTATGAACATGGATATTCCCACGCCCCCCCCCCCCCGGCCAGCCAAATCTATTTTTTAACAGGTTTGCCTTACGTCCAGGGCTATCTCCCTTTTGAATAGATGTCTTTCCTTTAGCTTTAAGGCTCTCTGTGGTCAGGGTCCCACCTATTTGTGCGGCCGCTTACCTGCTTATGCCCCTAGGAGAGTGCTTTGCCCATGCGGGTACAAACTTACTGGAGATCTCTGGCCCCAGGGAGGTTTGCCTGGGATTGGCCAGGGCCGGGGCCGTTTAGGTCCTGGTGGAATGAGCTCCCGGGAGCCATTTAGGTCCTGGTGGAATGAGCTCTCACACTTCCACAGGGCCTGCAAGACGCAGCTCTTCCGCCAGGCCCTTGGTTGAGGCCAGGGAGTGTAAGATCTGGGCTCCCCCTTGAGCGAGCAAGACCTACGCTACTCCCCATAAATCCCCAAGGCGTAAGGCATCTTCTGGGAGCAGGGATACTCTGCCACCAATATGTTCTACTTGATTTTTATGTTTTATGGGGCTTTTATTGTGGGTCGATTTTGTTGGCCATGTGCCTATATGGGAGTGGCGGGTTATAAATTAAACTATAAATAAAATAAAAACGAAACAAACAGCTCCAGGGCTCTGCTGCCATTCATGGCTGCCCAGCAGATGTTTCCTTGGACAGCCTCCCTGCAGCAGGACAAGCTCCCCCTGTTGAATTCCCCACCATCGGGCAGCTGCACAAACACCCCCCCCCCAAGAGCAGGCTGAGTTCAGCCTCTTCCCCCATGCCTAAAGGCACCAACAGCTGTGGGGGAAGGGGGAGAAAGTCTGTCCGCTGGCCCAGCAGGCAGGAATCTTGCCAGTAAAGCTTCCCCATCCTATACGGCGAAGGCCGGGCTGGGAGGGGGAAAGCAACCTTCCCTCCCTTGACCCACATTTGAGGCACAGAGAAAGCCCTTTCCAGGCTGCCCCAATCCAGGGAGGGTCTGGCTGTGGGCCAGCCCCTTATCTCTTCCACACAACCCTCTCTTGTGTGTTGTGATGCGTCCCGCCAGCCGGCAGAGACAAGGGCTCTTTCATGGCAGACCCCGAGATAGCTGATCGGGAGGGGCCCGCCCAGCCCTCCACGAGAACCTTCCTTTCAGAGAGTGTCTCCTCTTTGGGGGGAGAAGTGGGTCAGTCCCAGGGAAGTTAATGAAAAGGCCCCAGAAGCAAACATAGACCCTCCCAATTAATGTTTTGCCCTGAGCACACAAAACGGGCTACGATAGATTTTATTTATTGAATGCATTTCTACCCCGCTTTTCTCCCCAGCCACCCACAGTGGCTTACCGCATTCGGGGCCTCCTCTGTTTTATCGTCACAATGACCCTGTGAGGTAGGTGCGGTGGGGAGGGTATGATTGGCCCAAGGTTACCCAGCGAGCTTCCGTGGCAGAGTGGGGATTCGAACTCAGATCTCCCAGACCCAGTCTGGTTCTCCAAGAGCTATCTCACACTGGGGAGGGACCAAGAACATCTGCAACTTTATAGGGTCTTAGGGCAGTCAAAGCGCTTTGCACGTATGACTTGAGAAATCGTCACAACAGCCCTGTAAGGGAGGTCCCTATCGCTGGGCATTATTTATTTATTTACTTGGAGCCAGCTTGGTACAGTGGTTAAGAGTGGCAGCCTTTAATCTGGCAAGCCGGGTTTGATTCCCCTCTACATGCAGGCAGCTGGGTAACCTTGAGCTAGTCACAGCCCTGTTAGAGCTGTTCTCACTTAGCAGTTCTCTCAGGGCTCTCTAAGCCTCAGCTATCTCACAGGGTGTTGTGGGGAGAGGAAGAGAAGACTCCTTCGGTCAGTGAAAACCAACTCTCCTTCTTCTACGTTTATATACAGAGGGCTCAGGGCGGTTTACGTCAAGAAACTATCATGCACGTACTTCCCAAATGGAAAGAAACAAACCTAAGCAATTTTTCTTTCAGAGATGCAGCTAGTAGCTCTTGTATTATTTGACTTCATTGCAGGGGCAAATCAATGATCCGATGCAGAAAGTAAGTAGAATTACCTAGCTGCGGGGAGGCAAGGCCAGAACAGTGACTCACACAGAGAAGCAGCAGGAAGCCTCTTCCACAGATGGATGCTCCAAGAGGCTTATACAGCCCACTTGCCAAAGTGTCAATTTTCTCCAGACGACCTGACCTCTCTAGACTGGAAATGAGCTATAATTCCAGGGGATCCCCAGGTCCCACCTGTAGGTTGGCATCCCTAGACAGGATCTCAGAAGGGCAGAATGGCACGGGTTGCCAACCTCCTTGTGGTGCCTGGAGGTCTCTCTTCGGGTGATAGAGATCAATTCACCTGGAGAAAATGACCCCTTTGGACATTATACCCCATGGACGTCCCTCTCTTCCCCAAGCCCCCTTTCTCCGGGCTCCACTCCGAAACTCCAGGTATCTCCCAATCCAGAGCTGGTAGCCCTAAGCCCTCCCTCCAAAGCAATTGTTTTGTCCTGGGGAATTGTTCTCTGCGTTCTGGAGTTGAGGTGTTGTTCCAGGAGAACCTCCAGTCCTTACCTGGAGGCTGGCAACCCCAGCAGAGGCAGCACCAGGTGGGCTCAAGGATGTCTTGTGGGGAAATGAATACTGGAAACGGCTCACCCAGGTTACATTTCTTCTCCAGACCCCTGCGGGAGGCTGTTTACCACACCTGCAGTCTGAAGTGGTACAGTCAGCCCTGGAGAGCGCTTCCATCTGGAGGGAAGGGGGGGCCTTTCCCTGTTTGGGTCACTCAGTGGATCCTCCTCTCTGCCTCAATTTCATTGGTTCACTTTGAGCCTCTCCGTTTGCAAGGACGGCCTTGCCAAGAGCACAGATGCCAACTTCAACCTGGGAAATTCCTGGAGATTTGAGAATAGAATTAGGTGAGGGGAGAAAAACTGAGCTAGGGTTGATAGTTGCCAACTCTGGGAGACTCCTGGAGATTTGGGGAGGACAGGGACCTCAGTGGGGCACAAGGCCCTACAATCCCCCTCCAGCACAGCCCTTTTCTCTAGGGGAACTGACCTGCCTGGACACCAGTTGTAATTCTCAGAGTGCTCCAGGTCCCACCTGGAGGTTGGCAACCTGAAATGATTGGACACAGTGGGGGGGGGCTCCATGGGGCATGCCTCCCCACAGGGACCTCAACAGAGACCCTTTCCTGGCAGAAGCTTTTTAGTTTGAATGATGTATTCTGGTTTGGTTTTAATGTCATTAAGGTGTGATTTCATTGTGCGTGTTTCTCATCCGTTAGCCAACTGGGTGTCCCGGATGGGGACAGATAGGCGAATGGAAATGAACAAAGACAAATAAGCCGATGGACCCACACTCCCCATCCCAACCAGATGGGGTGGTTTCCCCAGCATTGTCCTGACCTTAGATAGCCTCCTCCCCCCTTCCCTGCAACCCAATACAACAGCAATAATAGCCATTCACGGCCATGGGAGAGAGCAATGCTCCTCCCTCTCCCAAAATATTAGTATCCAAAGGCATCCAAGGAAGCTGATGGGCAGTAGGTTCAGGCTGGACAAAAGGAAATGCCACTTTACACAGAGAGTGGTGAAAATGTGTCATTCGCTACCAGAGGATGGAGTGATGGCCACCGGAATCGACAGCTTTAAAAGAGGATCAGATAGATTCATGGAGGAAAGAGAGGTATGTCAGGGGCTGCTAACAGTCAACCTCTGAACCCAGGACCAGGAGGCAATATCTGGGGAAGGCCTCGGCCTTTGTGCCCCATCGTTGGCCTTCCAGAACTTTGCTACTGTGTGAGTCAGGATGTAGGACTGAATGGACCCACTGGGCTGAACCAGAGGTTCTTCAGAGGAGGAGGGCTTGGCCCCTCTGCCCTTTTGTTTTTTGCCCTCCGGAGGAACTGGTTGACCACAGTGTGAGATGGGAGACTGATCTAGATGGAACCTCCCTGGCCTGACCCAGCAGGGCTCTTCTGAGGGTCTTCTCAGGGGAAGGCCGAGGCCTCTCTGCCCTGTGGCTGGCCCTGCAGAGGAACTGGCTGGCCCCTGGGTGAGACAGGAGGCTGGACTGGAGGGACCCTCCCTGGCCTGACCCAGCAGGGCTCTTCTGAGGGTCTTCTCAGGGGAAGGCCTCGGCCTCTCTGCCCTGTGGCTGGCCCCGCAGAGGAACTGGCTGGCCCCTGGGTGAGACGGGAGGCTGGACTGGAGGGACCCTCCCTGGCCTGACCCAGCAGGGCTCTTCTGAGGGTCTTCTCAGGGGAAGGCCTCGGCCTCTCTGCCCTGGGGCTGGCCCTGCAGAGGAACTGGCTGGCCCCTGTAGAAGGGGAAACTGGACTGGAGGGACCCTCCCTGGCCTGACCCATCAGGGCTCTTCTGAGGGTCTTCTCAGGGGAAGACCTCTCTGTCCTGTGGCTGGCCCTGCAGAGGAACTGGCTGGCCCCTGGGTGAGACAGGAGGCTGGACTGGAGGGACCCTCCCTGTCCTGACCCCGCAGGGCTCTTCTGAGGGTCTTCTCAGGGGAAGGCCTCGGCCTCTCTGCCCTGTGGCTGGCCCTGCAGAGGAACTGGCTGGCCCCTGTAGAAAGGGAAACTGGACTGGAGGGACCCTCCCTGGCCTGACCCAGCAGGGCTCTTCTGAGGGTCTTCTCGGGGAAGACCTCTCTGCCCTGTGGCTGGCCCTGCAGAGGAACTGGCTGGCCCCTGGGTGAGACGGGAGGCTGGACTGGAGGGACCCTCCCTGGCCTGACCCAGCAGGGCTCTTCTGAGGGTCTTCTCAGGGGAAGGCCTCGGCCTCTCTGCCCTGTGGCTGGCCCTGCAGAGAAACTGGCTGGCCCCTGGGTGAGACGGGAGGCTGGACTGGAGGGACCCTCCCTGTCCTGACCCCGCAGGGCTCTTCTGAGGGTCTTCTCAGGGGAAGGCCTCGGCCTCTCTGCCCTGTGGCTGGCCCTGCAGAGGAACTGGCTGGCCCCTGGGTGAGACGGGAGGCTGGACTGGAGGGACCCTCCCTGGCCTGACCCAGCAGGGCTCTTCTGAGGGTCTCATGAAGGCTTCAGCCTCTCTGCTCTCTTGCTGGCCTTCCAGAGGAACTGGTTGGCCACAGCATGAGATGGGGGGGGGGCTGGACTAGATGGGCCCTGGTCTGACCCAGCAGGGTTCTTCTGACATCCTTAGCAGGGGAAGGCCTTGGCCTCTCTGCCCTGTTGTTGACCCTCCAGATGAACTGTTTGGCCCCTGTGTGGGATGGGGGGCTGGTCTCGATGAACCCTCCCTGGTCTGACCCAGCAGGGTGCTTCTGAGGTTCTTATGAAGGCCTCGGCCTCTCTGCCCTGTTGCTGACCCTGCAAAGAAACCTGTTGGCCACAGTGTAGGATAGGGGGCTCGTCTCGATTGGCTCTCCCTGGTCTGATCCTGCAGGGCTCTTCTGATGTGTACCATTTAGCTTCGTTCCCACCCCAGTATCTTTGCCTGACACCTGCCGGGCTGCTTCTTTGGGACTAAGGGGAATCCGTTGATAACGCCGCTTGTTTTTATCTGCATATTCCCTGGACTTGGTGACTTGGTGCGAAGCTAGAAAGTGACAAAGAAACAGAATGTTGGGAATTGGAAACGATAATAATCATATTTGCAATGTATGGCTGTGAAAGCTGGACCATAAGGAAGGCCGAGCGTCAAAGAATTGAGGCTTTTGAACTC
Source organism: Paroedura picta (assembly GCF_049243985.1). Classification (NCBI taxonomy): domain Eukaryota; kingdom Metazoa; phylum Chordata; class Lepidosauria; order Squamata; family Gekkonidae; genus Paroedura; species Paroedura picta. The sequence goes on from NC_135369.1 coordinate 2,820,526, forward strand.
TGGTGCTGGAGAAGACTCTTGCGAGTCCCTTGGACTGCAAGGCGAACAAACGGTCAGTCCTAGAGGAGATCAGCCCTGCCTGCTCTTTAGAAGGCCAGATCCTGAAGATGAAACTCAAATACTTTGGCCACCTCATGAGAAGGAAGGACTCCCTGGAGAAGAGCCTAATGCTGGGAGGGATCGAGGGCAGAAGAAGAAGGGGGCGACAGAGAATGAGGTGGCTGGATGGAGTCCCTGAAGCAGTAGGAGCAAACTTAAATGGACTCCGGGGAATGGTGGAGGACAGGAAGGCCTGGAGGATCATTGTCCAGGGGTTCGCGATGGGTCGGACACGACTTCGCACATAACAACCACAGCAATAATAATATGCAATCTTAGCATTAGTAATATACAAAATATATCATTTAATGCGCCCTGTGAGGACTTCTGCTTTGCTTCCGTTTGGTCGGTTTCAGTTTATAAAATGTGATTTTTGATTGCTGTATTTATAATCAACTGTGTCAGGAATTGCTGTATTCCATCTTTACTGACTTAAGGGCTACTTCAAGACAAGGCAAATTAAAGGAACTCCTTTCGGAAAAAAATAAGAATTTATCCCATATTATTGCCAAATATGCAAGACTAGCAATTAAATGTAGAAGTGCCTGGCTAAATATGAATAAGGGTTAGGAAGGATTTATTGAATACAGGAAGTATTTTTGAACTTTTAATCACTTATATAGTGTTTTACTGTTTTGTATTTTGTACTGGTCGTTGACCATAATAAATCTATCTATCTATCTATCTATCTATCTATCTATCTATCTATCTATCTATCTATCTATCTATCTATCTATCTATCTATCTATCTATCTATCTATCTATCTACCTACCTACCTACCTACCTACCTACCTACCTACCTACCTACCTACCTACCCCTCCCTCCCTCCCTCCCCATATGGAGAGACTCAGCAAGAAGTTTCTCTTCCTAAACTGATGGGCAGCAGGTTCAGGATAGACTTCTACACAGAAAGAGTGATGAAAATATGGGATTTGCTGCCAGAGGATGCTGTGATAACCACAGGAATAAATAGCTTTAAAAGGGGATTAGGAAGATTCACAGAGGATAAACCTATCCTATGGGTATTAGACACAGTGGTTGAGAGGAACCTCCTCATCCAGAGGCACTAATCCTCTGAATCACTGAGCCAGGAAGGAAGCTCAGGGGAAGGTCCTGACCGCTCTGCCTGTTGTTGGCCCTCCAGAGGAACTGGTTGGAGATAGGAGGCTGAACTGGGTGGAGCTGGTCTGTTCCAGCAGGGCTCTTCTGAGGTTCTTCTGAAGGCCTCTGCCCCTCTGCCCTGTGGATGACCAGTGTGTGAGGCAAGAGGAACTGGCTGGCCCCTGGGTGAGACAGGAGGCTGGACTAGATGGACCCCTGGTCTGACCCAGCAGGGCTCTTTTCATGTTCTTAGGAAGGCCTCGGCCTCCCTGCCCTGTGGCTGGCCCTGCAGAGGAACTGGCTGGCCCCTGGGTGAGCCGGGAGGCTGGACTGGAGGGACCCTCCCTGGCCTGACCCAGCAGGGCTCTTCTGAGGGTCTTCTCAGGGGAAGGCCTCGGCCTCCCTGCCCTGTGGCTGGCCCTGCAGAGGAACTGGCTGGCCCCTGGGTGAGCCGGGAGGCTGGACTGGAGGGACCCTCCCTGGCCTGACCCAGCAGGGCTCTTCTGAGGGTCTTCTCAGGGGAAGGCCTCGGCCTCTCTGCCCTGTGGCTGGCCCTGCAGAGGAACTGGCTGGCCCCTGGGTGAGACGGGAGGCTGGACTGGAGGGACCCTCCCTGGCCTGACCCAGCAGGGCTCTTCTGAGGGTCTTCTCAGGGGAAGGCCTCGGCCTCTCTGCCCTGTGGCTGGCCCTGCAGAGGAACTGGCTGGCCCCCGGGGGGAGATGGGAGGCTGGACTGGAGGGACCCTCCCTGGCCTGACCCAGCAGGGCTCTTCTGAGGGTCTTCTCAGGGAAGGGCTCGGCCTCTCTGCCCTGTGGCTGGCCCTGCAGAGGTACTGGCTGGCCCCTGGGTGAGACGGGAGGCTGGACTGGAGGGACCCTCCCTGGCCTGACCCAGCAAGGGTTTCCTTAGGTTCTTATCAGGGGACCCACACTGGTCTGATCCAATGGGGTTCTCCCGATGTCCATATGAAGGCCTTGATCTCTGCCCATTGTTGGACCTCCAGAGGAACTGGCTGGCCCCTGTGTGTTTTATTTCTCTCTCTCTTTCCCCTCCACTGTTCTCGACTCCAGCTGATCCTCAGTGAGGTCTTCTAGCCACTCACCAGCTGTCCTCCTTGTCCTCCCAGCTTTCAGGCTCTTCTTCCGGCACCATCGGGCGGGCGCTGCCAGGTCCAAAGAAGCTGTTCCCACCATGACAACCTCCTACCAGAAAGAGCTGGAAAAGTATCGAGACATCGATGAAGACAAGATCCTCAACGAACTTTCGCCGGAGGAGCTGGCCCAGCTGGACGTGGAGCTGCAAGAAATGGACCCCGAAGTGAGACCAGGGCGGGTGTGACAGCACCATGCGTAGGGATACCAATTCCTGGCTGGGAAACTCCTGGAGATTTGGGAGTCGAGTTTGGAAAGGAGAAGCTCGGGGAGGGGAGGGACAGGAGCAGGGTACCATGGCATAGAGGGTCTACCTTCCAGAGCTGCCATTTTCTCCAGGGGAATCTATTTCTTGAGTTAGGAGACCAGGGTGTAGTCTGCACAGGTCTACCCGTGCAGACTACCCACCACTGGTTTGAATGAATCTCTCATGTCTACATTGAATTCGATCTGCATTTTGATTCAGGGCCCTTAAAATTTCCCCTCTGCAACATGCATGATTGATTCGTGGTGACCCTACCTTTCTCCCGCGATATCCATTCAGAGGTAGATATAAGCCTCAATATTTTAAAAAACGGCATGAGTAAACGTGCAGCTCTCTGCTCTTTGCGAATTAACTTGGTGCCTCATGCCTCCAGCGCTGTAGCAAAACAGTCTTCACTGATTGGCCAGGGCGTCAGTTCAAAGACTTCTTGGTTCCTGGTTGTAAGGCTTCCCTTAAAGTGACTGTGCTCCAGAAGCCCTAACTTCTCTCAGCAGAGATTGAATTTATTCCCCTTCCTCTGCTGTCTCTAATACTCTCCCCGCCTCTGTTGAAGAAAAGAAAGAGACTCCTGCTGCACTTGGCACCCTTCCCTGTTCTGAACTTCCCCAATCAAGTATAGAACACTTTCTGTTTCAATTGGGGGGGGGGGATAGAGGAAGACCCGAATTCAAATCGATCTGAATTCAGCAGGATCCACAACGGAATAAACAAGTGCAGAATCAGCCCAGTTGTCCTTCCGGGTCTCTAGGCCCCACCCAGAGGTTGGCAACCTCAGAGGGTGATGAGTCCGTCCTTCTCCAACCACTGAGTTCCAAATTTGGATGGGAAGCAAGCTCTAATGGGTAAGAGGTTGTGCCAAACTGGAATGTCAAGATATTTGACATCTGGCCACTTTCCCAAAACCAAAATCTTGAAATCCGACTTCCAAGGATAATAATCGAAAATAAAATAAACATTTCATCCTTTGTTCCCTGGGGGATGGCTTTTTGTACTTGTGAACTGCCTTGAGCATGCTTCTGAAGCAATGGCATATAAATTCCCTGAAAAGATAGAGACAAGAATTGCTGGAGTACTTTTTGGCTAAACTCCTTGGCTTTAAGAACTACTGAATGACAGACAAGCATTCGAGTGACGTTTCCCTGGGAGACCCATGTGAAAAATGCATCTGCTAGTCTCTGGGGGAGCCGGCAAAGGGGTCTTCTCTGCTGTGCAGCCCCCAAAGGCCCAGGGGCAAAGCCTGTTACGTCAGACTGCCCAAGGCACCCTCCGGAGCAGGGTTCTCCAACACCAGGGGTAGTCAAACTGCGGCCCTCCAGATGTCCATGGACTACATTTCCCAGAAGCCCCTGCCAGACGGCTTTTCTGCTTCAGGGTTTGCTACATTTGGAGTGTGGGCTGGATCATGGTCATGGTTGTCCGTGGACATCTGGAGAGCCACACTTTGGCCACCTCTGTCTAGCACAAAAGCTTCCGTAACATCTGGTTGCTCCAAGACTCCTGTTTTCCCTGACATGTCCAGTTTCAAGGATCAGGGAAGGGAAGGCTTCAGCCTGCAATCTTGGGGAGTCAGCTGCTGGTCAGAGGAGCCAACACTGACCTCAGTCAACCCAAATGGATGGGTTCATTTTGTACATTGTAGGTGATATTTTTTGTTGCCTGAAGCCATTGAGTAACACCTAACCCAGGGCTTCATGACCATGTACGCTTATGTTGACCCACCCACCCCTCCCAAAATGGCCAATGATGGACCTTGGGGTGGGTGGGAAGGGGAAGGGCCCTGGGTAGGTGTGTACACAGATATGCATCCAATCCATATTCTACACCAGGGGTAGTCAAACTGCGGCCCTCCAGATGTCCATGGATTACAATTCCCAGGAGCCCCTGCCAGCATTCGCTGGCAGGGGCTCCTGGGAATTGTAGTCCATGGACATCTGGAGGGCCGCAGTTTGACTACCCCTGCCCAACACGGTGCCCACCATGACTTCCTGTGAGGCTGACTGAATGGGTAGGGCCACTGTTAGGCAGGGCTTATCATTGGCTGCCTTCATTCAAATAAATGGTTTTCTACTGTAGGATCAAGAGGAGTGGTAAGCATTGGGATTTCCTTAATCAGCCTGTTGTTCCATTTCCTTCTCAAAGCAGTATTCCATTTGGCTGTGGCATTCATTTTGGACTTGGCTCCACCTTCTGTGGCAGCCATATTTGATTTGGCATTACCTTCTCTGGCAGTCATTTTGGACTTGGCTTCGCCTTCTGTGGCAGCCCTTTTTGGTTAGGCTCCACCTTCTGTGGCAGCCATTTTTGGTTTGGCATTACTTTCTCGGGCAGCCATTTTGGACTTGGCTTTGTCTCCTGTGGCATTCATTTCGGGCTTGTGAAACCTTATCAGTTTGACTAATGTGAAAAAGAATTTCTTTTTTTGTATTGAAGAAGGGAGAGAGTTCACATATAGACCAAATTTTTAATCAAGAACCCCCCTGGTCAATGATGTCCCACTTTACCAATGTTAAAATCTGGTCCCCTTACACTTTATGTAAACTTCAACAGAGTTAACAATTCAGGCCTCCTGTCTTTGGGCCGACCAGGGCCTCAGTCTTTCTGACTTCGGTCCAGGCAGTATCTTAAAGAAGCACTTAAAGAAGTTGGAAGATCTTTTCTTCACAGAAGTCTCTGCTATCTTTTCATTCAGAGGGAAGGCAGGACTCCTTACCTAAAATATTAATAGATAGTTTTCATACAAAAGAGTGCCTCTGAGGGGAGAAGGCTTCTTTCTCCCTGCAGCTTCAGGCCTCTGATCCTTCTGAGGAAATTGCGCCTTTTCTTCCTTATAAGGAATACCCCAACTCTTTACCCCCCTCTAGTGGTCTCAGGGTTACACTTGGCTCTACCTTCTGTCGCAGCCATTTGGGGATTGGCTTTGCCTTTTGGGGCATTCATTTTGGCCTTGGCTCCATCTGCTTTGGCAGCCATTTTGGATTTGATTCCAACTCCTGAGGCAGCCATTTTGGGTTTGGTTGAACCTCCTGAGGCAGCCATTTTGGGTTTGGTTCTACCTCCTGAGGCAGCCATTTTGGGTTTGGTTGAACCTCCTGAGGCAGCCATTTTGGGTTTGGTTCTACCTCCTGAGGCAGCCATTTTGGATTTGGTTCTTCTCGGGAGACGGTATGATAAACGACACAAGGCAGGAGTCTGGTGAAAGAAGCCTGAAGATCAGAAGGCACTTCTTTATTTATAGTTTCGTCAGAAAGTACGAACAAAGAAAAACCCAAGCCTTGTGTTCTAACGGGATTGGCATTTCTAGCTGCTGTGCCATATATGGCAAATCTAAGAAAACCTGGAGGTGATTGGAAGAAGTTTGGTGCACAGGTGTGGTTTAGGAGGTAGAGGTATAGCTTATGGGGGGTGTGGTTTGCCAACACCTACGTAGCGTTGTTTGCCAACACTTACGTAACTAAATCTCTACAGTTTCTACCTCCTGAGGCAGCCATTTTGGGTTTGGTTCTACCTCCTGAGGCAGCCATTTTGGGTTTGGTTCCACCTCCTGAGGCAGCCATTTCAGACTTGGCTCCACCTCCTGGCAGCCATTTCAGACTTGGCTCCACCTCCTGAGGCAGCCATTTTGAGTTTGGTTCGGCCTCCTGCGGCAGCCATTTTGAGGAGTCCCTCACCAGCCCCCCTCTGCTCTCCCCCATTCTGCTTTGCCCCCTAGAATGTCCTCCTGCCGGCTGGGCTTCGCCAGCGAGACCAGACCAAGAAGAGCCCTACGGGGCCGCTGGATCGGGATGCCCTCATGCAGCACCTGGAGAAGCAGGCGCTGGAGGCGAAGGAGCGTGAAGACCTGGTGCCCTTCACTGGCGAGAAGAAAGGTAACTGGGAGGCTGCCGGTCGTCTCCAGCTGGGTTTGCCAGAGAGCTTGGGGGTGGAGCCTGCAGAGGGGCGGGGTTGGGGAGGGGAGGGGCTTCAGTGGGGGATGACGCCATGTGGTCCATGTTCTGAGCAGCCATTTCCTCTGGGGGAACTGATCTCAGTCACCTGGATTCCCAGGTCCCACCTGGAGGTTGGCATCTCTGCTGCCACATAGTCACCCTGACGGTGCCCTTGACAGCTGCATGGGTCTCAGCCCTGGGTTGGGTGCCAATTTCTTTGGGTTGCCAACTCTGGGTCCTGAAATTCTTGGAAATTTTGGGAGGTGGAGCCTGTAGAGGACGGAGATTGGGCAGGAATTGGAGCGCAGCAGGGTGTGATGCCCTAGACTCCCCCTTCCAAAGCGGCTGGTTCCTTCAGGGGAAACTGATCTTTGTTGTCTGGAGATCGGTTGGAATTCTGGGAGATCTCCAGGCCCCACCTGGAGGCTGGCAACCCTATGAGTTCATGTAGATCGGCCTGCTGCAGAAGGCTAAGAACAGGCCAAGTCGGCTTTCTTTCTGCCCACTTGAGAGACTGAGCTGTGGGGCTCCGTGGGGCAGTATGTGAACTGGTGCAGAGAACGGCATAAGAAAAAGAAGAAGAGTTGGCTCTTATATGCCACTTTTCTCTACAAGGAGCCTTCCCTTTCCTCTCCTGACAGCAGACACCCTGTGCGGGAGGGGAGGCTGAGGGAGCCCTGATATTACTGAAGAAGAAGAAGAGTTGGTTCTTAGATGCCGCTTTTCTCTACCCAAAGGAGTCTCAAAGCGGCTTCCATTCGCCTTCCCTTTCCTCTCCCCACAACAGACACCCTGTGAGGGAGGGGAGGCTGACGGAGCCCTGAGATTACTGAAGAAGATGAAAAGTTGGTTCTTAGATGCTGCTTTTCTCTACCCAAAGGAGTCTCAAAGCGGTTTACACTCACCTTCCCTTTCCTCTCCCCACAACAGACACCCTGTGAGGGAGGGGAGTCCTGATATTACTGCTCACTCAGAACAGCTTTATCAGTGCTTTGACGGGTCACCCAGCTGGCTGCATGTGGAGGAGGGGGGGAATTGAACCAGGCTCACCAGGTTAGAAGCTTCCGCTCCTAACCAGGACACCAAGGCACGGATGGCCAAACTGTGCCTCTCCAAAAGCCCATAGACTACAATTCCCATGAACCCCTGGCAGGTAATGAAAACTCAGTAGAAATCAGTAACTTCTTAATCTAAAGGAGCCTGTCCTACTCTTTAATACTTGGTAGGACATGTATTCCTCTACTGGGGAACGGTAGAGGACAGGAAGGCCTGGAGGATGATTGTCCATAGGGTCGCGATAGGTCGGACATGACTTCGCACCTAACAACAACAAGGACATGTATAGCGAGAAAGACAGAAGATGTGCATTTTACCAGTTTGTTTGAGTTCCTTGCTCAGCCTGGTGCTGTGTGAAAAGTATGCTTGTAAACATTTTTTTAAAAATAAATACTTTATAACTTTTGATGCTGGTAGTGGTTCTTTGTACCACATAGACTGCCAGTGAGGGGGAGCTGACCATCTTCAAGCAGCAGCAGGACAGAGATGCTTGAAGGATGCTTGAGGCAAATGCTGCATTGAGCAGGGGGCTGGACTAGATGGCCTACATGGTCCCTTCCAACTCTAGGCTTCTATGACCTCACCTGTCCCAGATACACTATTGCAAAGGGGAGCTGCATGAAAATGCAGATGGCTGGTAGCTGGCAGGCAGCTAGTCCTCCAGGGGTGGACCTGGCAGAAAACTATCCCTGTGGTGGCCAGGATCTGGGCAGTGGGCGACACAGAGGCAAGGACTTAGGCCTGGGAAGGGATGCTGGGAGTCCTGACCCTCCCAGTGGGCAATTCGTACACAGGTCAGGCAGTGGTGGTGACGTTACCCTAGAGCAGGGGTAGTCAACCTGCGGCCCTCCAGATGTCCATGGACTGCAATTCCCATGAGCCTCTGCCAGCGTTCACTAGCAGGGGCTCATGGGAATTGTAGTCTATGGACATCTGGAGGACCACAGGTTGACTACCCCTGCCCTAGAGAGAGAGGGAGGGAAAGAGACAGAGGCAAGCTTCTCCTGGAGTTGGGGACCCCTAGGAATGGGCATGGTGGAATGGGGTTCACAGGCCCAAGAAAGCTCCTTCTACCACACGCCCCATGCCAGGAGGTCCTCAGGACCAGCTGTGCCCCAAGGTGGCCGGAGGCGAGAACTCTTCCGGGACGTTGCCAAAACCTAGCCTGCTTTCAGGCCCAGGACTGGGGTGGGACTGAGGGCAGGGATTATATTTAGCCCTGCCTGCAGCTCGATGAGCATTCGAAACAGCCAGGAAAGTAGCTCAGATGTCCGGACCCACAAAGGGACTCCCAGCGCCCCTTGAAAGGGCTTGCGAGATCTCTTGGAATGGCACTTCGCTTGCCTCCCCCCCCCCCCTCCCTGAAGAGCCTGCCTGTGGATTTGACAACAAGCTGGGCTGAGATCAGGGGGCCTCGCTTCTGAGTCAGCCCCCTTGAGCTCCGCAGCTTTGACCTTCCAGACCGCCTCCTGGTTCCAGGGACCTGAGTCAGAAAAGCTGGTGGCTCTTTTCGGCAGCCTGCCGCCTTCCTTTCGTGCCTCTTCCATGAAGCAGATGCCTTTCAGTCTTTGGTGCTGCCACCGGCTCAAGGGGGATTATAGAGTTCTTCCTGGTATGGCTGCTGCACATTTACCAGAATTCTGTCTTGCTGCCAGAGGAAGGGTCAGGAGGAGCTCAGTCTGCTGCCACAGGAGCTGAGGTCTTGCAAGGAGCTCTGTGGGCTGCCACAGGAGCTGAGGTCTTGCAAGGAGCTCTGTGGGCTGCCACAGGAGCTGAGGTCTTGCAAGGAGCTCTGTTTGCTCTGTAACTGCTCTGCTCAGCTATGGCAAAGGAGCGCTGTCCCAGGTTCAGCTCCACTTTGTCCTGGCAAGGCTTATGGGAAGGAGTGGGATATCTCCATGTTGCCCACACACACACTTCCACCGCAAGCTTGGTGTTGTGGTTAGGAGTGTGGACTTCTAATCTGGCAAGTCGGGTTTGATTCTCCGCTCCCCCACATGCAACCAGCTGGCTGATCTTGGGATCGTCACAGTCCTGTTAGAGCTATTCTCACAAAGCAGTTCTGTCAGAGCTCCCTCAGCCTCACCTCTCTCACAGGGTGTCTGTTGTGGCGAGAGGAAAGGGAAGCCAATTGGAAGCCGCTTTGAGACTCTTTTGGGTAGAGAAAAGCGACATATAAGAACCAACTCTTCTTCTTCAGTAATCTCAGGGCTCTCTCAGCCTCCTCTCACTCACAGGGTGTCTGTTGTGGGGAGAGGAAAGGGAAGGCGACTGGAAGCCTCTTTGACTCTTTCAGGTAGAAAAAAGCGGCATCTAAGAACCAATTCATCTCCTTCTTTTACTTGTTTGCATGGGAACAATATACAGGGACCTACTGTGGCCCACAGTAGAGCCTCTTGTGGCGCAGAGTGGTAAGGCAGCCGTCTGAAAGCTTTGCCCATAAGGCTGGGAGTTCAATCCCAGCAGCCGGCTCAAGGTTGACTCAGCCTTCCATCCTTCCGAGGTGGGTAAAATGAGGACCCAGCTTGCTGGGGGGTAGACGGTAATGACTGGGGAAGGCACTGGCAAACCACCCCGTATGGAGTCTGCCATGAAAACGCTGGAGGGCGTCACCCCAAGGGTCAGACATGACTCGGTGCTTGCCCAGGGGATACCTTTACCTTTACCTTTACTGCGGCCCAGCTGGGCCCAGGAAGTTCTGTTCCTCTAGACCAGCCTTCCTCAACTTTTTTACAGTTGAGAAACCCCTGAAACCTTCTTCAGGCTTTGAGAAACCCTAGAAGTGGCGTGAGGGTGCAGAATGTGGTTGGGAAAAAGAGCCGAGAACAGGCCTCCCCAGGGCCCCTCCCCTTCCAGGCCCACATTACCGTATATAGTCATATCACTGATAAACGTTTAATACATTTAAGAAATATCTTAAAAATTAACGAACTCCCACCCATTCGGGAAACCCTTCCAGGGCCGTCAAGAAACCCTTCAGGAACCCCTGGCTGAGAAATTGTGCTCCAGGCCTTTAGCTGCCAGGCCTTGGCAGGATATCCCAAGCAGACCTGATTAGAACCAACAGGTGCCTCCGGCTGGCCAGCTGAAAAGGAAGGTGGGGACGGCCTCCCCAGGGCTGCCCTTTTCCCTCCTTGGCCGGCATGGTTCCCACGCTCTCGTTGGCGTCTCCTTGTGCCGGAACGGAGGGAAGAGCTGGGGACTGTCGCCACTTTGCAAAGGGCAGCTCGGCCTCCTTCCCTGACGGCAATTAGGAACTGGGAAGCCAGGCAGAGACAGAACGTTCCCTAAAGGTCAGGCCGTCTGTGGCTCCCTCTCGGCCACCGCTGGACTGGAGTCCATTTTGAGGGGGCTCTGGTGGCGGCCCGACAGACGGAAGGGGTAGATTCGGCAGTGGGAAATGAGGCTGCTTCAGATTTCAAAAAAAAAAAATTGACGTTCAGTTTTGAAGCAAGTTTCTAGACTTGATGTGTATTAATTCCCAAACTGGGAAAGCAGAACGTTAAAGAGAAAATGGCCATAGAAAACTAAAGTAAAGCTCCTTTCAGATCACATTAGCCACCCTCAGAGGAGGCAGACTGGCGCTTCCCTGCGTGCATATCTATACTGGTCTTCCGTCCTTCCTCTCAGCCCTTGCTGGAGTGGAACGAACAGCTCTGCCTGGGAGATTGGTTTGCTCACCCCTTCCCAGTGCAGTGTGGCAGTGGAATTATGTCTGCAGAGGGGGATACCTGTTGCATCTCTGGATGAGTCACAAGCCTGAATTTGTCTGCTGACACCCAGAATAGTGACTCACAGTGGCGTACCTAGAGTATTTGCTGCCCAGGACAGGTGGAGCTTAGTGACCTGGGGGAGGTGGGAATAGGCAGGGTGGGGCTCGGTGACATAGGGGTGGGGGCATGCCCAGCTTCCTCACCCCCCCCAACCAGGCCTGCCCCTGGTTGTCGCACCCTAGAAATGCCATTTCTCACACTGAACCACAGGCCTTCAGTGAGGATGGGCAAAATCTTAGCCATGTGCACTCTAAATCCAAACATTTGGGGATGTAAGCGTTTGGCATGCCTCCAATCTTAATTCAGAAGTAAGCATCTCCAATTATTGAGGGTCTGCGACTCTGGAGAAGGGTTGCCAACAGGTTGGAAGACTTCAAGAGATTTGGGGATAGCAGGGTGGGGGACAAAATTTGGGGCTTGGAGGTATAATGTCGCACAGTCCGTGTTTCAAAGCGGCTATTTTCTCCGGGGGAACTGGTCTCCGGAGTCCGGAGATTGTATGTATTTCTGGGAGGTCTGGTTGGCAGCCGGGGGAGAAGGTCTGACATGTGACTGCCCATGGTGCTCCGGGCCCCTTTGCCGCTCTGATGCTGATGGTTGCCCTTGTGTCCCTGCCGGCAGGAAAGCCCTTCATTCCAAAGAACCCCAAGCGAGAGATCCCCAAGGAGGAACAGATCACGCTGGAACCGGAACTGGAAGAGGCCTTAGCCAACGCCACCGACGCAGAGATGTGCGACATTGCTGGTGAGGAAAGGTCAAGATCAAGTTGGGGAGGGGGGGGGAATGCGGCGGACAGCAGGGAGGGTCCCGAGACCTCCTTGGTCATGGATTCGAAACAGACAAAAGGGAAATGCTTGGCTCATACACCTCGTGGAACTCCCTGCTGCAAGAGGCGCTCATGGGCTATGGACATGCCAGATGTGAAAGAGTGGCAAAACTCACAGAGCACATGAGAACCTAAGAAGAGCCCTGTTGGATCAGGCCATTGGCTCATCCAGTCTATCACCCTGTGTCACACAGTGGCCAAAGCCCAGGGGTTCATCAGAAGGTCCATCAGGGGGACTAGAATTCCAGAAGTCCTATCTCTGTTGTCCCTCAAACACCAAGAATCTAGATGCAGGGGTAGTCAAACTGCGGCCCTCCAGATGTCCATGGATGACATTTCCCATGAGCCCCTACCAGCGAATGCTGGCAGGGGCTCATGGGAATTGTAGTCCATGGACATCTGGAGGGCCGTAGTTTGACTACCCCTGATCAGGGCCCCAGAACAAGCGTTTCCACTATACCTTGTGCCTGACAGCCACTGATGGGCCGCTGCTCCAGATGTTCATCCAATCCCCTCTTGAAGCTGTCTAGGCTCGTAGCCACCACCACTTCTTGTGGCAGGGAATCCCACAGGTCCATGACTCTTTGGGTGAAGAAGGACTTGTTTTTCTCTGTTCTGGGCCTCCTGCTCCTTCGTTTCACGGCATGCCTACAAGTTCTTCCACTGTGAGAAAGGGGGAGAAGTCCTTCTTTCTCTACCTTCCGTGTCGAGGCATAATTTCTTATAGTTCAGATCTTCTTGTATAATATCAACGGGCCTATCTAAGCAATATCAGCCCAGAAAGATCACTTGGTCAGCCAATGTGGTAAAAAGCAAAATAAGATGAAGAAGCCGGCTGTGCTGTTTTGGACAACAGGAGCCCTTCCTTAGTTTTGCATGCAACGAAATTTGACTTTGAGATCTCCCTACCAACAATTAGGGTCTGTATTGAGATCAAGGTCATTAGCAAGCTATGCCACAATTATTATAATAGCTCAAGATTCCCAGACCTCATGGTGATATCATGGATGCTGGAGGGATCGCTTGGGCATGAAATTGGTGTCAACGTGGGTGGGCAGGTAGTTGTGAGTTCCTGCATTGTGCAGGGGGTTGGACTAGATGACCCTGTAGGACCCTCCCAACTCTGTCATTCTGTGGTCTCTAGACTACAGTTCCCCTGGAGCAAGTGCCTGCTTTGGAAGGTGGACTCCTGGGCAGGAATTTCCACAACTGAACTTGGTGACCCAACTTGCCCAAGTAGAAAAATTGGATCTAAATTGCTCAATGAAACAGTTTCTCTTCATTTGTTAGCCTCCAGATGGGCAACAGAAAAGAAGGGAAAACAAAAAACTCATCCTGAAAAACTGGTGAGAACCTGTTGCGACATCCTAGACACAAAAGAACCAAATATATATATTAAATGAACCATTTATTAAACAAAGCTCAAGGTAATTAAAACACCATAAAAAGGGAACATTTCTTTCCTCGTATGTCAGTAAAACACAGTCAAACACAGACCTAACGCATTTCGATCTTCAAGTTCTTCATCAGAGGCCAATACAGTCGCACAGTTATAAATAAGCTTGCTGGAATGGCCAAGAGCGGCAGCTTCTAATCTGATCATCTGGATTTCATTTCCCGCTCCTCTGCATGCAGCCAGCTGGGTGACCTTGGGCTAGTCACTGCCCTGATAGTTCTGTTCTCACACAGCAGTCCTGTCAGAGCTCTCTCAGCCTCACCTACTTCACAGGGTGGGGGAAGGTCGGTCAGCTGCTTTGGGACTCCGTTGGGGAGTTCCCTTTTTATGTTTTTTCTAATTACCACAAATTCTGTTTAATAAATTGTTCATTTAATAGATATATTTGGTTCTTTTGTGTCTCTCAACCTCTCCAGTTCTCAGCCTCCTGATGGGACCTGGAAGTGCCTTGGAATTACAGCTCTTAGAATCCTAGAGTTGTAAGGGACCTCCAGGGTCATCTAGTCCAACCCCCTGCACCATGCAGGACACTCACAACTACCTGCCCACCCACGGTGACTCAAATTTAATGCCCACGTGATCCCAACATCACCAAAAATCTCCAGAATACAGCCTGGCCTGGAGGAAATTCACCTACCATCCCAGGGTGGCGATCAGCAATTCCCTGGGTCTGTAATGAAGGGCCCCAAGAGACAAACACCGGCACATCCCTTCCTGCCCACCCCCTCCCCATCTTCCTAAATTCATCAAGTCAGCATTTCTGTCAGATAGCCATCTGACTAGCCTCTGCTTAAAAGCTTCCAAGGAAGGAGAACCCACCACCTCCTGAGGAAGCCTGTTCTACTGAAGAGCCACTCTAACTGTCAGGAACTTCTTCCGGAGGTTTAGACGGAAATTCGTTTGAATTAATTTCATCAGATTGGTTCTGGTCCAATCCTCTAGGGCAACAGGAAACAACTCTGCTCCATCTTCTCTAAGACAGCCATAAGAAACAGCTGGGTAAAACTCCTTCTGGCAAGGAGTCAACCCTAGAACTCATGCAGAGATACTAGAGGCGGGCAGGGTCCTCTGAAGTCAAGATATTATGCCGTGCCTCAGCATAATCTAGAATGGGTTTATTTACAAAATGTCTGTGCTGCCTCTCCAGTTCAAGGTGGCTTATGAAGCAAAATTAGTAAGACCAGAGCACCACAAAAAAAAAAAAATAAACGATGTTAATGCTACATGTATCTTTAATGCCCAACAAAGATTTATTCAGGGTGTGAGCTTTAGAGGGCAAGCACTTTGTCTGAGGAAGAGTGCTTGCACTCGAAAGCTCACACCCTGAATAAATCTTGGTTGGTCTTAAAGGTACTGCTGGACTCTGATTTTATTGTGCTATTTCAGACCAGTACGGCTACCCATTTGAATGTATCTTTAATAATTCAGAATATATGTATAATTGTTCCACCTGACTGGGTGGAAAGGTAGCACAGCCTCAATATTAAAAGCCTAACATAAAAGGAATGGCTTTAAAATGTGATGAAATCCAACCTAAGAGAGAACTACCTTCTGCTTGTGGAAGCTGATGGGAAGAAGGCTAGGCCGGAACAGTATATCATGCAGAGAAGCAACAGAGAAGGCTTTTTAAGGAGCAGGATTTTAGAAGCCTTGAATGATTTACTTCGGGGGGGGCAGCCCTTATTCCAGGGGGAGAGCAAGGTCAAGTCCCCCCCCCCCACCTACCCCTGGCCTGCAAGCTGGAAAATTCCTTGACAACACCTCCCCTCCGATGGCCCACCAATTTTTATTGCCGAAGCGGCTCTCTGGCAGGTGTAAACAGATTGGCCGAGAGAAACCCTCAAGTTTCTGCTTTTAGCTCCTGCCTGGTCCCTGGCCAGCCCTCCTTCTCTGCTTGCTGCTGAGCTCTGGGAATCAGAGCCGGACGGGGTCCAGGCAGGCCTGGAGCAGACACAGCCTCAGCCAGGGGGAGAAACAGGCCCCTGAAGAAGGCCCTCTGGCATCTCCAGTTGAAAGGACCATGTAGGACAGGGGTAGTCAAACTGCGGCCCTCCTGATGTCCATGAACTACAATTCCCATGAGCCCCTGCCAGCGGTTGCTGGCAGGGGCTCATGGGAATTGTAGTCCATGGACATCTGGAGGGCCGCAGTTTGACTACCCCTGATGTAGGAGGTGACGGGAAAGACTTCTTTCTGAAAGAGCGGCTGTCAGCCTGAGTAGACAAAAGTGACTTTGGTGGGCTGAGGGTCTGACTCAGGCGGCAGCCTCATATGTTTCTCTGTGCTTCTTTCTTAGCCATCCTCGGCATGTACACGCTGATGAGCAACAAGCAGTATTACGACGCCATCTGCAGCGGCAACATCTCCAACACAGAAGGCATCAACAGTGAGTGAGCAACAATTCAGGGGGTGGTGATGGTGAGGTGGCGGGGGTGGGAGTCACAGGGGCCCACAGCTTTCTGCTCAGGAGATGGGGGTGGGAATGACCACAGACTGGAAGCCCTTCCCTGCCTAATGGTACCAAGTCAGAACATTAAACTTCACCCCCTTTGTTAAATACGGAAACAGTAAGCTCTGAATATTCCAGTCTGGGGAATTTGCACTCCAAGCAAAGACCGGAACCACACAGAACCGGAAGAGAACAGAGAGAGGCTCATCCAGTCCAGACCCCACCTTCCTTAAAAAACACACTCTCCTGACAGATGCTCCTCCAATCTTCTCCTAAAACTTCCAACGGAGACTCCACCACCCCCTGAGGTGACATATTTCACCTGCAAACAGACCTAACCATCAGAAAATGCTTCCTAATATTTTTGTGGAACCTCCCTTCTTGGAATTTGAACTCACCCTAAAAGCTGCTGGAAACACCCCCTGCTCAAGGCAGGATCAGCCTCAAGCATCCAGGAGAAGGATCTGTCCAGCCACTGCTTGAAGACCGTCAGTGAGGGGGAGCTCCCCACCTCCTTAGGCAGCCCCTTCCACTGCTGAACTAGACTCCTAGAATCCTAGAGTGGGAAGGGGCCATGCAGGCCATCTAGTCCCACCCCCTGCTCAGTGCAGGATCAGCCTCCAGCATCCAGGAGAAGGATCTGTCCAGCCGCTGCTTGAAGATGGCCAGTGAGGGGGAGCTCCCCACCTCCTTAGGCAGCCCCTTCCATGGCTGAACTAGACTCCTAGAATCCTAGAGTGGGAAGGGGCCATAGAGGCCGTCTAGTCCCACCCGCTGCTCAGTGCAGGATCAGCCTCAAGCATCCAGGAGAAGGATCTGTCCAGACGCTGCTTGAAGACCGCCAGTGAGGGGGAGATCACCAACTCCTTAGGAAGTCCAATCTATTGCTGAACTACTTTGAAATGTTTTCCCTGATATCTAGCTGATATTAAAATATTCTAGTAATATTTTAAAGCCATTCCTGCGGATCCTTTCCTCTGCTGCCAAAAGGAACCTTTCCTTGCCCTCCTCCAAGTGACAACCTTTCAAATTCTTCAAGAGAGTCACACTGTCCCCTCTCTACCTCCTCTTCTCCAGGCTGAACGTTCCCCTCAGCCTTTCTTCCTAGGGTTTGGTTCCCAGGCCCTGGATCACCCTCATCGCTCTCCTCTGCCCCATCTCCAATTTAGCCACGTCCTTTTGGAAGTGAGGCCTCCAGAACTGCCCCCAGGACTCCAGTTGGGGCCTGACCAATGTGATATCCAGTGGGACTGTGACCTCTTGTGATCTTGATGTGATGCCTCTGTTGATACAGACCAAGATTGCATTAACCTTCTGTCAACTCCTATTTAGCTTCTGGTCCACAAATACCCCTAGATCTCCTTCACACCCACAGCTACCCAGAAGTGTCTCTCCCACCCAGGATCTCCTGCTTCTCATTTGTGTGACCTGGATGGAGAACTCTGCCCTTCTCCTTATGGGACTGCATCCACTGTGTTCAGATCTTGTTGAACTCTTTCCTTCGTCCGGGTTGTTGCTATTCCTCCTAATTTGGTGCAAATGTAATGAGTCCCCCCACCCCCTCGTCCAGATCACCTATAAAGATGTGGAAAAGTACCGGACCCAGTTCTGAGTCATTTCTAGCACAGCCTCTTTGGGCCACCAGGGGATTCTGCATGCCAACTGGCCCTTGCCGCACTGAAGCGGAAGGACATTTTTGTCCACGGTCTATGTCAGAGTAGCCCTCTCTGTCCTTGGCAACGGTTTCATCGGTGTGTCCCTCTCTCACAGGTGTGGTGCAGCCGGATAAGTACAAACCAGTCCCGGATGAGCCCCCCAATCCCACCAACGTGGAGGAGACGCTAAAGAAAATACAGAGTAACGACAAGGATCTAGACGAAGTGAACCTTAATAATATTAAGGTTGGTAGCTCCCCTGGGCTGAATCTGCACGGAGCTTTTATTCCAATCTCAGGTCAATTCAGTCCCTGCCATCCACACTGAATACGATTTCCATTTTGATTTGGGGTGACTTAAATTTTCCCTCTGCAACAAGCAGGATTGATCTGGAGTGACCCTACCTTTCCCATGCAATATCCTGTAGTGGATATAACCCTCGATATTTGAGAATCAGCATGAGTAAAGGTGCAGCTCTCTGCTTTTCCTGAACTAACTTGCTGCCTGGAGCCTCCAACGCTGTAGAAAAGCCCTTATTGGCCAGGGTGTCAGTTCAAAGGCTCCCTTGTTCCCAGGTTGCAAGGCTTCCCTTAAAGGGGAAGCCCCAACTTCTCTCAGCAGAAGCTCCAGAAGCCCTAAGTTCTCTTGGCAGAGGTTTGCCTCTTGGATTTATTCCCCCTCCTCTGCTGTCTGCAATCCTCTCCCCTCCCCGTTCAAGAAAAGAAAAAACGAGACTCCTTCTGCGCTTGGCTCCCCCCCTTCTGAGCTTCTTCAGTCATGTGCAGAACACTTTTCTGTTTCAATGGGGGGGGGGGATAAAGTAAGACCTGAGTTCAAATAGATTTGGATTCAGCAGGATCCATAACGGAATAAACAAAGTTAAGTGCAAAATCAGCCCAGGTCAGTGGAGGGCAGGGCAGGCGTCTCAGAACTTTAAGAAATATGTTTCCCCCCTTCTTTCTGGCAGGACATTCCCATTCATACCCTGAAAGAAATTTGCGAGGCCATGAAATCCAACACTCAAGTGAAACGGCTCAGTCTGGTGGCCACCCGGAGCAATGACCCAGTGGCACATGTACGTACTTCTTCTGCAGGTTACCTGCTCCCTGCAGACTCCTTGGGGGGAAGTTTGGTGCGTTGGCCTGGGCCAGTCTGAGTTCAACTAACAGCTGGCAAGGAGGAAGGGAAACAGGGGGATCCCATGACCAAAATAGGAAAGGCATTTCCATGTCACAGGCTCAAGGCATGTTGGAGCTGGCCCCTGGCCTATCCAGCCCAGGACTCTGGGTCACATAGTGGCCAAAACCCAGGAGCCACCAGGAGGTCCACCAGCAGGGCCAGAACTCCAGAAGTCCTCCTTCTGCCCCCCCCAAGCACCAAGAAGACAGAGCATCATTGCCCCAGATGTGAGAACATAAGAGAAGCCATGTTGGATTAGCCCAACAAGTTGTGTAACACAGTGGCCAAACCCCAGGAGGTCCACCAGCAGGGCCAGAACCCCAGAAGCCCTCCCACTGTTGCCACCCCAAGCATCAAGAATGCATCACTGCCCCAGATATAATAGCATAAGAGAACCCATGTTGGATCAGGCCCATGGCCCCTCCAGCACAACAAGCTGTGTCACACAGTGGCCAAAGCCAGGTCCCTTCAAGGGTTCACCAGCAGGGCAAGGACTACTAGAAACCTGCCACTGTTGCCCCCCAGCACCAAGAATTCAGAGCATTGCTGTGCCATATGTAAGAATATCAGAGAAGCCATGTTGGATCAGGCCAGTAGCCCAGCCAGTCCAACACCCTGTGCCAACTAGTGGCCAAAACCCAAGGACCAAGGACCACCAATGGGAGTAGAACTCCAGAAGCCCTCCCACTGTTGCTTCCCCAAACACCAAGAATATCTAGGATCACTGTTCCAGACTGTGATGATGCCACTGATGGGCCTCTGCTCCAGATGTTCAACCAATCCCTTCTTGCTGTTGCTGATGCTTGCAGCCTCCACCACTTCCTGCAGCATGGAGTTCCACATGTTAACTACTCTTTGGGCAAAGGATGACTTTCTTTTAACATCCGATCATTGCTGCTAGCATCACCTTTGCTGTTTTTTTCAGGCGGTGGCAGAGATGTTAAAGGAGAACAAGATCCTCCAGAGCCTCAACATTGAGTCCAACTTCATCACCAGCGCTGGGATGATGGAGGTCATTAAAGCCATGAAGCAGAACACCACACTGTGTGAACTCAAGGTGGACAACCAGGTTAGGTACCCTTCAGTTTGTGCATGCTGCGAACCATGTATGCTTCCAGGGTTATTGGCCAAATCTAAGAGAGGCATTAGTTGTAAGATTTGGATCCTGTGTACTACAGAAACATAGAGCTGGAAGGGATCTCATAGATCATAGAATCATAGGCTCATAGAGTTGGAACGTACTGTAAAGATCATCTAGTCCAGCCCGCAGCTCAATGTAGCATCAACCCTTTCCATGGCTGAACTAGACTCTGGGGGCCCAGTATATGTTGTTTTTCCAGTGGGGTCAGGCAGGTGAATCAGGCAGGTCACATCCTGGCTATTTTAGTGCCCATGGCTATACTACTCCAAATGTGGCCATGGCCTCTTGGCCAGGACACAATTCTTCCAACTATTTGTTTCAAAGTTTTTCAACATCACGTAAATTGGGAGCCGCTATCCTTTCCTGTGGCGGGGAATTCCATGTCAGTAAAACATTTTGTGAAGCTGCTCTTTTCCTCTGTCAGTCTCAGATTTTCTGTTGCTCCATCGCATTGAGTAACCCTCTCTAGTGTTTGGAGAGAAAGAGAAAAAGTTGACTGTGTTCACTCTTCCTGTATGGTTTGTAAAAGCCAAAATGAAATAGGAGGGGTAGGACCCAGCGAAGGACCAGACACAGAATCACAGAATCAGAGAGTTGGAAGGGGCCATACAGGCCATCTAGTCCAACCCCCTGCTCAACGCAGGATCAGCCCAAAGCATCCTAAAGCATCCAAGAAAAGTGTGTATCCAACCTTTGCTTGAAGACTGCTAGTGACACAAATCAAGGAACTGGGCCCTGGGACACCAGGATGGTGTATCAAATGTTACTCAGCCGTATAATGAACAGAATTTTATGGAGTCTTCAACCTTCAGAGATTCTTTAATGTCCAGAATATTAAACAAATCCCAGTGCAATTCACTGTGTGTCTTTTTCAAGGGATATCAATTCTTAGAAAATATAACAAGGTATAATTAGTAAAGCCATTAAAGAATTGTAGCCTGCTGACATCTAGAGAGCCACAGTTTGTTCACCCCTAGCAGAGGATGAGTCAAACCTGGCTCTCCAAAATTGTCCCCCAGTACTCTAACCCCTATATCACACTGGCTCCTCCTAGGTGAGCCATTCCCTGTCAGTTAGCCACATTGATCTGCCACAGGAGAACTGGATTTGGAAGCAATAGCGCCTCGGGGACCAAAATAAATATTTATTTTTATAGCTCATCCTTCCTGAACGCTCAAGGCAGGTAAAAGCATGAATCAACCATAAATCAAAATATAAAATCATATAGATTTCATAAAGCATTCAATCTTTCTATTTCAGTAGCTCCCCACTGATTCAGGTTGGGGGAGGTCAGATTTTTAGAGGGCAGGTCATCTTTCCTTTTGCAGTGGTAAGGCCAACCCTTCATGCCTCGGAGGGACAAACCAGAACCTATGGGTTGAAATTAATTCAGAAGAATTTTCAGCTAAATGTCTGGAATAAGTTCCTGACAGTCAGAGCGGTTCCTCAGTGGAACAGGCTTCCTCGGGAGGTGGTGGGTTCTCCATCTTTGGAGATTTTTAAGCAGAGGCTGGAGAGCCATCTGACGGAGATGCTGATTCTGTGAAGGCTCAAGGGGGTGGCAGGGGACAGTGGATGAGCGAGAGGGTTGGGAGTGTCCTGCATAGTGCAGGGGCTGGACTAGATGACCCAGGAGGTCCCTTCCAACTCTATGGTTCTATTCTATGATGGTTTGACAGGGCCCTGAAGCATAAGAAGAGTTGCGTTTCATACCCCACTTTTTTCTATACCTCACTTTTTCCTATCAGGAGGAGTCTCCATGCAGAGTACAATCGCCTTCCCTTCCTCTCCCCACAACAGACACCCTGTGAGGTAGGCGGGGCTGAGAGAAGTCTGACAGAACTGCTCTGTGAGAACAGCCCTGTGACTGGCCCAAGGTCACCCAGCTGGCTGCATGTGGAGGAGCAGGGAATCAAACCTGGCTCACCAGATTAGAAGCCACTGCTCCTAACCACTCCACCAAGTTGACCGTAGGCGTCGTGAAACAGCTGTGTCTTGCCGATACTCTCAAAAGTTTGTATGGTGACATTCTTGCTGGTCTACAAGGTGATATTGGACTCGAATCTAGCTGTCCCTTCTTAGTGATCCCCCCTCCCCCCCCTGCCCGAACCAAAAAGCCACCAAATTGGAGCTTTTCCTCACAGCAGATGTACTCAAAACTGGTCATTTTAGTGGCTCTTTTTTCTACATCTCCTTCTGCCTGTGGCATGAGATCTTTGCACATCTAGTCTGGAGCATCCTTTTCCACCCCTGTGTAAAAATGGTGCCGGCGGGCCCAACCCAGGCGCCGCTCTGGCCACCAAACTCAGCCTCCCTGCGTCTCATTCCTTTCACAGTGTCAACGACTGGGGGACTCCGTGGAGATGGAGATGGCTGCCATGCTGGAAAACTGTTCCTCCATCATCCGGTTTGGCTACCACTTCACGCAGCAGGGACCAAGGGCCAGGGCATCCTTTGCTATCACCAAGAACAATGAATTGCGTAAGTGAATTTTGCCCTACCGCGTGTGAATTCCCTGCCATAGGAAGGCTAGAAGCCTTCAAGAGGGGGGTGGCTAAACAGATGGAGCAGAGTGGCTATGAGCCAAGTCTAGATTGAGCACTCTGTCTAGGGCAGGGATGCTCTGTCTTCTTGGTGCTTGGAGGCCGAGAATGGGAGGGCTTCTGGCGTTCTAGCCCCACGGGGGGACCTTTGGATTGCCCCTGGATTTCGGCCACTGTGTGATGCGGAGTGCTGGACTGGAGGGGCCACTGGCCCGATCCAGCATAGCTTCTTTTGTGTTCTTCTGTCCAAGGCAAGGATGCTCTGCCTTCTTGGTGCTTGGGGGGCAAGGGTGGAAGGGCTTCTGGGCCCGGCTGCAGGCCCTCCTGATAGCCCATGGGGGTTGGGCCACTGTGGGACACAGAGTGTTGGCCCGGCAGGGGCTTGTGGGAAATGGAGTCCACGGACACCTGGAGAACCACAGTTTCGCCACCCTTGCCCTCTGCTCTGGCCGCTTAACATAAGGACATAAGAAGATGCCAACTGCATTGAGCCAGTGGTGCATCCGTCTCCCCCAGGGGCCAGCCAGTTCCTCTGGAGGGCCAACAACAGAGCAGAGGGTCCAAGACTGTGCACTGAAGATGCCTTCTGGCTCTGGGATTGAGAAGCCTCGGAACATGGAGGCTCCTTCTCATCACTGCTAGAAGCTATGGACAGAATGATCTTCCATGAATCCTTCAAATCCTCTTGACATCATGACATCTTATGGCAGCAAATCTCACAATTCAAGCATTTCTCTGTGTAAAGAAGTATCTCTTTTTATCCTGATTCTGCTGGGTGACATTAGCTGATTGCATACTCCCAGCCTCACCTACCTTGTTGTGATAGCAAAATGAGAGGGGGGAGGATAAATAGCATTTCTCCTCATTGGGAAGAAAAATCAGGGTATAAATGAACAGATACCAATTTAAAATTGCTCAGAATCTTTGATCAGGGTTCAGAGTGTATAGGAAATAAACGCTAAAGCCTCTAGAACAGTTCCTCTACGATACAGCACATGCAGAGTACCCAAATTCATAAAAACACCACAAAAGCCCTGTTGGGTCAGACCAGGGAGCCCTGTTGGGTCAGACTGGCTGGTCTCTCCAGTCCAGCCTCCTATCTCACCCAGGGGCCAGCCAGTTCCTCTGCAGGGCCAGCCACAGGGCAGAGAGGCCGAGGCCTTCCCCTGAGGAGACCCTCAGAAGAGCCCTGCTGGGTCAGGCCAGGGAGTGTCCCTCCAGTCCAGCCTCCCGTCTCACCCAGGGGCCAGCCAGTTCCTCTGCAGGGCCAGCCACAGGGCAGAGAGGCCGAGGCCTTCCCCTGAGAAGATCCTCAGAAGAGCCCTGCTGGGTCAGGCCAGGGAGGGTCCCTCCAGTCCAGCCTCCCGTCTCACCCAGGGGCCAGCCAGTTCCTCTGCAGGGCCAGCCACAGGGCAGAGGGGCCGAGGCCTTCCCCTGAGAAGACCCTCAGAGGAGCCCTGCTGGGCCAGGCCAGGGAGGGTCCCTCCAGTCCAGCCTCCCGTCTCACCCAGGGGCCAGCCAGTTCCTCTGCAGGGCCAGCCACGGGGCAGAGAGGCCGAGGCCTTCCCCTGAGAAGACCCTCAGAGGAGCCCTGCTGGGCCAGGCCAGGGAGGGTCCCTCCAGTCCAGCCTCCCGTCTCACCCAGGGGCCAGCCAGTTCCTCTGCAGGGCCAGCCACAGGGCAGAGAGGCCGAGGCCTTCCCCTGAGAAGACCTTCAGAAGAGCCCTGCTGGGTCAGGCCAGGGAGGGTCCCTCCAGTCCAGCCTCCCGTCTCACCCAGGGGCCAGCCAGTTCCTCTGCAGGGCCAGCCACAGGGCAGAGAGGCCGAGGCCTTCCCCTGAGAAGACCCTCACACAGGGGCAGCCAGTTCCTCTAGAAGGAACAGGACATGGACGCTGAGGCCTTCCCCTGATGTTGCCTCCTGGCTCTGGAATCCAAAGCATTAGTGCCCCTGAATGTGGAGGGTCCACTCAGCCCACAACGGCTTGAAACACCATCGAAACACCTCTCCTCCACGAATCTCTCTAATCCCCCTTTAAATCCGTTTATTCCTGCGTCCACTGCGACATCCTCCGGCAGGGAATTCCACATTTCAATCCCCCCTCTCTTTTCAAAGTCCCATGCCAAGCTCTGGCATCTCCAGTGGAAAGGATCCGGTAGCAGCTGAGGCCAAAGACCCCTGCAGAGCTGGCGCCAGTCTTGACACACACGCGTGACCTTCATGGGCCACGGGTCTTGGAAGGCAGCTTGATCGGTGTTCACACGCCACCGGGGATCTCTGCAGAGCTTCACCTGTCCCCCTTCTCTTCTCCGCAGGCCGCAAGCAGAAGAAAACATAATGACCTCCTCCCTGCCGGAATCCAGAGTGCCCTTAGCTTCCTCCGGCCGCTCCGGAGCTCTGGGCCTTCTGATGTCACCGATCGCAAGCAGATGGGATTTTTTTTAAAAAGGATAACTCAGAGATATTAGGCTCCTCTCCTCTCCTCCCCAGCCCATCCCCTGCCTCGCTGTTGCCGGCTCAGGTTCTTTCTTCCTCGGGGTCGTAGCACCATGTCTTAGACTTTGATTACCTCTGTAAATAAAGATACGACTGGAGAATGAATTGGCTCCGTTCCAGGGCTGCCTGGAGATTCCTGGAGATTTCTTTTTGTGTGTGGGGGGGGGAGAATTGGGGAGGGGAGATACCTCCGGAGTGTCTATGCCAGGGGTAGTCAAACTGCGGCCCTCCAGATGTCCGTGGACTACAATTCCCAGGAGCCCCTGCCAGCGAATGCTGGCAGGGGCTCCTGGGAATTGTAGTCCACGGACATCTGGAGGGCCGCAGTTTGACTACCCCTGGTCTATGCAATAG
Source organism: Paroedura picta (assembly GCF_049243985.1). Taxonomy (NCBI): domain Eukaryota; kingdom Metazoa; phylum Chordata; class Lepidosauria; order Squamata; family Gekkonidae; genus Paroedura; species Paroedura picta. The sequence goes on from NC_135369.1 coordinate 2,845,999, forward strand.
AGGTCACCCTCTTTCCCCCTGGTGATCAACTGCAGTCTGCAGAGCAGTTGTAATTCTGGGAGATCTCCAGGCCCTGCCTGGAGGTTGACATAGAATCCTAGAGTGGGAAGGGGCCATGCAGGCCATCTAGGCCAACCCCCCGATTTAGATGTCCTTCTGACAGAAACTAGAATACCTATTTCAAATTCTCATGGTTTCTAGGCAGTGAATACTTGAGTATGTCTCTTCCCCCCCAAGAGTGAGGGGTATTGATTCTCACCGCCTCTGCCAGATACAAATCCGTCTGCCTTTCCCTTCAATTGTCTACCAGGAGTCATGTCGTAGTACTTTAAAGAATTCAAAGGGCTTACCTGCGCATGGTTTCAGGAATTTGCACCGCCACCTTTTTAAGGTAAGATAACATTGGTTATTCTTCTGTCCCCGGTGCTTGGAAAGAGCCATCTGGGAACCCAGATAAACAAATTTCTTCCTCCTTTACACGGTGGTATCCCAACCTGCAGAACTGGATAAATACTTGGAGGGTTGGGGGCGTGCAGCCTGGGGAGGGCAGGGTTTGGATAGGGAAGGGGCTACTGTGGGCCACAGAGCCCACCTTCCAAGCTGCCCTGTTCTCCAGAGGAACTGAAGTATGGGAATCGGTTGTCATTCCAGGAGTTCTCCAGGCCCCACCTGGAGGTTTTCAACCTTATTCAGCACTGAGTTGTGATCTAGAGGTATTCCTTCCCACTTGCTTTGAAGGCCTCCATCTTCCATATGAGAACCAATTCTTCTTCTTGTTCTTCTTCTTGTTCTTCTTCTTGTTCTTCTTCTTGTTCTTCTTCTTGTTCTTCTTCTTGTTCTTCTTCTTCTTCTTCTTCTTGACTGCCAACTGTCAGCTTCCACCTGGGCCTGAAGATGATGGAGATCAGCCCCCAGAACAAAAGGGCTGCTTTGAAAGGTGGACTCCAGGCACTGGGTCCCTCCCCAAACCCTACTGTCCCCAGGTTCCACCCCAAATCTCCAGGTATTTCCTCACCCAAAGCTGCCAACCCTATTTGGCATAATACGAGAAATCGATCACTCCTTGTTAAAACTTCTCTTCTTTTGGTGGCTGCCTTGCAGTGCTTAGAGACCCTTTTCCTCTGCAGGCAATCAAGCAGAGACCCTTCCCATCCAAATTTTGGAGGGATTACTGCCAATGACTGCTGCCCCTGACTGGGAAATTCCTGGAGGTTTAGGGGCGGTGCCCGCAGCTGGGAGGAATTGATGTGAGGGCTTTCGCTTAGACTCTATAGTATACCATAGAGTTTCCCCTCTGACGCTGCCCTTTAGTCCAGGGAAAGTGATCTCTGCATTCTGTGGGTCAGTCCTAAATTCAGGAGAAATCCGGGGTCTTGGGAGACTCAGGTTCGAATGTCAAGGAAGCATGGGTGATTTCGGACAAGTCATGGGCTCTCAGCCTGTCCTACCTTGCGGGGAGGATAAAGTGGAGGAGGACGATGTAAACTGCTTGGAACAAATGCAGTCATCTAGTATTGTTCCAGAAAGAGGGAGCATCTCTCCCCACACTGTATGGCTGTGGGTGGCGTCCCCTTCCCTGAAATTAATTTCCTGAAATCCCTGAAATATGCAATAAAGTCTGTCTCCTGCACGGACAGCAGTGTTACCGAAATACCCGTTTTCTGGTGCGCCTCACTCCAATGCGAAACGCAACAGAGGGAGTCTGTCCAGGCAAGGTGAAGTTTTATTGCAAAAAGGGGGTCTCAGCTTAAACAGCCAGAGACCCTGTGGCCTCAGGTTTCATAGTGCATTGTACATAACTTCATAGAATCATAGAATCATAGAGTTGGAAGGGGCCATACAGGCCATCTAGTCCAACCCCCTGCTCAACGCAGGATTAGCCCTAAGCATCCTAAAGCATCCAAGAAAAGTGTGTATCCAACCTTTGCTTGAAGACTTCCAGTGAGAGGGAGCTCACCACCTCCTTAGACAGTCTATTCCACTGCTGAACTACTCTGACTGTGAAAAACTTTTTCCTGATATCTAGCCTATATCGTTGTACTTGAAGTTTAAACCCATTACTGCGTGTCCTCTCCTCTGCAGCCAGCAGAAACAGCATCCTGCCCTCCTCCAAGTGACAACCTTTCAAATACTTAAAGAGGGCTATCATGTCCCCTCTCAACCTCCTTTTCTCCAGGCTGAACATTCCCAAGTCCCTCAACCTATCTTCATAGGGCTTGGTCCCTTGGCCCCAGATCATCTTCGTCGCTCTCCTCTGTACCCTTTCAATTTTATCTACGTCCTTCTTGAAGTGAGGCCTCCAGAACTGCACACAATACTCCATAGACATGCGCAGGTTGCCTTTCCGTTATGCAACCTCTACACGTGGGCTCTTTCCGCAAAATACATCACCCCTCATCACCGCTACAGCTGTGATAAAAATACCATTGGTCACTCCACAGGGCTACCCTGCCTGCGTCTACACGATGCCCCTTTCACATTTGGAATACTTGGTCAGGCACATTGGCTGAACGCGGCCCACAAGCCGTCTTTTATTCTCCAAGATGGCTACAGGCACATATACCATGCAGCTGATGTTGCGGCCGGGTGGCTGTCCCGTCTAATGCAGAACACTGGTTTTTAGTCTTCTGCATAACTGATGCTTCCCACTTTGCACGTGCGCTTGCTCAGGCTGTTTGCAAGAAAACACATAGCTGGACCAGATGTGGGGGATGAAAAATTGGTTAGGAACCTTAGAGATTGAGCAGCAGAATATACTAAATGTTAAAATACAAATATTTATGAGCATTCATGTGCACATTTAAGATTTAAAGAAAACATTGATATTAATTATACACTATTGCAAAAAGTGGTATCATGTGCATATGAGGTTGTTGATATTTCTCCCTGCAATCTTGATCCCAATTTGTGACTCCTCTAATCCCGCCTTTCTCATGATGTTATATAGTTAAATAGGCAAGGCGACAGTATACAGCCTTGCCGAACTCCTTTCTCAATTTTGAACCAATCAGTGATTCCATGTTCGGTTCTCACTGTTGCTTCTTGATCTGCATATAAGTTTCTCAAGAGATAAATGAGATGCTCTGGTATTCCCATCTCTTTCAGAACTAGCCTCAATTTGTTGTGCTCCACACAATCAAAGGCTTTAGCATAGTCAATGAAGCAGAAGTAGATGTTCTTCTGGAACTCCCTGGCTTTCTCCATGATCCAGCGTATGTTGGCCATTTGATCTCTAGTTCCTCGGCCTCTTCAAAATCCTGCCTGTACTTCTGGAAGTTCTCGGTCAACATATTGCTGGAGCCTAGCATCATGCTAGCAAAGTTATGCTCAAAATCATACTACCCATAGGAGTCTCAAAGCGGCTTACATCCGCCTGCCGTTTCCTCTCCCCCCAACAGACACCGTGTGAGGGAGGGGAGGCTGAGAGAGCCCTGAGATTACTGAAGAAGAAGAAGAGTTGGTTCTTATATGCCGCTTTTCTCTCCCCAAAGGAGTCTCAAAGGGGCTTCCAGTCGCCTTCCCTTTCCTCTCCCCACAACAGACCCCCTGTGAGGGAGGGGAGGCTGAGAGAGCCCTGAGATTCCTGAAAAAGTGTTGGTTCTTATATGCCACTTTGCCTGAAGGAGTCTCAAAGTGGCTTACAATTGCCTTCTCTTTCCTCTCCCCACAACAGACACCCTGTGAGTTAGGTGGAGCTGAGGGAGCTCTTAGAAAACTGCTTTCAGAGCAGCTTTATCAGTGCTGTGACTAGCCCAAGGTCACCCAGCTGGCTGCATGTGGGGGAGTGCAGAATCGAACCCGGCTCGCCAGATTAGAAATCCGCGCTTCTAACTACACCAAGCTGTCTCCAGATGATCTCAGGGTGGCTCGCCTTGTATTATTCAGTTAAACCAAATATCCGAAATTCCCCTATGCTTCAATTCAAATGGCTCCGTTTTGGCCTGTCCGCAGCGAGGACGAGCACTGACAGACTTCAAGCCCGCAATCTGCCACGGCCGTACGCTTCAGTCCCTTCTCGCTCTTCCGTCGACTCAACAGTTGCCACCCGACGGCACGTGCCATGCGGAGCCGATACCAGAGATGTCCTCCCTGCCCGCAGGCATGCCAACCTTTTGAGAGGGCGACAAAAGACGCCCGATTGAAGCTTTCCCCAGCGGCGCTGAGCATGCCTCGAGGGGAAGATGGCAGGCGGGGGGCCCGCTTGGGCCCGGGGAGTCAACAAGCGGTCTTATTTTGGCAACAGAGCGCCTGCCAGCTGGCCCTCCCTCAGAGAGCGACGAGGGTTTTATGGGTGCAGGAGAGACACCAAAGAGGGCCTGAGGGCATTGTTGACAAATGTTCTCCCTGATGAAATTGGACGCTTTATTCGGGAGGACGGGGCGCTTCGGGAGGGGCAGCCGCCATCTTTTGTGGCGCTAGGATTGGCAGGTCCCCCCAGACCGCCGGAGGGAGATGAGGGGGTAGGGCTGGAGATTTGGGGATGGCGCCTACGCAGGACAGGGACTGTGCAATGCCACAATGCCACAGAGGGGTGCAAAGCATGTTTTCTGCAAAATCTGGAGATGAGCTGTAATTCCGGGGGAAACCCAGGTCCCACCTGGAGGTTGGCACCCCTGTGTGGAGAGTGGTGAATTCCCACATTGGCAACACAATAGGGGGGGATTATCTTGCCTGATCACACCAGAAAGGAGAAAAGGGCACCGTCCCCAGATAGAGGGACACAATCTCTATCAATCAGACCAGGCAGAAATGAGGGAGAAGTCCTATGTGAAGAATCTCCCCTCACAACACCCCTAAGAGGTAGGCCAGGCTGAAAGTGAGAGCAGCTGACCTAAATTCCAGAGGGCAGCCGTGTTGGTCTGCTGTAGAAGAGCTAGATTCAAGTCCAGAGGGACCTCAGAGACGAATAGGCTTCCTGCGGCATTTTGAGCCTCAAAGCTCCTTTCATCAGACGTGAGGTCACCTAAGGCCACTCTGCGACGTTCAGAGTGAAGGGGGAATTTGAATTCAGATCCCTCCGGTTCAAACGTCCACCACACTTAACTCCTCTCTCATTCCACACGTAAATGTCAGTGCAAGGGAAGAAAATGGAATCAAGGGGGAATGAGATTTAGACAAGGGGAAAAGACAAAGACGGTCAGACAGAAAGAATTTGAATAAGAAGAATAATGGGAAGAAATACAAACCAGAGCTTTTAAAAGCATGCAATCCAACACGCTCTAGATGGAAGGTCCCCCACCTTTTAAGCTTGCAGGCACCTTTCAAATTCTGATGTGTGATGGGCACTCAAAGATGGCTGCCGCAGGAGGCGGAGACAGTCACAAAATGGCCGCCCCTGCTTACTTTCAGTCGCCCAGTGCTGTGGTGCCAGCTTTTGCCAAAGCAACATTAAAAAAAAACAACCCCTCAATAATTAATTAGAAGCCTTGCTGAATTAAAACTGCCCTTGCCCGCTATCTAAAAACATTCAGCTAATGCTGGGTGCTGAGGGGCGCCCAGGTCTTCAGAACAAGCTTTTCTTGCACGCGAGGGGGACAAAACCCAAATCCTTCGCCTACAGGCTGCGGAAGTGGCTTCAAGGCGACCCTCTGAAGGCGCTGCCATGGTGGAGAATTATTCTAGGCAGGTGTGTGGCAGCGTGGGAGACTCCCACACCCCTCCCCATGTATTTATACACACACACACCCCTTCCCGCAGAGATCAGCAGATGAAATGGAGACAGAACGGATCAGATTGCACCAAAGTTTGGAAAGGCTCCCAGGAGGCAGAGGAAAGGCCAGATCTTAAATATGGCCACTCCTCCTACCACCCCCCCCGTCCTTCGGCAGTTCAGGCTGGATCCATCACATGGATCTCGAGGAGGAGGTGCTGCTGAACCAGCCGGTCTCCCTCCCCCCTCCCTGCAGCTCACACCCCTTAGCTGACACCAACAGCTGGGAGAAAAGGTCCCAGGCCCTGAGGTTCATGCAAACTGGGGCTGGAGCTGACCTATCTGAAGCCCACGGTGGTGTCCAGCCGAGGTGGACCAGGCTGTTCCAGGCACGTTCGTGAAGCAGGAGCGAAAACGTACACCCTGGATTGCGGCGAGATTTGGAGTCTCGTAGATTTGCAGGGGCACGAGTTTGCCAAGAGTCAAAGTTCCCACCGGTAGCTACAAAGGTTTCAAGAGCACCTACACTGGACATCTTATCGCTCTCCCAGGGGCTGCGGTCCTTGAAATGCTCCGTTCGGCTGTGCGCCAACATGGCGACGCTCCGGAACAACCCATGACGCCCCTGGGGATCATGTACACGGATCAGTACATTGTGTGAGAAATAAGTCAGGTGAAAATTGGGGAGGGGGAGGGAGGAGATTAGCAGCTGTCTTTGGCATCGGCCCCTCCCCCCAGGGCTCTGCACCAGCAGGGTCAGGGTTGAGACCCCTGACTCATTTTTAGATGCACGCTCTAGATTTCCCGTTTCGTGTCAGGACGTGAACTCCAGCTGTCTCGCCTTTGGGAGGCCTCTGGCCACGGCCACGCCCCGGTTGTTTACGTAGCCGGCTCAGGGATTAGTTATGGGGTTGCATTTTATGCTGCTCTCGGTATAAACTCACGGCGGTTTACAAGTATAAAACAACAGTTTCCATAAATACCCCATAAAAACAGCCCATAACAGAAACCAAGCAGACGGCGATCACTACCCTAAAAGATTTTAAACACTCCACCCCCTATCCCCTGATTCAGCCTGAGGGCCAGGTTCTCTTCCGGTGGGAGTGGGGAACCAGATCTAACGTCTCCGGGGGATCCTCTGATGGTGGATTTAATATTGTATCAGTTTTTGTGTGTCAAAATTAGACCTCCGTGGAAGACCCAGCGAAGGTCAAAACGCATCGGGACCCTAAGATTGTACAGTGTATACGACAATTTTCCAATAATGGCCTATGGGCTTTGTGTGTGTGTGTTTTTAACCTTAAAGAATTTTTTTTAAGCTGCACACAATAAATGTTCACATATTTTTGTCACCTGTGGTCTAAATCAGGGGTAGTCAACCCGTGGTCCTCCAGATGTCCATGGACTACAATTCCCATGAGCCCCTGCCAGCATTTGCTGGCAGGGGCTCATGGGAATTGTAGTCCATGGACATCTGGAAGACCACGGGTTGACTACCCCTGGTCTAAATGGCCCAGATCTCCAGGCTTACAGGTCCCAGCTCATTCCAGGTAGGTATTCTGTTGTCTGTTCAAGACAGCATATCTCACCTCCTAGTTCTTTGCCGAACTCATTCAGACAGCTCAAGTCTCCCTGACGGTTATAAAAACATTTGCTCTTTAATTCCCATTTCCCGCCTTGCCGCTGACCCTCTTTTAAGAACGTGGCTACGGAGAAACGCACACAAACGTCTTCCGGGCAGGAAGGCATAAAAAGGGAGAGGAGGGGAGGGAGGCGTCACGAGGGAGCCGGTGCCGGGGGCTCTTCTTCATCAGAGTCAAACTCCACATTCTCATCTTTCACCCATTTCCCAGAGCCGTCCTGGATCCATCCGGAGCTAGGGGGGAAGGAAGGAAAGATGGGAGAGGCACCTGCTTGATTCCGGCCTAACTGATCACAGGCCTAACTTTATTGATCTATCTGTCCAGCAGATTGGCCTCTCGCCCTTCCACAGTGAAGTGCTTACAGAGATGCCAGCCCTCGTTTTATTTTAACAACAACTCTGTGGGGTAGGCCAGAGAGAGAGAGAGAGAGAGAGTTTGTGACTGCCCCAAAATGCAGAAGAGTCCACAGAGGCACAAGAAGCTGCCTTCTACCAAATTGGGCACTCAGACTATCAAGGTCAGTCTTGTCTACTCTCTCTTGCCCGGCAGGCAGAAGGTCCCCGGTTCAATCCCAGGCAGCATCGCCATCTGAAAGGACCAGGCAGGAGGGGATTCCCCATCCCCTCCTGCCTGGTCCTTTCAGCTGGAGATGCTGCCTGGGATTGAACCGGGGACCTCCTGCCTGCCCAGCAGAGGCTCTGCCCCTGAGCTCTGGCCCCTCCCCAGGGCTCTCCAGGGTCTCAGGCAGAGAAAGGTCTTCCCCATCCCCTCCTGCCTGGTCCTGTCAGCTGGAGATGCTGCCTGGGATTGAACCGGGGACCTCCTGCCTGCCCAGCAGAGGCTCTGCCCCTGAGCTCTGGCCCCTCCCCAGGGCTCTCCAGGGTCTCAGGCAGAGAAAGGTCTTCCCCATCCCCTCCTGCCTGGTCCTGTCAGCTGGAGATGCTGCCTGGGATTGAACCGGGGACCTCCTGCCCGCCCAGCAGAGGCTCTGCCCCTGAGCTCTGGCCCCTCCCCAGGGCTCTCCAGGGTCTCAGCAGAGAAAGGTCTTCCCCATCCTCTCCTGCCTGGTACTTTCAGCTGGAGATGCTGCCGGGGATTGAACCGGGGACCTCCTGCCCGCCCAGCAGAGGCTCTGCCCCTGAGCTCTGGCCCCTCCCCAGGGCTCTCCAGGGTCTCAGGCAGAGAAAGGTCTTCCCCATCCCCTCCTGCCTGGTCCTTTTTAAGTGGAGATGCTGCCTGGGATTGAACCGGGGACCTCCTGCCTGCCCAGCAGAGGCTCTGCCCCTGAGCTCTGGCCCCTCCCCAGGGCTCTCCAGGGTCTCAGGCAGAGAAAGGTCTTCCCCACCCTCTCCTGCCTGGTCCTTTCAGCTGGAGATGCTGCCTGGGATTGAACCGGGGACCTCCTGCCTGCCAAGCAGAGGCTCTGTCCCTGAGCTCTGGCCCCTCCCCAGGGCTCTCCAGGGCCTCAGGCAGAGAAAGGTCTTCCCCATCCCCTCCTGCCTGGTCCTTTTTAAGTGGAGATGCTGCCTGGGATTGAACCGGGGACCTCCTGCCTGCCCAGCAGAGGCTCTGCCCCTGAGCTCTGGCCCCTCCCCAGGGCTCTCCAGGGTCTCAGGCAGAGAAAGGTCTTCCCCATCCCCTCCTGCCTGGTCCTGTCAGCTGGAGATGCTGCCTGGGATTGAACCGGGGACCTCCTGCCTGCCCAGCAGAGGCTCTGCCCCTGAGCTCTGGCCCCTCCCCAGGGCTCTCCAGGGTCTCAGGCAGAGAAAGGTCTTCCCCATCCCCTCCTGCCTGGTCCTGTCAGCTGGAGATGCTGCCTGGGATTGAACCGGGGACCTCCTGCCCGCCCAGCAGAGGCTCTGCCCCTGAGCTCTGGCCCCTCCCCAGGGCTCTCCAGGGTCTCAGCAGAGAAAGGTCTTCCCCATCCTCTCCTGCCTGGTACTTTCAGCTGGAGATGCTGCCGGGGATTGAACCGGGGACCTCCTGCCCGCCCAGCAGAGGCTCTGCCCCTGAGCTCTGGCCCCTCCCCAGGGCTCTCCAGGGTCTCAGGCAGAGAAAGGTCTTCCCCATCCCCTCCTGCCTGGTCCTTTTTAAGTGGAGATGCTGCCTGGGATTGAACCGGGGACCTCCTGCCTGCCCAGCAGAGGCTCTGCCCCTGAGCTCTGGCCCCTCCCCAGGGCTCTCCAGGGTCTCAGGCAGAGAAAGGTCTTCCCCACCCTCTCCTGCCTGGTCCTTTCAGCTGGAGATGCTGCCTGGGATTGAACCGGGGACCTCCTGCCTGCCAAGCAGAGGCTCTGTCCCTGAGCTCTGGCCCCTCCCCAGGGCTCTCCAGGGCCTCAGGCAGAGAAAGGTCTTCCCCATCCCCTCCTGCCTGGTCCTTTTTAAGTGGAGATGTTGCCTGGGATTGAACCGGGGACCTCCTGCCTGCCCAGCAGAGGCTCTGCCCCTGAGCTCTGGCCCCTCCCCAGGGCTCTCCAGGGTCTCAGGCAGAGAAAGGTCTTCCCCATCCCCTCCTGCCTGGTCCTTTTTAAGTGGAGATGCTGCCTGGGATTGAACCGGGGACCTCCTGCCTGCCCAGCAGAGGCTCTGCCCCTGAGCTCTGGCCCCTCCCCAGGGCTCTCCAGGGTCTCAGGCAGAGAAAGGTCTTCCCCATCCCCTCCTGCCTGGTCCTTTCAGCTGGAGATGCTGCCTGGGATTGAACCGGGGCCCTCCTGCCCGCCCAGCAGAGGCTCTGCCCCTGAGCTCTGGCCCCTCCCCAGGGCTCTCCAGGGTCTCAGGCAGAGAAAGGTCTTCCCCATCCCCTCCTGCCTGGTCCTTTCAGCTGGAGATGCTGCCGGGGATTGAACCGGGGACCTCCTGCCTGCCCAGCAGAGGCTCTGCCCCTGAGCTCTGGCCCCTCCCCAGGGCTCTCCAGGGTCTCAGGCAGAGAAAGGTCTTCCCCATCCCCTCCTGCCTGGTCCTTTCAGCTGGAGATGCTGCCTGGGATTGAACCGGGGCCCTCCTGCCTGCCCAGCAGAGGCTCTGCCCCTGAGCTCTGGCCCCTCCCCAGGGCTCTCCAGGGTCTCAGGCAGAGAAAGGTCTTCCCCATCCCCTCCTGCCTGGTCCTTTCAGCTGGAGATGCTGCCTGGGATTGAACCGGGGACCTCCTGCCTGCCCAGCAGAGGCTCTGCCCCTGAGCTCTGGCCCCTCCCCAGGGCTCTCCAGGGTCTCAGGCAGAGAAAGGTCTTCCCCATCCCCTCCTGCCTGGTCCTTTCAGCTGGAGATGCTGCCTGGGATTGAACCGGGGACCTCCTGCCTGCCCAGCAGAGGCTCTGCCCCTGAGCTCTGGCCCCTCCCCAGGGCTCCCCAGGGTCTCAGGCAGAGAAAGGTCTTCCCCATCTCCTCCTGCCTGGTCCTTTCAGCTGGAGATGCTGCCTGGGATTGAACCGGGGACCTCCTGCCTGCCCAGCAGAGGCTCTGCCCCTGAGCTCTGGCCCCTCCCCAGGGCTCCCCAGGGTCTCAGGCAGAGAAAGGTCTTCCCCATCTCCTCCTGCCTGGTCCTTTCAGCTGGAGATGCTGCCTGGGATTGAACCGGGGACCTCCTGCCTGCCCAGCAGAGGCTCTGCCCCTGAGCTCTGGCCCCTCCCCAGGGCTCTCCAGGGTCTCAGGCAGAGAAAGGTCTTACCCATCCCCTCCTGCCTGGTCCTTTCAGCTGGAGATGCTGCCTGGGATTGAACCGGGGACCTCCTGCCTGCCCAGCAGAGGTTCTGCCCCTGAGCTCTGGCCCCTCCCCAGGGCTCCCCAGGGTCTCAGGCAGAGAAAGGTCTTCCCCATCCCCTCCTGCCTGGTCCTTTCAGCTGGAGATGCTGCCTGGGATTGAACCGGGGACCTCCTGCCTGCCCAGCAGAGGCTCTGCCCCTGAGCTCTGGCCCCTCCCCAGGGCTCTCCAGGGTCTCAGGCAGAGAAAGGTCTTCCCCACCCTCTCCTGCCTGGTCCTTTCAGCTGGAGATGCTGCCTGGGATTGAACCGGGGACCTCCTGCCTGCCAAGCAGAGGCTCCGCCCCTGAGCTCTGGCCCCTCCCCAGGGCTCTCCAGGGTCTCAGGCAGAGAAATGTCTTCCCCATCCCCTCCTGCCTGGTCCTTTCAGCTGGAGATGCTGCCTGGGATTGGACCGGGGACCTCCTGCCTGCCCAGCAGAGGCTCTGCCCCTGAGCTCTGGCCCCTCCCCAGGGCTCTCCAGGGTCTCAGGCAGAGAAAGGTCTTCCCCATCCCCTCCTGCCTGGTCCTTTCAGCTGGAGATGCTGCCTGGGATTGAACCGGGGCCCTCCTGCCCGCCCAGCAGAGGCTCTGCCCCTGAGCTCTGGCCCCTCCCCAGGGCTCTCCAGGGTCTCAGGCAGAGAAAGGTCTTCCCCATCCCCTCCTGCCTGGTCCTTTTTAAGTGGAGATGTTGCCTGGGATTGAACCGGGGACCTCCTGCCTGCCCAGCAGAGGCTCTGCCCCTGAGCTCTGGCCCCTCCCCAGGGCTCTCCAGGGTCTCAGGCAGAGAAAGGTCTTCCCCATCCCCTCCTGCCTGGTCCTTTTTAAGTGGAGATGCTGCCTGGGATTGAACCGGGGACCTCCTGCCTGCCCAGCAGAGGCTCTGCCCCTGAGCTCTGGCCCCTCCCCAGGGCTCTCCAGGGTCTCAGGCAGAGAAAGGTCTTCCCCATCCCCTCCTGCCTGGTCCTTTCAGCTGGAGATGCTGCCTGGGATTGAACCGGGGCCCTCCTGCCCGCCCAGCAGAGGCTCTGCCCCTGAGCTCTGGCCCCTCCCCAGGGCTCTCCAGGGTCTCAGGCAGAGAAATGTCTTCCACATCCCCCCCCTGCCTGGTCCTTTCAGCTGGAGGTGCTGCCTGGGATTGAACCGGGGCCCTCCTGCCTGCCCAGCAGAGGCTCTGCCCCTGAGCTCTGGCCCCTCCCCAGGGCTCTCCAGGGTCTCAGGCAGAGAAAGGTCTTCCCCATCCCCTCCTGCCTGGTCCTTTCAGCTGGAGATGCTGCCTGGGATTGAACCGGGGACCTCCTGCCTGCCAAGCAGAGGCTCTGCCCCTGAGCTCTGGCCCGTCCCCAGGGCTCTCCAGGGTCTCAGGCAGAGAAAGGTCTTCCCCATCCCTTCCTGCCTGGTCCTTTCAGCTGGAGATGCTGCCTGGGATTGGACCGGGGACCTCCTGCCTGCCCAGCAGAGGCTCTGCCCCTGAGCTCTGGCCCCTCCCCAGGGCTCTCCAGGGTCTCAGGCAGAGAAAGGTCTTCCCCATCCCCTCCTGCCTGGTCCTTTCAGCTGGAGATGCTGCCTGGGATTGGACCGGGGACCTCCTGCCTGCCCAGCAGAGGCTCTGCCCCTGAGCTCTGGCCCCTCCCCAGGGCTCTCCAGGGTCTCAGGCAGAGAAAGGTCTTCCCCATCCCCTCCTGCCTGGTCCTTTCATCTGGAGATGCTGCCTGGGATTGAACCGGGGACCTCCTGCCTGCCCAGCAGAGGCTCTGCCCCTGAGCTCTGGCCCCTCCCCAGGGCTCTCCAGGGTCTCAGGCAGAGAAAGGTCTTCCCCATCCCCTCCTGCCTGGTCCTTTCAGCTGGAGATGCTGCCTGGGATTGAACCGGGGCCCTCCTGCCCGCCCAGCAGAGGCTCTGCCCCTGAGCTCTGGCCCCTCCCCAGGGCTCTCCAGGGTCTCAGGCAGAGAAATGTCTTCCACATCCCCCCCCTGCCTGGTCCTTTCAGCTGGAGGTGCTGCCTGGGATTGAACCGGGGACCTCCTGCCTGCCCAGCAGAGGCTCTGCCCCTGAGCTCTGGCCCCTCCCCAGGGCTCTCCAGGGTCTCAGGCAGAGAAAGGTCTTCCCCATCCCCTCCTGCCTGGTCCTTTCAGCTGGAGATGCTGCCTGGGATTGAACCGGGGCCCTCCTGCCCGCCCAGCAGAGGCTCTGCCCCTGAGCTCTGGCCCCTCCCCAGGGCTCTCCAGGGTCTCAGGCAGAGAAAGGTCTTCCCCATCCCCTCCTGCCTGGTCCTTTTTAAGTGGAGATGTTGCCTGGGATTGAACCGGGGACCTCCTGCCTGCCCAGCAGAGGCTCTGCCCCTGAGCTCTGGCCCCTCCCCAGGGCTCTCCAGGGTCTCAGGCAGAGAAAGGTCTTCCCCATCCCCTCCTGCCTGGTCCTTTTTAAGTGGAGATGCTGCCTGGGATTGAACCGGGGACCTCCTGCCTGCCCAGCAGAGGCTCTGCCCCTGAGCTCTGGCCCCTCCCCAGGGCTCTCCAGGGTCTCAGGCAGAGAAAGGTCTTCCCCATCCCCTCCTGCCTGGTCCTTTCAGCTGGAGATGCTGCCTGGGATTGAACCGGGGCCCTCCTGCCCGCCCAGCAGAGGCTCTGCCCCTGAGCTCTGGCCCCTCCCCAGGGCTCTCCAGGGTCTCAGGCAGAGAAAGGTCTTCCCCATCCCCTCCTGCCTGGTCCTTTCAGCTGGAGATGCTGCCTGGGATTGAACCGGGGCCCTCCTGCCCGCCCAGCAGAGGCTCTGCCCCTGAGCTCTGGCCCCTCCCCAGGGCTCTCCAGGGTCTCAGGCAGAGAAATGTCTTCCACATCCCCCCCCTGCCTGGTCCTTTCAGCTGGAGGTGCTGCCTGGGATTGAACCGGGGACCTCCTGCCTGCCCAGCAGAGGCTCTGCCCCTGAGCTCTAGCCCCTCCCCAGGGCTCTCCAGGGTCTCAGGCAGAGAAAGGTCTTCCCCATCCCCTCCTGCCTGGTCCTTTCAGCTGGAGATGCTGCCAGGGATTGAACCGGGGACCTCCTGCCCGCCCAGCAGAGGCTCTGCCCCTGAGCTCTGGCCCCTCCCCAGGGCTCTCCAGGGTCTCAGGCAGAGAAAGGTCTTCCCCATCCCCTCCTGCCTGGTCCTTTTTAAGTGGAGATGTTGCCTGGGATTGAACCGGGGACCTCCTGCCTGCCCAGCAGAGGCTCTGCCCCTGAGCTCTGGCCCCTCCCCAGGGCTCTCCAGGGTCTCAGGCAGAGAAAGGTCTTCCCCATCCCCTCCTGCCTGGTCCTTTTTAAGTGGAGATGCTGCCTGGGATTGAACCGGGGACCTCCTGCCTGCCCAGCAGAGGCTCTGCCCCTGAGCTCTGGCCCCTCCCTAGGGCTCTCCAGGGTCTCAGGCAGAGAAAGGTCTTCCCCATCCCCTCCTGCCTGGTCCTTTCAGCTGGAGATGCTGCCTGGGATTGAACCGGGGCCCTCCTGCCCGCCCAGCAGAGGCTCTGCCCCTGAGCTCTGGCCCCTCCCCAGGGCTCTCCAGGGTCTCAGGCAGAGAAATGTCTTCCACATCCCCCCCCTGCCTGGTCCTTTCAGCTGGAGGTGCTGCCTGGGATTGAACCGGGGACCTCCTGCCTGCCCAGCAGAGGCTCTGCCCCTGAGCTCTGGCCCCTCCCCAGGGCTCTCCAGGGTCTCAGGCAGAGAAAGGTCTTCCCCATCCCCTCCTGGCTGGTCCTTTCAGCTGGAGGTGCTGCCTGGGATTGAACCGGGGACCTCCTGCCTGCCCAGCAGAGGCTGTGCCCCTGAGCTCTGGCCCCTCCCCAGGGCTCTCCAGGGTCTCAGGCAGAGAAATGTCTTCCACATCCCCCCCCTGCCTGGTCCTTTCAGCTGGAGGTGCTGCCTGGGATTGAACCGGGGACCTCCTGCCTGCCCAGCAGAGGCTCTGCCCCTGAGCTCTGGCCCCTCCCCAGGGCTCTCCAGGGTCTCAGGCAGAGAAAGGTCTTCCCCATCGCCTCCTGCCTGGTCCTTTCAGCTGGAGATGCTGCCTGGGATTGAACCGGGGACCTCCTGCCTGCCCAGCAGAGGCTCTGCCCCTGAGCTCTGGCCCCTCCCCAGGGCTCTCCAGGGTCTCAGGCAGAGAAAGGTCTTCCCCATCCCCTCCTGCCTGGTCCTTTCAGCTGGAGATGCTGCCTGGGATTGAACCGTGGACCTCCTGCCTGCCCAGCAGAGGCTCTGCCCCTGAGCTCTGGCCCCTCCCCAGGGCTCTCCAGGGTCTCAGGCAGAGAAAGGTCTTCCCCATCGCCTCCTGCCTGGTCCTTTCAGCTGGAGATGCTGCCTGGGATTGAACCGGGGACCTCCTGCCTGCCCAGCAGAGGCTCTGCCCCTGAGCTCTGGCCCCTCCCCAGGGCTCTCCAGGGTCTCAGGCAGAGAAAGGTCTTCCCCATCCCCTCCTGCCTGGTCCTTTCAGCTGGAGATGCTGCCTGGGATTGAACCGGGGACCTCCTGCCTGCCCAGCAGAGGCTCTGCCCCTGAGCTCTGGCCCCTCCCCAGGGCTCTCCAGGGTCTCAGGCAGAGAAAGGTCTTCCCCATCGCCTCCTGCCTGGTCCTTTCAGCTGGAGATGCTGCCTGGGATTGAACCGGGGACCTCCTGCCTGCCCAGCAGAGGCTCTGCCCCTGAGCTCTGGCCCCTCCCCAGGGCTCTCCAGGGTCTCAGGCAGAGAAAGGTCTTCCCCATCGCCTCCTGCCTGGTCCTTTCAGCTGGAGATGCTGCCTGGGATTGAACCGGGGACCTCCTCCCTGCCCAGCAGAGGCTCTGCCCCTGAGCTCTGGCCCCTCCCCAGGGCTCTCCAGGGTCTCAGGCAGAGAAAGGTCTTCCCCATCGCCTCCTGCCTGGTCCTTTCAGCTGGAGATGCTGCCTGGGATTGAACCGGGGACCTCCTGCCTGCCCAGCAGAGGCTCTGCCCCTGAGCCACAATTGGCCAACAGAAACTCCTTCGTTCTAATCCACCCTCCCTTCTCACTGTCTGCTCTTCAAAGCCAACAGTGATGCCCGCTTACCTTTTCAGCCGCAGATAGTGTTCGAGGGCCTGCCGCTTCTCCGGGGTTAGGTCTTCGGGCTGGGAGTCTGGGGCGGGAGAGGCCTTCCCTTTGAGCGTCTTCTTGCCCCTCGGAGGAGCCTCTTTCCGCAGACCTGGATCGGAGGGAGCACCGGTTAAAGGGTCCATCCTTCCCCTGAAACAGCAGAGCCCTCCTGCTGATCTAGTCTGATCTAACATAGCTTCCATTATGTTCTCCTGTCTGGGGCAGTGACACTCTGTCTTCTTGGTGGTTGGGGGGGCAAGGGGGGGAGGGCTTCTGCTGGTGGACCTCTGGAGGGCCCCTGGGCTTTGGCCACAGTGGGACACCGAGACACTGGCCTGATCCAACAGAGCTCCTCTTAGGTTCTTACGTGGAGGAATCTCTTTATTTCATTTCCGCCCTTGCCTTTCTCCACAGTGGGGGACCCCGAGTGTCTCAGGCCATTCTCCTCTCTTCCGCTTCATCCTCACAACAACCTTGCGGGGTAGGCTGAGTGAGTGGGAGTAGCCTAAGGTCAACCTGTGAGCTTCGACGGCACAAACAGGGATTCGAATCTGGGTCTCTCAGATCCTAGCCCGGCCCTCTCAGCCACACCAACACACTGGCTCTCTAATAGACCTAGAAAATGCTCGGATCTTATTCGGCACTGAGGTGCGGCCTCTCTCAGGCAGGTGACCAACCCTCCACCCCGGCCTGTCCCAACACCCCTTTCACCTGTGGCTGAGTGAGCCGATCCAGGCAGATGCATGCTGGGAGTGGCGTCCACCCCGGTGGGTCCGGCTCGGTCCATCTGGGTCGTAGGGCTGGGCTTGCACGGCTCCGCTCCCTCGGTGGCTCTGAGGTCAGGACCGGTCCTCGAACAGCCCTGGCCAGGGTCATTTCCTGTGGGCCTGCCCCAAATCACACACACGTCGGATTAGAGGGGAATTCAGGCTGCATCGCCGTGGAAACAGCAGCAGCATCCCTGTATCTCACAAGGGCCAACAGAGGCAATTTAAATTTAAAGAGCGTCGGACCAAAAGCAACGGGATGAAATAAATTCAAAAGAATTTTCAGCTAAACCTCCGGAAGAAGTTCCTGACAGTCAGAGAGGTTCCTCAGTGGAACAGGCTTCCTCAGGAGGTGGTGGGCTCTCCATCTTGGGATATTTATAAACGGAGGCTGGAGAGCCATTTGACGGTATGAGACAGCCCATGGTTGGCTTCCTGGTGACCACGGTTGGCACTTAGGTACTTAGGAGACAGATCTTCCACCATATGTGTCCCAGGTCATGAAGGGCTTTAAGGATCATAACCCACCCCTTGACCTGAACCTGGAAACAGACCAGCTGCCAAGAATCCTTAGCCTTTACATGGCCATCTGCAATCTTTCCAGCAGCCCTGTAAAGTAGGCCAGTATTATTACTCCATTATGGCAAACAGCGGGAATGAAGCGGAGTACAGCTCCCGTAATCAGAGGTCTTGCTAAGCTCGCCCACTGTGGATACGTCCGAGAAAGTCACCTGTTCCGTCGACAGCAGCTGTTATAGGGCGCGGTTTTCAGCAAAGCATTCTGGGCAATTCTCTTGGTCTGCAGGAGCAAAGGAGCGGGACCCGGGGCGGCCTAGAGGAAGGAAAAACAGAAGCCCCAATCCGGCATGAGAAGCAACCCCAGTGGAATGCCTCAGCTCTCTAACGGATGGTGGGACAGATTCTACAAACGCAGCCCTTCTAGAGCCCAAACGGAAGTCCTAGACACATGAGTGACACACGCGTCCTGCTCCCGTTGGGAAGACTTCCTTTGCCTGACACAGGAATAGGCTATCCAGAATGGGAAGCGCAGAGTGCTGATCAGCTGCTCTACGATCTGGCCCACTAGCAGGAAACGTAGAAGGAATACAGCAAAGGACAGCAGAGAGAGAGAAGCCATCCTGGATCAGGCCTGTGAACCCAGCTGCCCTCAGGAGGCCCCCCAGAAGGAACAGAACCCCAGACGTCCTCCAACAACCAAGGTGACAGAGCATCACTGCCTCAGACACAGTAACAGAAGAGAAGCCCTCCTGGAAGAGGACACTGGCCCCTCTAGGCCAACACTCTGTGTCATAGAGTGGCCAGAGCCATCAGGGGCCATCAGGAGGTTCTTCAGTGGGGCCAGAACCCTCTTGCCCCCCACACCACCACGAAGGCAGAGCATCCCTGCCCAAGACACAGGGTGGGCTGGACCAGAGGGAAGCTATGCAGCAAGTGAATTCCGAAGGCCTGGCTCCCACTAGTCAACACCAAACAGAAAAGGAAAAAGAGGAGGTGGGTCCCTCTGTCCTCCTGGCAAGCTCCCCTTGTTCCACTCGAGTCAGAAATCACCGAGGGAAGCTTTTCCCTGCCATTCCATCTCCATCACTGGAGAAGCTTCGCTTGGGGATTTAGGGATGTCAAGTAACCTTGGGTGAGAGGCCCAGAAGCTGCCTGGTGCTGAATCAGAAGACTGATCCATCAAGGCTGGCATCGTCTACTCAGACTGGCAGCTGTTCTCCAGAATCCAGGCAGAGAGAAATCTTCCCCGTCTCCTCCTGCCTGGACCTTTTTAACTGGAGATGTTGGGGATTGAACCGGGGACCTTCCGCCTGCCAAGCAGAGGCTCTCACCACTGAGCCGCTGACCTTTCTGACCATTACACAGGCCGAAAATAGAGGGGAGCATCAGGAAGTGCCGAAGACCCACCTGGCCGCCTGTCTCTTCGACCCGGAGATAGGCCCGGTGCTGGCGTTTCTGTACTTCATCCTCAAGGGAACGTTTCTTTCCATAGAACTTCTGCAAGCCTAGCGGGACACAGAAAGGAGATGGGAGAGTTGCTGGAGCCGGATGCTGGAGCCGGACGCTGGCTCACACGCGGCTCCGGCTACAGATCTCTGCTCAGCCAAGCACTTTGCGGTTACCCTCAGAAAGTCAAGACGGTGTGGGAGACTTACCTGCAAGGTGTTTCTTGCCTGACCGATGGACTGTGAGCATGTCAAGAGTGTCAAACACAGGCCTGTGACCGCACACCGTGCAGGCGTATCTGCAAGAGGGGAGAGCGAAGGGAACGTGACTTAGAAGCTCCCAACGGACAGGAAGCAACTTTCCTGGGATGCTGGTGAAGCGCGCAGCCACGATAACGCGTAAGATTCCCCCTCCTTTTCAAACACCTCCTTCAAAAGTTAAGAAGAAACAATGGAGCTGTCTCACGGGTCCACCCGGGTGAGTAGCGTCTGCTCAACCGACAGCTGCCAAGTGTTGCTTGCTCAACTGGCAGCCGCTCTCCAGAGTCTCAGGCCAAAAGCAGACTCCCCCAAAGGCCCCTGTCTGAGATCCTGCATCTGCAAATGCCGTGGAGTGGACCCAGGCTCCTCAGCACACCCTGCAGGGCCTCGGCTGGTCTGTTATGGTCCCACCAGCTGGCGGGAAGGAGCGAGGAGACCACCAACAGCTAGAATGGCAGATCTGTACAGACCGGGAGATTTCGGTTCAAACGTGCATTTTTGGAGTGCGAGAACCAGTTATTTAGCTGTGAACTGATGTAGCGATTCCCTTTGTTGCTCATGATACGGATGGGAAACAATGCAATGAACTGCCTTAAAGTTATGGCGGAGGAGTCGGTTGATGGTGGAAGGTCTCCAGATAATTCTGCCCCCCCCCAAGTGCCAAACCCTTCAGGTTTGTCCCCCCCCCTCATCTTTTATTCTTGCTTGGTGTAAATTACTTTGCTTAAAGCCAGTTCTGCAGGACAGATAGAGTGGGCTGGTGGGGGGTGAGGGCTTTGTTAGTTTTAGCTTTTTATGCTGCTGTTCTCGTTTTATGAATTGTCTTAATTCACGGCTATCACCACCCTGAGCCCTCTTGCAGGGAGGGGTGGTATATATCATAAATAAATTAAAGAAATTTAAAATGCTGGAGGACAATTTCGATCCTCCTTCACCTTCTGTGTCTCATGTCTTCACCATCCTGGCCTCCTGTTCAGGTCAATCGATCATTGCTTTGGAGTCCTGCTTCCTGTCTATTAGGAGTCTGCTAATTTGGATAATTTAGATACTTTCAAGGGGAACTCTGGGGGGGAAAGGAGGGGTAACCACAATGGTTTGAAGAGGGCATTGAGAAAAGATACCATGACTCCGAAAACAACTCCCAACTGGACAAAAGTAAAGATGGAATTTGGGGGGGGGAGCAAAAGAAAAGCCTTAATCTGAATGAGTGAAGGTTACTGGAAAGAACATTTTAAACCAGCGGGGTGACCCTGGGCTAGTCATAGTCCTGATAGAGCTCTCTCAGCCTCATCTACCTCACAGGGCGTCTGTTGTGGGGAGAGGAAAGGAAAAGCGAATGGAAGCTGCTTTGAGACTCCTTTGGGTAGAGAAAAGCGGCATATAAGAACCAACTCTTCTTCTTCTTCAGTAATCTCAGGGCTCTCTCAGCCTCCCCTCCCTCACAGGGTGTCTGTTGTGGGGAGAGGAAAGGGAAGGCGACTGGAAGCCACTTTGAGAGAAAAGCGGCATCTAAGAACCAACTCTTCTTCTTCTTCAGTAATCTCAGGGCTTTCTCAGCCTCCCCTCCCTCACAGGGGGTCTGTTGTGGGGAGAGGAAAGGGAAGGCGACTGGAAGCCACTTTGAGAGAAAAGCGGCATCTAAGAACCAACTCTTCTTCTTCTTCAGTAATCTCAGGGCTTTCTCAGCCTCCCCTCCCTCACAGGGGGTCTGTTGTGGGGAGAGGAAAGGGAAGGTGATTGTAAGCCGCTTTGAGCCTCCTTTGAGTAGAGAAAAGCGGCATCTAAGAACCAACTCTTCTTCTTCTTCAGTAATCTCAGGGCTTTCTCAGCCTCCCCTCCCTCACAGGGTGTCTGTTGTGGGGAGAGGAAGGGAAGGCGAATGGAAGCCGCTTTGAGACTCCTTCGGGTAGAGAAAAGCGGCATATAAGAACCAACTCTTCTTCTTCTTCAGCAATCTCAGGGCTCTCTCAGCCTCCCCTCCCTCACAGGGTGTCTGTTGTGGGGAGAGGAAAGGAAAAGCGAATGTAAGCCGCTTTGAGACTCCTTCAGGTAGAAAAGAGCAAGGTATAAAAACCAATTCCTCTTCTTCAATTGTCACAATAGTTGCACGGATGGCCACTGAAGAAGAAACCACCCATGATGGACGGAGGAGGGGAGCCAGCTTAAATGGCTCAGGGCCTCCAGGTTTGCTGACCACTAGAGCAGCCTCGGCAACCCCCTGAAACCCCCTGCCTGCGTCCCCCTCTGCTGAACCGACAAGCAACCCGTCTCCTGCCGTCCCTGGCTCTGACCTGCCATCTCTCAGGAGCAAGGCCTCGTCCTCCGGAATGTAATGAGCCAGAAGATCAGCAACTCTCCTTTTCTGGAAAAAGAAAAGTA
This sequence comes from Paroedura picta, assembly GCF_049243985.1. NCBI lineage: Eukaryota > Metazoa > Chordata > Lepidosauria > Squamata > Gekkonidae > Paroedura > Paroedura picta. Next base: position 2,867,474 of record NC_135369.1, read on the forward strand.
AATTCAGGTGGGCGGCCTGAAGCAGCAGAACAGTCTGGGGGCCCCTTTCAGACCGACTGGAGTCTTATTCAAGGCATGGGGTGCAGTGGGCGTGCGCCCAGTAGGCCTCTGTGCCACCTGAAGAAGTCTGCGTGCTCACAAAAGCTTCCACCCAGAATGAAACTCGGATGGTCTTGAAAGTAAACGTAGTTCCCAAGGGGAAAGTGGATCTTTGACTGCGGTGGGCAAGAGTATGTCTCTCTGCTCTCCGGGACAGCCTCTGCATGACATGTAATAAGATGCTTGATACGGAATTGGACTACTCAGAGCAGTAGTGGCTCCTCAGGGGGGCAGCTTGATCATTCTCCTATGGCCGAGGGAAGCCCTGAGACAGAGAGGGTGCCCGGGGGCTTAAAACCCTGTAAGAAGCCACATATTTCATTGGGCAATTTAGATCCAATTTTTCCACTTGGGCAAGTTGGGTCACCAAGTTCGATTGTGTAAATTCCTGCCCAGGAGTCTGCCTTTCAAAGCAGGCACTTGCTCCAGGAGACCACAGAATCACAGAGTGGGAAGGGACCTCCAGGGTCATCTAGTCCAGCCCCCTGCACCATGCAGGACACTCACAACTACCTGGCCATGAACAGTGACCCCAATTTCATGCCCAAGTGATCCCCCCACCAAAACAATCTGCAGACTCCAGCGTGGCTTGGAGGGAATTCACTTCCCATCCCAGGGTGGCCTGCAAGGACCCTTCCTGCCCTCCCACTCACAAGCTGCCTAAGTTCACAAAATCAGCACTTCTCTGCCTAAAATCACGAACTTAGATCATCCCAGGAGATCTCCAGGCCTCACCCGGAGGTTGGCAACGGTAGGTGGCCACCCCAAAAGGACCGCTAATAGGGTGCAGCGGTCGAGCACGGCAGACCAGGATCTGGGTTCAAATTCCAAGAGGGCGCTCTGGGTGTCCTCGGGCCGGCCGCACCCTCTCCGCCTTGCCTACCTCACAGGGCTGTTGTGCGGGTCAAATGGGGAGGGGCCTCAACCGGAGGGCGGGCGCCCCCCAACCCTCCCTCCCCCGGAGATCTCCAGGGCCCACCTTGAGGTTGGCAGCCTGGGGGGAGACGTTCCTCCTGCGAGCCCCGCACCTGGAGCACGTGGAGCTGGCTGCCGTCGTCGCCCTCCCGCTTGAACGACATCCTGCCGCCTCTCGCCCGCCGGGACTACGACTCCCAGCATGCCCCTGGAGCAGCGCCCCTTCCCTCCACCAATCAGGATGCGCGCTCTACTCGGGGGCGGAAGGTCCTAGAAACGGGGCGGGGTTTCCCAGAATGCGCCGGGCGAAGCGGCCCAAAGCCAGGACTCTATTTCCCAGCGTGCTTCGCGACCAGGAGCGGGCGCTGACGTCCCGGAACCTGAACGGTGAAACTACATTTCCCAGCATGCTATTGGTTTCCGGCTCGAACGCAGCCGCATTTTGCCCAGGTTGGACTGCAAGATGTAGGGTCGTGTTTGCTTTGGGGCGGGGATTTTTCCCAGCGTGCATTTGGAATCCCCCAGTTTTTTTTTTTGAGGGGGGGGGGAGAGTTTCCACAATTTGGCAATTAATTTTTATTTTCAGAGCTAACAAATGGAGTGGGGGCCATTCCCCCCATCCCCAGGGTCAACGTGCAACCCTAATCAACTCTTTGGCAGGGGTAGTCAAACTGCAGCCCTCCAGATGTCCATGGACTACAATTCCCAGAAGCCCCTGCCAGCGAATGCTGGCAGGGGCTTCTGGGAATTGTAGTCCATGGACATCTGGAGGGCTGCAGTTTGACTACCCCTGCTCTTTGGGCTCATATTGTCTATGTTGGGATAAGGAGCAGTTCCGGATGCAAGGCATCTGATGGGCAGTAGGTTCAGGATGCCCAAAAGGAAGGACTACTTTACACAGAGGGAGTAAAATGTGGAATTTGCTTCCCTCTCTGCCCTGTTGTTGGCTTTCCAGCAGAACCGGTTGGTCCCTGTGTGAGACAGGAGGCGGGACCAGATCCAGCAGGGCGTTTCTGTTTATTGTATTTGCATGAGATAAAAGGAATTTAGAGTTGAAAATGAGCTCCTTAAAATATTTTACACGCCAAGACTTTTTTAAAAAATTGAACTTTTATATATCTATGTGATTTTTAGTAGGCCCTTCTCACTGGAACTCAAAGTGCCTTCCCCAGAGTGAGTCTATGAACAGTGCAGTAGGGTGGTTGTAGAACCAACCAGAATTATGCCAAACGGAGCCTGGAGCAAAGTCTTAAGTGACACATTTAACGACACATTCAGTGATGCAGAATGACAGGATAGAATCCAATTTACAGTAAACCAGATAAAGAAGTATATTCGTGCCAGGGAAGAAATTCCCTCTTGAGACATTCTGTTTTGCACTGAACTTGTCTTCTGGGAATATAAAATGCCCTCACCTTTCCCCCTAGCATAACTGGGGGAAAAAAAGAAGCTAGTCTTGCCTTTGAGTAAATATTGCAAAGCAGACCAGCATAGAGGTTACATCCAGGTGAGTGGCCACATTGGTCCGAAGCGGCAAAACACAGTTTGACTCCAGGGCCACGTTTCAGGCCAACAAAATTTTTATTATTGTTTTTTTGGTTGTTATTAATATTGAGTATAAGCGTTTGCGTGCACAAAGTCTCAGTCCAGCGGTACCTTGAAGACCAAATTTAATTTGCACATCAGCTTCCGTATGTATGCTGGATTCCAGCGGCACCCGAAAGCTTATATGCAGAATTAAACTTGGTGGTCCTTCAAGGTGCCCCTGGAATCCAGCAGGGAAACTTTTTACCTGGCCCAAGAAGCCCCTTTGGCATTGGGCCAATTTAGGCCACGCCCACTGCACCTTGAACTACAATTCCCAGGATGCTTTGGGGGGATATTCCCACCCAACTTCCAGTATCCCAAAACTCTTCCTCCCTCTACCCTGAGCAGAAGTTGGAGGCAGCCCTGAGTGACTTCCAAAGCAAAAATCCCAGAACCCGGGCCGCAAGGAGGACCCCCCCTCCAAAAAAGATATTTGACGGCTCGCTTTCCCCTTTAAAACCCTGCTGTTTGTTTTCTTACGAGGGTCAGGACTACGACTCCCGCCGTCCTTTGCGGAAGAGCAGGTCTCTCCTGCGCGGCGCACGATGGGAACTGTAGTTCACGCTCTTTCTAGCCTGGATTCGAGGGGCTGGGCGGGGGAGGGTCTCCGTTTGCAAACTGCCTTTTCCTCTAATGGGGGCTGGAGAGCGCCAACTCCTCTCGCTGGAAGGGCTGCGGCGAGCCCACGGATGGGCGGGGGGGAAAGGGATGCTTCCCTAGCCCGGACTACAGCTCCCAGGAGCCTTTGCGGGAGGGCGGGAGGGGCGGGGCCGGCTGGCTGCTGTTCAACTGTCTAGCCGAGAATCGCAGCAGTTGGGTTCTGAACAGCCGGACTTCTGCCTTGCGAGAGGGGAGGATTCACTGCTCTGGCAGGGGATAGGGGAGGGGATCCTTTGGGGTCCGCCCTGACGTCAGAAAGACGGGGGAAGCCCCCCTGCTGGGCTGGTGTTTTTGGAAAAGGGCAGAGCAGGGAGTTTGGGGGGTGCGGGGTGGAGAGGACTTGGGTAGGGGGCTTGCCAAGAGGGAAGGGCGGGAAGCCAGCAGCCCTGGAGATGGGGACCTGCAGTGGTGTCAGGAGTGGGATCACCCCATAGAGGTCACCCTCCGGCTGTCCAAGGAAAGGGTGGGGGGGGTGGCCCAGGTGCTATCCAAGGGGGTGAGGGATGTCCTCCCCCTCCAAGCAAGGCTCCCCTGGTGGGGCAGGGCTTCTGCAAGGGAGCAGGACCCGATCCTACGGCAGCCTGGTGAAGTCCTTGAGCTCCCCGGCGCGAGAGAGGAGGATCGAGCATTGCCTGGAGCCTGGAGACACCTTGCCGGGCCTGGCGGTGAAGTACGGGGTCACGGTGAGTCTCTCAGGGGAGCCGGGTCCCTTAATAGGGGGTGTTGCTGACGGAGCAATGTTGTCCTAAAAACGTAGCATTATGTGTCTTACAGGCGGAGGCATGCAACTCTGGAATTTGGGAAGGCAGAAAATTGTTCCCAGTTGAGTAGTTCAGCAGTGGAAGGGGCAGCCTAAGGAGGGGGGGGGGACTAGATGGCCCCTTCCCACTCTAGGATTCTAGGAGTCTAGTTCAGCGGTGGAATTGGCTGTCTGGGGGGGTGGGGAGCTCCCCCTCACTGGCCGTCTCCAAGCAGCGGCTGGACAGATCCTTCTCCTGGATGCTTGAGGCTGATCCTGCACTGAGCAGGGGGTGGACTAGATGGCCTGCATGGCCCCTTCCCACTATAGGATTCGATATGTCTATGACTCTGCAAAATGACTAGGGGAGAATGATGTCTGTATGTGACATCCAGGGGCAGATTTACTTCTGGCATCCCTGCGCCTCCATCCATAGAATCCTAGAGTTGTAAAGGACCTCCTGGGTCATCTAGTCCAACCCCCTGCACCATGCAGGACACTCACAACTACCTGCCCACCCCCCTGGCCCCAATTTCATGCCCAAGCACCTCTTCAGTGCCGGAGTGGGGTCCCAGCGTAGATGAAATGCCTAGTTGTCAACATGCCTCTTGGGCTCCCGCAGAGCACCTTGAATTTGCTGTAACCTCCTGGGAGGGTGAAGATTTGACACTTTCTAGAGAAAGGCTTTTTGACCTTCTGCGGACGTTAACCGGCTCTGCGCACCGCTTGGGCTCTCTGACCATCGGCCGAGGAAACCAGTCTGAGCAGGTGGTCAAAAGGAGGCATCTCACAAAAGCACCTGATACTGAAGTCAGCAGCAACTTTGGAGTTGTCGGTGATTTCTCCCAGTGCCTGTTTCTCCTTCCCTTTCGGAACCAGTCGGGCCTGGACGCCAGCAGCCTTGGCTCGCTTGGGTCTTTTCTCTCCGGGCAGAGACCTCTGATGCCCTCTCTGATCCTCCCTGCTGCCATTGTACTGACAATGATTTTGTGGCTGCTTTCTTTTTAGGAACGATGACTCGGCAGTGTTTGAAGTTGCAATTTTGTGGTGGATTCAGGACGGGGGGGGGAGGGGGGAGTGTTTCTTCTGGCTGGGCATATTTAACATGCCGAATTCGCAAGCAAGAGGCTGTACCGCCAGCCTGGAGGTGAAGCAGCAAAGAGAAGGGGCAGCTGGATTCGAATTCAGGAACACCTTAGAGGCCCCCAAGCTTCCCCAAGGGAATGTTTTCAAGGGTAAACACTGCTCATACCTGACAAAGGGAGATCTGCCTCTCAAACTGTGTCCCCCCCCCCCAGTCTAATAGGTCTCTAAACCAATTCCCTGCTCCTTCTTCACCTGCAGCCAGCTGGGTGACCTTGGGCTTACCACAGTCCCGATAAAGCTGTTCTGACTGAGCAGGAATTTCAGGGCTCTCTCAGCCTCACCCACCCCACAGGGTGTCTGTTGTGGGGAGAGGAAAGGGAAGGCGACTGTAAGCCGCTTTGAGACTCCTTCGGGTAGAGAAATGCAGCATATAAGAACCAACTCTTCTTCTTCTTCAGTAATCTCAGGGCTCTCTCGGCCTCCCCTCCCTCACAGGGTGTCTGTTGTGGGGAGAGGAAAGGGAAGGCGATTGGAAGCTGCTTTGAGACTCCTTCGGGTAGAGAAAAGCGGCATATAAGAACCAACTCTTCTTCTTCTTCTTCAGTAATATCAGGGCTCTCTCAGCCTCCCCTCCCTCACAGGGTGTCTGTTGTGGGGAGAGGAAAGGGAAGGCGACTGTAAGCCGCTTTGAGACTCCTTCGGGTAGAGAAATGCAGCATATAAGAACCAACTCTTCTTCTTCTTCTTCAGTAATCTCAGGGCTCTCTCAGCCTCCCCTCCCTCACAGGGTGTCTGTTGTGGGGAGAGGAAAGGGAAGGCGACTGTAAGCCCCTTTGAGACTCCTTCGGGTAGAGAAAGGCGGCATCTAAGAACCAACTCTTCTTCTTCCTCTTCAGTAATCGCAGGGCTCTCTCACGGGAGGAGTCCGAGATGGGGAAAGTACAGAGGTCATGCAAGCGAGAGAATGAGGGGGCTGAAGCCCCTTCCCGAGACGGAACAGGCTGAAGAGTTGGGGAACTTTCCGTTGAGAAAAGAGAAGGCTAAGGGGGGGACATGATGCAGGTTTATGACATGATGCGTAGAGAGTGGACAAAACTTTCTCTCCTTCTCCCAAAATACTACAATGCAAGGGCGTCCCATGAAGCTGATGGGCAGTAGGTTCAAAACGGACAGACCGAAGTACCGCTTTATGCAGAGAGTGACAGACAGCTTTGAAAGGGGTTCAGATAGACTCACGGAGCATAAGGGCTCTCGGTGGCTCCTGGCCACGGCGGCTGAGAGGAACCTCCACATTCAGGGACACTAAACCTGGGAATCCCAGAGTCCTGCCCACAGGAATGGGAGCGTGCCACAATGGATTGAGTTAAGGGCGGTATTTATTTATATTTATCTATTTTATTTATATGCCGCTGCTCCCAGAACCAGGTGGGCTGCAGCGGCGTACAACACAAACAACGATATAAAATCAACATAGCCATTAACCCCCCTCCCACCCTCCCCGACCACACCCAGCCCCCAGGTGGGGCCTGGGGATCCCCTGGAATTCCAGCTCCTCTCCAGGCCACAGAGGTCAGCCCCCCTGGAGAAAAGGGCTGCTGGGAGGGGGGACTCTGTGGCCTTGGACCCCACTGAGGGTCAGGGATGCCAGCCTCCAGGTGGGGCCTGGGGATCCCCTGGAATTCCAGCTCCTCTCCAGACTGCAGAGATCAGTTTCCCTGGAGGAAAGGGCTGCTGGGAGGGGGGACTCTGTGGCCTTGGACCCCACTGAGGGTCAGGGATGCCAGCCTCCAGGTGGGGCCTGGGGATCCCCTGGAATTCCAGCTCCTCTCCAGACTGCAGAGATCAGTTCCCCTGGAGGAAAGGGCTGCTTGGGAGGGGGGGCTCTGTGGCCTTGGACCCCCCTGAGGGTCAGGGATGCCAGCCTCCAGGTGGGGCCTGGGGATCCCCTGGAATTCCAGCTCCTCTCCAGGCCACAGAGGTCAGCCCCCCTGGAGAAAAGGGCTGCTGGGAGGGGGGACTGCACATGATCACCCTCCACTAACGTCCCTCCCCGCCCCAATTCCCGCCCACTCATAGAATCATAGAGTTGGAGGGGACCTCCAGGGTCATCTAGTCCACCCCCTGCACAATGCCAGAACTCACAACTACCTGCCCACCCACAGGGACCCCCAATTTCACTCCCAGCCCCACCCCCCCAAAGTCTCTACATCAGCCTTTCTCAACCAGCCCTGGCAGGCTTTCTCAAATGGGTAGAAGTTAATGAATTTTTCGTACATTTTAACATATTGTTCAACATTTTTCAGGTGACATGACCATTTATACCCATTTATGGTCATGTCGACCCATTTATGGTCATGTCGACCCACCCACCCCTCCCCGAATGGCCAGGGATGGGCCTGGAGGGGGTGGGGAGGCGAGGGGCCCCCGGTGGGTGTGCTTCCTAACCATATTTTACACGATGTTGCTCCTTCTGGGGTTTCTCCAAGCCTGAAGGCGTTTCTCGACAGTTAGAAAGTCGAGGAAGCCTTCTCTAGATATTTCCCAACCCACAATAGTCTGTTCTGAATGAAGTCACAGGCATGCACTTGTGGTCCTGCTTCCTTGTGGCCTGAAGGGCCAAACTGCTGCTTTTGCAAAGTTTAAAAAGGAGTTTCCTGCTGACTGGCCCCCGTTTTGGTCTCCCTGCAGACGGAGCAGATCAAGCGGACCAACCGGCTGTACACCAACGACTCCATCTTTCTGAAGAAGACGCTGTACATCCCGGTGCCGGTGCAGCCCCGAGGGCTGGCCAATGGGTTGGACCTGGAGGAGGAAGAGGAGCAGGGAGACGAGGAGGAGGAGGAGGAGGGGGCGGCCGGGGCCAAGCAGCCCGAGAACCCCAAGCGGCAGAAGCCCCAGCGGAAGAACGGGGCCGCGGCCTCTGCCCCCAAGCACGACCTCTCGGCCGCCGATTTCCTGTTCAAGCTGGACTCTGAGATCCGCCGCTCCAAGCAGATCGCCACCAAGAAACTGCGGGAAGGAGGGGCCGTGTAAGTCCACCTTGGTGGAGTGGTTAAGCCCGGGGTCATGAGGAAAGCATGGTGGCCTCTGAGCCAGAGAGCTGGGTGCGATTCCCCGCTCCTCCTCCCCATGCAGCCTGCTGGGTGACCTGGAGCCAGTCCCAGTTCTCTCAGAGCTCTCTCAGCCTCACCCACCTCACAGGGGGTCTGTTGTGGGGAGAGTAAGGGAAGGAATGTGGAAGCTGCTTTCAGATTCCTTCGGGTAACTGGATAGCCCACCCTGTTCATTGGGCAGCAGAGAAAACTATAATTGGGAAGGGCTCGTAGCAGGAGACAGAATGTAGACCAAAGGTTTTCTGGAGTCAGGTTTTCGTCAGGGTTTCATTTCTAAATGGGGGAGCCCGAGTTGGATTTCAGATTGTGACAGGCACTCTGTGCGTTCTCAGGGGTTGCCTTGTTCCTTCCTGTTTGCAAAACAGGCTTCAGGGCTAAAGCTCACCAAAGCCACCTGCTTGTGCTGACTGTTGAGGCCACTGGGTGGCGCTGTTGCTCCAGAGGGTGATCTTAAGCCCTGCTGGGAAACCAGTCTAGATTTCTTTCCAGTTTGCAAAATTTCTGCCTCCAGGTGCCAGCATCACCTGGCGAGGCTGTGATTTGGAATTCCTCGGGGGAGTGGGCCAACCCAGCAGGGCTCTTCTGAGGGTCTTCTCAGGGGAAGGCCTCGGCCTCTCTGCCCTGTGGCTGGCCCTGCAGAGGAACTGGCTGGCCCCTGGGTGAGACGGGAGGCTGGACTGGAGGGACCCTCCCTGGCCTGACCCAGCAGGGCTCTTCTGAGGGTCTTCTCAGGGGAAGGCCTCGGCCTCTCTGCCCTGTGGCTGGCCCTGCAGAGGAACTGGCTGGCCCCTGGGTGAGATGGGAGGCTGGACTGGAGGGACCCTCCCTGGCCTGACCCAGCAGGGCTCTTCTGAGGGTCTTCTCAGGGGAAGGCCTCGGCCTCTCTGCCCTTTGGCTGGCCCTGCAGAGGAACTGGCTGGCCCCTGGGTGAGACGGGAGGCTGGACTGGAGGGACCCTCCCTGGCCTGACCCAGCAGGGCTCTTCTGAGGGTCTTCTCAGGGGAAGGCCTCGGCCTCTCTGCCCTGTGGCTGGCCCTGCAGAGGAACTGGCTGGCCCCTGGGTGAGACGGGAGGCTGGACTGGAGGGACCCTCCCTGGCCTGACCCAGCAGGGCTCTTCTGAGGGTCTTCTCAGGGGAAGGCCTCGGCCTCTCTGCCCTGTGGCTGGCCCTGCAGAGGAACTGGCTGGCCCCTGGGTGAGATGGGAGGCTGGACTGGAGGGACCCTCCCTGGCCTGACCCAGCAGGGCTCTTCTGAGGGTCTTCTCAGGGGAAGGCCTCGGCCTCTCTGCCCTGTGGCTGGCCCTGCAGAGGAACTGGCTGGCCCCTGGGTGAGACGGGAGGCTGGACTGGAGGGACCCTCCCTGGCCTGACCCAGCAGGGCTCTTCTGAGGGTCTTCTCAGGGGAAGGCCTCGGCCTCTCTGCCCTGTGGCTGGCCCTGCAGAGGAACTGGCTGGCCCCTGGGGGAGATGGGAGGCTGGACTGGAGGGACCCTCCCTGGCCTGACCCAGCAGGGCTCTTCTGAGGGTCTTCTCAGGGGAAGGCCTCGGCCTCTCTGCCCTTTGGCTGGCCCTGCAGAGGAACTGGCTGGCCCCTGGGTGAGACGGGAGGCTGGACTGGAGGGACCCTCCCTGGCCTGACCCAGCAGGGCTCTTCTGAGGGTCTTCTCAGGGGAAGGCCTCGGCCTCTCTGCCCTGTGGCTGGCCCTGCAGAGGAACTGGCTGGCCCCTGGGGGAGATGGGAGGCTGGACTGGAGGGACCACAGGGCTGATTCAGCAATGTTTTCCTGTCCTTGCCCTGCATGTGGATTCCCGCAGGCATTTGACAAGTCTAGGGAGCCAAAGCTAGACCCACTGGACCTCTGTTTGTTCACGAATGCCACGCTGTGTGCCCCTGAACTCTGGCTATAGACCTCCCCTCCCCAGATCAGCCATCTTGAATATTTCTCTTTCCCCCCTCTAGGGTTCCTGAGACGGAGCCGGGATCTAGCCCTGTGCGGC